>NC_073696.1:69911796-70236242 GCF_029784165.1 Wyeomyia smithii
CATAGAACGAGAACCGAGTAACGCAAACAAATAAAAAATTTTATGTGTGGTGAATTTACTATGATAACTAATGTGAAATAATGACAGATAAATAGTTTAAAAAAGTCCTCGAGAGAAAAAAATGGTATTTCGATTGGTATATATCAACTATAAAAATAATCTAGAAATGCCTGTTCACCTCTATCAACTGAAACAAAAAACGGATTCTTCAAAGAGCATCTCTTTGATCAGAGGATCCATCAATGCGATCATTTGTAATAAAGCTCTCATCTTGAATACCTATTACATTCAAAGCACTAATGTGACTTAAATTTCGATTCGTATTGAAAATAGGAAAGATTCTTTTACTAAATATTATTAATCCTTTGAAGTCTCGGTAGTAAACTGAAATATAAATGATAGAAATTGTATGATCAGAAACAATGATCTATTTCAATAAATTGACGTTGGATTTGTTATAAATTATTGATTCTGTAAACTAGATACAGGACTCCTTCGATAAACGTAAATTGTACCATAAAAATAGTTGGAAGTGGTTCGGTCATGATACATTTCCTCATGTGATGATTTTTTTTAAATTTTATATGGTTTTAAATTTGCCAAAACGATTATAAAATCGCAATTTTTTCTTGTAAAATCATGAGATCGTTTTACCCAATGCAGTTTTGCTATTTTCGAAACCCGTTTCTGTTTAATCCCTAACAGAACAGCCAAAATCACTTTCCACCCAACTGAGCTCCCACCCACTGAGTCCCTCCAACCGACGTGCCAGCTGCGAATGCCTCTGCTGTACCAAACCGTGCTGACTCTCACCACAGGCAGCATGTGGTTTTCCGACACTCACTCACTCCCGCCGAGTGATTGCAATTTTTATCAGTTTCGGGAGAGTTAAGCTACACAAATCCGGCTGTTTTCTCGTACTCCGCCAAGCCGAAAGTCCAAAACAAACGTGCTTTTTGCATACTCTACTGGTCAGCAGTCACTCGATTAGCTCACGAGAGCGTGAGCGAGCACAACAAACGTCCGAACACCGCACGGTGCGGTTCTGTTTATCATTCTCTCGGCCCGACGACGACGCTCGGAATTGGCTTTTTTCGTTTTTACGCTTACTATATTATCCGAGCGCACTTCGGGCAAGCATTTCAGTCAATCGCGGCCCGTTGCTTATGCCTGATGCGGCACCTACTCGTATCGTCAGTGTCTCTCAGTCCACGCTAGCAGTCGGTCGGTGGAAACCGTTTTTTTTGTCGGTGTAATTTTCCCAATCGTCATCCCTTCCCATCCGTCTGGTTTGGTCTGGTCCACCCAGTGTGTAGCGATTTCCCACCGCGCGCGTCGACTTGAACTGCGAGAAAGAAAAATTGCGAACGGTTTTGCTGAAGATTCGGTTTTGGGACGGCTTACCGCCCGACTTCAGGAGGATTCCGCGGGAATCCCTCGACCGAACCCTCCGGTCCGCTCGCGCTCGTTTGCGTTCGAGTGTGCATGCTAATAGACATTAGGGAAGCGGGAAGAAACGGTCCTTCAGAAAGCACCCGTGCGAATCTAGAATCGTAATGAAAATTAGGCTCCTCTAGTTGGAGTGGGTGGTGGACCTCGTGGCACAAAAAAGACCGTTCTGCCACAGGTGAAGTGAGTTTGCGGAAAACCCGAGCCGCATATCGAGGGTGAATGAAAAGTTAAGCAGTGAAGGAGAAAAGTCAGAACCATAATCGGCGCAAAAACACATCATTAACAACAACAAAAGTGTTCTTTGATCTGTCTGTGAAAAGTATTCGGTTCGTTTACTGCCCCGTCGATGGGCAAAGAAAGGCGTACGTGAACTCCGCTGAAGTACAACCGTGAGCGGCTGTGTTTGTGAGTTTGTTTGTGTTCGTGAAAACCATTGTAAAGTTGAATGGTGCGGATTTTGTGAAAAAGTGACAAGGAAAAAACAGTTACAATACAGAGAAAAATCAGTGTTTGTTACTGACAGCTGAGTAGCCTTCCAGTGGAAAACGAGCCAATCGTCGGTGGAGATCAGGAAATAAGTTGCGAAGTGTGTATTATTGTCAACAGATTTTTTTCGCTTTTGTTTATCCTTTTGGTCTGGACTGTTGGTCTATCGGCTTAATCGAGTACCACGAGTGAAAGAATCCGATTGTTTGAGTGCTATTTTCGATTGCTATGTTTTCCTTACGATCTTGCTGAAATAGAAAGAAGCCACCAGAAGAAACGGTGCAGGAACATGTGAGCTGGTGGTATGGGGCGCATGCAAGTGAGGCAGGAGAATCCGTTTTTATACTTGTACATAAACGGTTATTTCTTTTGACATTGTTCTCGTGGTTCTTGTGTTTTTTACGAGGCAGAAAAAAGTACCTCGATCCGTACCGTGTGACGGCAATCAGTTGCCCAAGAGTCTGATATCGCCGCCATTAAGATGATTTGAATAGGCTTAAAGAGAGTGTGTGAAAATGTGAAACAAACATTGGAAAAGTCGGCTGTGTGACGCAAGAACCACAGCACTGGATCCATTGGTGATGGGACCACTATGAAATATGGGAGAAAAATTACATAATGTGTTGCGTACTCGAGTTTGTCGAGAACGGTTCGGTTCGGGGAAAAACGGTACCGCACTCTAATGGCCAAGCAGTCAGTCAGCAGCTGCGCGAGCGGTTAGTGGGAAACGACGGACAGGGGGAGATCTCAGGCCGAAAATGGAAAACGACAGCAGGAAATACGTCAGCATGTCGGCTGTCGTAGACGTCGGAGACAGCGACTGGCGCTCAATTCGCGTTCTACAGGCTACAGACGACGACGGCTGAAAAGTGTATGCACATCCAGCCAAAGCAAGGGGGAAAATCGCGTGAATGAGCGCCAGAGAGCAAAAGCGGTTTTCCAGTGTGTTTTGAACAATGTTTTCGAGACGATCTCGAGATGATGGCAATGACGACGATGATGATGGAAGGATACTTCAAAGCGGACTGTAACCACCACCACCCATTACGCTATTTACGAGTGCCGGTGGGGTGTGGGTGTAGGTGCAGTCCTGCAAGTCTTATCTTACGGCTGACAGGTCTTTTGCTTCTCCTTCGTTGAGTCGTCCGAAAAAGACACGCACCAGCCGTTGATCTATTAAATTGCTCACGTGAAAACGTCGGATACCTTCGTACTTGCCGGGGGCTTTTCTGGGATTCACGCAATCTGTGGAAGTTGATTTTCTTATCTTGTCGCAAATTTAAATCATGAAAATGAGCCGCATATTCCACTCGCGCTTTTTTCGTTTGATGTTAATTTGATTGAATTGATAGGTAGAATGTAATTAGTTTTGTTGAGTTTGAAGCAAATTCTATTCAGTAAATCAATATCAGCGCACTCATCAAATCATTTCAACCAGAATGTTAGTTAAATTTTGGCTCAACCGTTTGTTTGGACCAATAGACAGTTTCTTGTCTGTAATTTTCGGGAACGAAAAATTACGCTTTATAATAAAAAGTGAAATTAAAATACTTATAAACAAGAAAGAAAAATTAGCTCGAAACTATTAAAATTAGTCATTATAAAAATTATGTATCATGCATTTAACGTGAATTGCTCACAAAGATTTGTATTTTGGGGCTTTTGAAATTATTCACGCGAACTTCGGAACTCAATGTTTTTTCGTTTTTAAGTAGGTTATTTTGATTGTTGGTAAAAAATATCCAAACAATTTTCAATTATTCATGACCGTTTCTCGTTGATTTTCATCTTGTTTGCGGGTGAAATTGACTGTGGTATTTAGTCTGTTTTTGAAAGTACACATTTCAAGAGACGTTTGGTGGAAACGTCACGAAAAACGTCATTGTCAAAGGTAAATTATTAATAAAATATAATCGTTTTGTGCTCGAAGCAAGCAACGTTGGCTCTAAAATTCCTAAAATCTAAGCCAATTTTTTTAAGCTATTGTAAAGTTTGATAACAAAACGATATCCAAATGATCAATCCACGTTCGCTGATGTCATCGCCACAACATTGAAAATTTTTTGATGAAACTGGTTACACTACGATTTGTATTCCATAGTTTCATGTCAAGCAAATCCAATTCAAAGTTAAAATCCTACAGAAATTGCAATAATTTATCGAAACCTAATCAAAATTTCAGTTTTCTATAGAAATTTCAGTTTTTTTTATCACCGCATTATTGTGGAACAACTTTGTCTAAAATCTTGTTCGATTATTCCAAGACAATTTGTTTTCGTGTGCCGCAAGGAAGTAATCTGGAGCCCCTGCTACTTTGTCGTTTCTCATGCCGATCAGGTCCCGGTTGGATTCTTCAATTTGTGTAATTGCAATTCAACAATCCACTCTACAGAGCTTATAGGGTTTCAAATTTTTTTATGTTGTATAGGGAAAGTTATTAGAATGTGTGGTTTATTCACTCCATACATGACTTTGATCTTTTAATATCAAATCGATCGTAGACAATTTTTTTTGTAAATAAAAAAAGATGTTAGAATCTTCGGAGATAAAAGAGATAAACATCCTGAGAATCAATTATTGAATAAATTTCTTCTATTGGAATTACTGAGACAATTATTTCACGATCGGTTTTTAGAAAAATTTTAGAAAAATTGAGAGATATATGGATATTTTTTGCAAATCACCCTTGAAATTTTTTTTGTGCTCGCGTGTGCATTAGAGTTTCAAACATGCTGCAATTCCAAGTTCAGTATGAACAATAACATTTGAGGCTTCAGTAACTTTCGTGTCACGATGGAGAAGAGCACGATGTTTAATTCGGCGATAGATTATCATTGCAACTCTATGACCGGAACCTTAAATTCTATTAAATCTATGAATTATGTTACACAGTAAAATAATTAAGCTTCAATTTTGCTAACATGAATCATTAACAAAAATATTTGTTTGATAAAATTGAAAATAAAAACTTGGCTCAAAATAGTTGTACCAAAAAGATTATAGCTTTTTAACGATTCCTGTGAATTTTGGAGCCTTGAGTGTATTTAAAAGTACGGTTGAGTAATGACTCGCCGGGTTCGTCGCTTCTACGGTGGCGCATGGCTAGTTCATTTAAGTCTCTGTTTAAGTTACGTTTAGCAGGGGTGACAAAACTCACAGAAATGGTTATAAAAGCTATAACTTTTGATATTTTTGAGTTTGAGCTCTAAAGGAAAGTTTTCAATTTTGGACCAATGTTAAAAGTTTGTTCCAACTTTATGTTTACCCATATTAGCTGTATTCTGTAAACTGCTTGGTAAAACGTACGACCTACCCACTACAATCCCAGCATATGAGTCCATCAAGCGTGCTTAAACAAAACCTGGCATTCTATTCTACTCTGCCTTGTTTTAACAATATCTAATCAGACAGGGCATAGGTAAAATTTTTACATGTGATTGCTGTTACAGTTGGCACAGTTTTCATTCTCTTCCACTAGACTTTTGTCTCGTTTATGAAAAGTAATTTAACGAATTAGACATTTTGGATCCATGTGGCCATATTTTGAGGAAATATGGCATTGAGTGATATGCTTTTCACTTCCGTCAAATTTCCTAAAAACACCACTATCCTACTTTACCCGCATGTTACACATAGCATGTGATTTTTTTCAAAATATTTAGATTGTTAACCTCATTGCGGTTAAAATTGACACAGGTTTTGTACTGGAGCTCAAACTGGTAGAATATTATAGATTATAGAATTTTGGTGCCCCTAATAAGCTCGAAACTGCGCCAAAGGGCGCAAAGTCATTTTTCGCCGGGTTCGTCGCTGCCACGTTCGCTTACGGGATACAGTGCTTTGTCGATTTTATCAACAGTCATTTTTATCACCACTCGCCAAATTCACGATCGATTTTTTCACACTTAAAAAAAAACTAAACCAAGAATGATGTATTTCTAGAAAGTGTATTTGAAACATAATTTTCACTTGTGCCGATTGCTCATTTTCCTGGATATGACAAAAATTGTTATATGGAACTGAACGTCGTTTATAATCATTGAAACATTCCATTTTTTTTAATTTCATCACATTGGAGTATTTTTCACATCGTTCCTATGTTGTTTTGCTCGCTAAAAACAAAATTTGTGAAGCATTCGAAAATATTTGCAATCAAAACTGAAAAATGATCCTTTTCTTCATTGCATGCTTTTCATTAAAAAAAATTGAATCTAACCAGATAAAATAAATTTTATTTTTCCAACCGGGACATCAGCCTTGTCAAGCAGCTGACCCGTGTACTATCCCGAAAAAAATAACATCAAAAAAACCTTAAAAGTTGCTGTAATTGTACATAGTTTTACCATAATTTAACTATGTTTTTCATTGTAAATACATCATTTTTACATTCAATGTCGTTGTCCAGAACAACAAAAAACATTGTTTTTGCCTTTTTTTACCACGAAAAGGGGGATTGTTATGTATCTTAACAACATTGTTCCAGACATTTTTCCCATAGATTTAGGAGTCACTGACAATGTTTTTCATGCTGAAATTATTATCGGTGGTAGATTCAACAACAAAAATCATTGTGAAAACATTGTAATAACAAGAAACGTTCGCAAACTCACAGTAAAAATACCATGTTTTTAAGGGTTACAATAAAAAATATTGCCCATTTACTGTTCTCACCACAAAATGTATCGTAAATTTTTTTTTGGGATACTATTATACTAGTTGTTGAAAATTGTCAATCACATAAACCAAGATCTTCCAAGAATGTTCAATGTCCAGATATTCATATTTTTTTTTTCATTATTTCACAAAATTTACAAGTTGCCGTCGTTATGAACAAAGTGAATATAAAGTATGTTATATTTTGGTTACATGAATCTTGGGAAGCTGTGGGTTATAACATATCAGAGGATCTTGGCAGGAATTTGGGGTCATTAAAGGCGATCGATTCATTGACAAAGATGACCTTCCTTTGATTAAATGGCTTGTAATATCAGCTTGTGACACAGATGATATTCCAATAGAATACGAAGAGTGAAGGCTCTGCAATAAGAGATTGACGGATAGCAAAATCGTGCGAACTGCTTCAGGAGAAGAAGAATCAAGCGAAGAATCTGCAGATGATGTTGACGATGCTACTTTAACTTATAATAAAAACTATTGAGCTATTAAAGTGCGTTATTCTACTCAAAAAAATTTTTTCATTTCGCCGCGTTTTTGACCTTGATAAAATCGAAAAAGCACAGCACTATCTAATTCCATGTCAAAAAGATATTAATGTTTTCCCATTCATACCAAATTTTACAAAAAATTCAGTGGTGAATTTTTGTACACATTTCGATATCGACAATGGTATGCTGCTTTATATATATCTTGTACAGATTGATCGTTCCCTGAATGTTGCCACCGCATTCATGGCTTCCATATAAATGCCTCGAGAATGGTTCCTATCAAACGATTGAAGGATCCGCAGTCTTAACACTGAATTGTATGAATTAACAGCAAAAATAAACACGAAGCCCACTTTAAATCTTGATTGTCTTGCAAATCCTAATCTCCACCGCTCTTTGCTGAATGCGCCAAGCCGGGAAAGTTTACTACAATAAGCCAAATATCCTCAGTTCTACGAGACCAAAGAATTTAGCCCAAACACACCGCCTGTTCTCACATTAATAAAACTTGACAGAAGTAAATCATTCGCTTTTGACATTTCCATGCCTCACAAGCAGATTGCCCGTCAGTTAGCTGGACAAAGTTTTCGCTTAGCATGCTACTCTCCTTCCAGAAGTGTTTGGTACTGTTTCGGAAAATAAGAAATCGCACACTTTCCACGTTGAAAGGGATCTCGCTATCTAATATCTGCCAACATTTTTTTCTTCCGAGAATTAAAAAAAACTGCAAGCGTTTGCGTCAGTGAACTTCCAAACTGCCCGAAAGCTGGGAATCGAAAGCGAAATAACACATCCCTCAGCGATGACTAGAGCGACGGGCGAACGGACGGACCCCGTTCACGGCGGTTTGCGGTTCGCTATCGTAGGCGTACTCGTGTATAGAAGCAAAATCGGCAGCATAATAGATTGGTTCGAAACATTCTAACATTTTCCGACTAAACATCGTGAATCATCATCAACGCCGCCGATCTCGGTGGTGGCGGTTGCCGCAATGTGCGAAACCGAAATGTTTATATTATTTTATCGCAAGATGGTTTAATCAAGATGTATGTTGAGCGAAAGTTTTTTCTTATGTGCCGGAGGAAATCGTTCGTCCAGCGCGATGAGTGTGAAAATATTCAACGAAACTCATTTGTTTAGTTTTATTTTCTTCTATGTGATGCCAAAAAAAATTGGATCGTTATAATTGAAGAAACAGAGGCGAATGCCCAATTAGGCAAAGCCTCTTTAAAAACAAAAAAACAAAAATGAAGAAACATAAAAACTACATATTTGTAACATGATTTGACCTACAAACGAATACGTTGAACTAGGCGCTGACCAGTAAAACACGTTATGCAAAGTAAGGTACCGGCGCTAAACGTGGGCACCGGATCAGTGTCATCGAATTGAACCCGTTTTTATTTTATTTTGAAAAATTAAAGCTTGGTTGGGTGCTTCTTCACAATCCGTCAAAACGCCGAAAGTGGTTGGACGAGGTTTCTCACCGAAACGGAACCCGAGTGAAAGCAGAACACGATCGATCGTCGCTGTTTGTCTAGACAGTTTTGACGTTGACTAACGTTTATATCGAAGTTAGGCCCCTGAATTTGAAAATCTAGTAATTCAACCAGGGAAAACCAGAGAATAGTGGTCAGGTTTTGAGCGCTTATTTCGCAGTCATCTATAATCAGGTTTTCGAGGTTTTGGCATCAATCGATCAGAAATTCTTTTACGGTTAAATTTATGTAACAAAAACAAACTATTGTTTGAGATACACTATTGAAAAATTGGTAATTAATATCGATTGTCTAAATCATACCGCGCAGCCAATCACTACCTCTCTTCCCAAGCACAGTCGACACTAACGGATACAATCGATCTGACTTTGTTGTTATTGTTGTTGTCACTTTCTGTTTCCGATGTTTATGCTGCTGCTAGCGGAAAAAACCTTGCAAATATGCATCTTTTTGTTGGTGTTAATTTTACGACAGCGGCCGGCGCCCCATCATTCTGATTCCAAAACCGCATCAGTGACATGCGGACGCTAGGTGATAGCAGCTGAAAGAAGGAAATACAAAATAGTACCGGTCATCTCTTGCCGGTTTCACCCGTTATGCTGGTGGCTTTAGTAGTAAATGGCTACTGCAAAACAATTAAATGGCTGGAATTCTGGACGGACTAACCAGGAAACTATAATCGGCAACTGGCACCTTTTGGTGCCTCGAAATATTGGTACAGAAGCGGCTAATTGAATTTTCTGTTTTACCAAATGCTGCTGCTAGCGGAAAAAACCTTGCAAAAATGCATGTTTGTGTTGGTGTTAATATTACGACAGCGGCCGGCGCAGCTTTCAAGAAACATTTTTCTCTACCATTCCATCATCTATGTAGCCCCTCCTTCTTTCTAATTATCTGACAAAGCCTTGGTATTAAACCGGATACATACGGACGCTCGGTGTTAGCAGCTAAAAGGAGGAAAAACAAAATAGTACCGGTCATCTCGTGCCGGTCATCTCGTGCCGGTTTCACCCGTGATGCTGGTGGCTGTTAGTAATAAATAGCTACTGCAAAATACTTAAATGGCTGGAATTCTGGACGGACTACCAGTAAACGAGAATAATCGGCAACTGGTTCCTTTTGGTGCCTCGAAATTTTGTTACAGAAGTTTTGTAAAAGAAGCGTTGCAATTCCCTCTACTATTTGCATCAATGGAATATATTTTTTTTTTTATAAGAATACGGTAGTCAACGTCATGCGGTCGTGTCTTGAATACCACCCTCCTACTTTTTCATTTCTAATTGATCAAGATTTATCGCCACTGTCGAAATTCGATCGCATGGTGAAATATCGATCCATTCGCTCTATTGACACAATTCACTTACAAAGTAAAGCTTCCACCCAGTGCAGTGGTGACAAACGGTACTGAACAACACCAATGCCATCAATGCGAGCCGGTCAATTGTGCGCCTCGACCGCAAACGAAAATTAACATTCATTAACGTTTCAAACGAGGTTCCCGCGCGCACTCGCGCCACAGCTGTCACTTGTGACAATGACATTCAGCGACATTCTCGTTTGCTCGTTCGTGTTAATAATACCAGCGCCCTGTCGGGTCAGAGCTGATGTCAACCATACTCCGCAAAACAAAAATCAATTTACGATCCCGTTGACGACGATGACAACAACGCAGGACTACTGGGAACGGTGAGGAGCGAGTTAATTCATACCCTGGCCAAAATTGCACACACATCACTGGTTGGAAAATTACCTCATTTGTCCGAATGTTCGCCGCTAGCTTGGTAAACATTGCGTCGATTTTTTGTGAAATGAAAATGTGCTGAGTTCATGAGTATTGAACTTTGAGTACCATATTCTAGTTTTTTTTTTGGGTGGTCATCGTCGTCGTATGATTCGAGTAGCCACCAAACAATCATGATTGTTTTGAGAGCTCGCAGAAAAAGTTCAATTCAAGCAAAGTGCGCTGATGATGATGTTTTTTGCACTTTAAAAATCACATTATGGCGGGTAGTGATATTGAGAGCCGTAATTGAGATAGATCATTTATCGTGTCGGTTGAGTTCGGGAAGCAAGCAAACGATTGCGTAATGGAAGCTACTCTGGAAGTCAATGAACAAAAAACTGAAATAAGTAGCAGGAATTTACCTAAACGATTTTTAATTTTTGTCAAACTAAAGTAAACAGATCTACTAACTGTATAAGATATTTCACATTGTTTGAAGACCTTAAAGACAATATAAATTACTCTCAATAAATGAAATTTCACAAATTTTCAATCATAATTTGAATAATAATTGAAACTTTCGAATTGATCTGTTCTAAGTACATCGTGAACACCGCATACAGAAAATAGGGTAGAATATCTTCGAAACCAATGTAATCAAAATGAACATTGAAATGATTATGATGAAATGCCAGCAAATGTCTGGCGTGATTTGATTGCATGGCACCGCTTGGACACATATTGCAAATGTCAATAATTTCTGCAGAACTGACTACAGCAGGACACCTTTTTTTTTGTATCTGTAGCACTCATCTTCAAAATAAATAATACGTTAGACAATAAACATTCATCCATTCTTAGAGATGTTGATTCTCTTGAAAGCAGCTTTTTTATTCTAGATACAGAGAACGGCTTATTCCTTACCAGAAAATTTTATTATTATTTTATCATGAACGTTCACAAAAAAAATGCTTTCACTCAGCTAATGGAAACTCTCCTAAGACAGACATCAAAATTATGGGTTATTTCACCATTTTTGTTAGTAAAAATGGCATTATTTCTAATTTTTATCTTGAAGTTTTTTGAAAACTTTGCCAAAAAACATTTATTAAAAAATATCAGTACGACTTTAGCGGTCCGACAGGTCAGTCGCATTTTCGGTTGCTGTGGATTGGTCATTAACTGGCTATAGCTTTGTGGATTCTGACAGTACCTCTTTCTAAGATTACGTGTTTCAGATTTTTTCCGTATTGCCGGAAAGGACAGGGCGAAAAAAGGAATGATGCATCGCAACAAGGAGATTTTCCTCTTTGACACTTCTAGCGTTTGCAGTGTAAATGTGTTTGATATTCTGTCTGAGCAAGAAGCCGGTGAAATCGAAATTATTAAAAGCCCTGGTCTACAGAGATTTTGCCCTAGAGTTCAATTTGGAACTATACGAAAGATTTTTCAACCGTCCCACAGTAGTCAAAAACCTAGAAAAAACTTAGAATTTTTATGTCAATTTTTCTGTTTGATGTTTTATATTTTTCCGAGGTTGCTTACACTCTGAACCAGCTATTTCCAAAGTTTTTATAAGAATCGGTTGAGATGCCGATTTTTGACAGCACTTCGAATGTTGCTGTCAGGAAATTTCGATGAATTTTATGTTCAAAAATCCCAGTTTTAAGCTTAACTTCAATTATCTGAAATTTCCTCAATTTTTATTCGATTTTAGATTAACAAAATTCATTTCGAAGGGAAATTTTTTGTAATTGGGAAGCTGTAATGTAAATTCCGTCAAGTTTCAATGTTTCACAATACAACAATTTTTTATATCAAGTTCAAAACATATTGCCGAAAAGCCAAAAAACATAAATTTCAGAACTTATGTATACCGTATAATGTTGTGAAATAGTTCGGAACAGGCATGCCAATGGTACAGTCTTTTTTTACTATCTGCTAAGGGTTTTCTTCCCTATTGCTGTTCGCTCGTGATACTTATCGTGCTGGCAGTCTCGGTAACAGCCCGAATCCACCGGAGACATTTTCCCTCTTTTATTTGCCTATGATGGATGTCGGGTGACGGCTGTTAAAAAAGGCTGTGGGAAGAAAAAGCGTAAGAACTGTTCGGCACCTTTCCGACAGCCTTCTTGCAAAGAAAAGCAAACTCGGCAATAGAGCGGCTGTACGCTAAAGAATGTGTGTATCGTATACCGAATGTTATATGCAACAATACATATAACATTCGGTATACATATAACATCGTCGACATGGGAATAAGCTAAACAGCAAAGAAAAAAATATTCGTGTATGGGGAACTTATTCGTGTATGGGGAATATTTTATCTATCGGCTGTCTTTATTCTGCCAATACCAACACCGTCATAAAGGGATGCTCTCGGATGTCATTAAAAAAATGTCATCGCTCGGTACATATTTTTCCCCTGGTTCGGAACGATCGGACAGTCAACAACCTATGGAAAAATTACCGTACTTTTCCAATGTTTGGGTCCCGATTTGCACATCGTTGCTCCAAGGGCTGAATTTTTAGCAACTTTGTAAAAAAAAATTTTGTAGCTTTAATAGCCGATTGACCGATTTAGAGCAATTTTACGTAACTGGCTCGAAGGGTCCAAAGAAAGAGGCTTTTTCAGCTCTATTTTTCCAGTACAAACTTAATAACAAAGTTGTCTTCGGATGACCTTATGAGCTTTGAAAGACACATATGATATCTTGATTTTTCTGTTTGGGGCAAACATAAAAATACTTTTTGTTACCATTTGAAATCATTCATGATTTTTGTTAAAAAATTGATGAAAAGTTAGCAATTTCAAATGAACTCTACGCTGTTTTAGAATATAGTACATTTGCAATATTTTGCCACAATAAAGTATAATAGTTGTTCTTTCAAATGGTGCCAGAAGATATTTTCTATATTTGCCCTAAATAGAGATATCAATATTTGAAAAAGGTCTGTCTTCCAAATTGAAACGTTATTAACTCTTCACCTGTTCAATATACCGACAATGTTTTTACGTCAAAAGTTGCGTCTTTTTAAGCTCTTAAGGTCATCCTAAGACAACGTTGTTATTAAGTTTGAACTGAAACAAAAAGAGAAAAAACAATTTTTGGGACCCGCCCAATAATGTAAAGTTGCTCTAAGTCAGTCAGTTTTATAGCTACAAAAAATATGTTTTTTACAAAGTTGCTTAAACTTAGTTGATCTACAACTTTGTGCAAGAATGTATACAATTATCTCTGCAAATAAAAAAAAATATTATTTTTTATTTCGCGGATCTTAGGACCACCCTTGTTGCTCATAAATAAAGGACTAACTATAAGAAACAACTTCTTAGAAGAGACTATGGCTCTAAAACCACAAAATCGCATCGCTCATGTTCGCATAATTGCCCTTCTGTACCACTGTGCGCAGCATGTAACACGAAGGAGTGTTGAGTTGCTCAAAGTGTGCCACTTCTCTGGTTTGCTTCTGCTGGTTGCCAATATGAAAAAGAGATTAAATTTTCGCGGTCAACTTTATCTGTTAATTCAGCCATTAGTGCCTAAAATTTGTGCAGTTATAGCAAGATAAGTTTCAAAGTTTTATAACACTGAAGTAAGACTTAATCCTACGTTAAAATTATTAAGAACTCTCACAATGTAGGATATTCAGGGAACAACACAATATAGCTTTCATTTATTCCAAAGTTTCAGACAATTTGTTTTTCTTCATCTAAAAGTCTCAGACAATGTTTCACAGCAAGTTTATATGTTGATCTTTATTCTAAAAAGTAAGGTTTATGAGTTAAGATTTCTTATTAGACGTCGTACTCAAATTACGTAACGCTAAAAGCCTAGATTTCAGACCCCCTCCTCCCTATGTAACGATAAGTAACGTTCGATATGACTCCCACCCTAAAATTACGTAACGCTGGAAAACCTGCTCCCTCTCCCCTACAAATTTGCAATTTTGAGCAAACAGCACAGTTACGTAACGGTTTCAACTACCACCCCTCCCCCCTATGTAACAATAAGTAACGCAGACTTAAGGGGTTATATACCTTCTTGGTCGAGAAAAATTAAGGGAAGTTTGAATTTATTTTTAAGTGCATAGCACCATTTTCATTGTATCAAAGTGGATTTTTCTGAAAGTACAGTTTATCAACAACAAAAAAATACGTTTGATTTTGAGATATACCAATTATTACTGGAGTAAAGGCCATTCCTCCGAAAAACTATTTTTTTGCAGAGGCTTGCGGTGATCCTGATAGAGAATCAGCGAGTCAACCGAAATTAAAAAACTCATATTATTTAATTAGTTTAGAAGTGTGCCGGGTCCTTGAACGATCGCTTTTATGAGTATTTTATTTTCAGTGCAAACGGGAACGTTTTTCCCTAAAAATGCACCTTTTGAGCGCTAAAATTGCATTAAAAATTTTTTTGTGGCAAAATGTAACTGTATGTTTCAAAAAGCGATCGTTCAAGGACCGGCGAATTCAATAACGAAAATTAAAAAAAAAAAGATGAAGGAAATCGGTTCAGTAGTTTTCCCGCATTCAGGATCACGGCAAAGTCATTTTTCGGAAAACACTATTCCGAAATAATCGTGTGTAAAGTTTCAAGTTTAGCTTATGCGGCCGTGGCGAGGCGCGCTGCAAATCGCTCTAACTTTCTTCCTATTGCTCAGATCTTTATGAAAATTTGTGAAAATGTTCTCAAAATGTTGTATTTGAAGATATTGCCATAAATTTTTTTTCGGTTTTTTGGAAACCAAAAAGGTATATAACCCCTTGACCCCCTCCCCCCTTTATGCGTTAAGTAATTTGTGTACGACGCCTTAGGAGTTGATGTCCGAGCAAATTGAAAAAAAAAACGTTAAGGTATTTTGATTTATTTTGGTCGTAGGTTAATAATTGCCACCAGCAGAAAAAATTGCACTTCTGCACGATTGTGCGCGCATTTCTTAGCAATTTTCAATCGATTCACAACACTTTTTCTAACATCATATCCTCGAGTTATGAGTTTTATAAACTTGCATGTAAGAAAACCTGTTATGAAATGTGCAGACTGCGGCCTTAAGTCTGTCATATCAAAGACATTATAAAAAGTTTTGTTCAAAGAGGGTCGAGTAGGTTGTTTTTTTTTTTGCTGAAGATTGTTCTCCATTCACTACCTTCCACGAATCGCACTTTTACGTGCTCGAAAAGATATCTTCGACCGACATTTCATTTGCAACGATATCTAAAAATAAATCGTATTCATACGCATTGTTTATTTCATCAAAGAATGGTTAGAGATCTTTAAAACCTACGATTAAATTTTAAGAGGACATCAAGTTCATAAAGATAGGTCATAAAACTTATCTACTTTGATTTTATTCTGCTTCAAAAAAGTTAATTTTCTGCATGCGAAAATTAGCTTCGAGGTCCAAAAAAAAATTGAACGTCTTCTCAATGAGAAACTCTCTGACCATATTTTTTGATCGAATTATTAAAACATTTTTTCCCCACCTTCATTCCCTCACCCGCAATATGGCACAAAATTAAAAGCTTGTCTAGAGTGATGCTATCAGTTCGTAGAAGATGGACGACCTGATTGGGAGTTAAAATCCGCAAACATCCCAGCTTCGCAATGATGATTGTGGCATTGGTGGAGCCGAAATAAACTAAAATAGATTAGCCACGCGGATGGGAATTACATTATCGAAGATGTGTGTAGCTTACTGTCGGAATCCCCTCGTATGGGACCGGACTCCGGTTTCGTGGCTACCTGACGGGATCGACCGGACGCTCGGCGAAAGTTTCGGTTAACCACGTCAATATCAATAAGAATAACATTAGCAATGGGTTTGCGTGCGTCGTCGTTCACCATTCATCGCACGGAAGGTTCAGTCCGTGTTTTTTTTCCATAAACAGGCTGATGCGAGGCGGCGGCGGCGTGGGTAATTGATGGAAAAACAAATACTAATCTGAATTAGTTTCCTAATGTACCGACTGTGGCCGGCTTCAGTTGGACGAATCGACTGAACTGAGTGGAATTCGATGTGTTTACATATGTTTATTTTCATATTATTCTTACTAGGCTGGAGTTGAGTCCGGATCGTTCGATCCGACACAAATATATGGAATCAATTTTCAATTAAATCTCGGTTACTCGCTCAACCCGACTCAAGTGGCTTTTGTGCAGCTCCATGTCAAGTGTTTTGGCTGGCATCGGATGTAATAGAAAAACAGTCAAAGAAAACAACGTAGGAAAAAAGATTGCCCCCACAGACCCCGATTAGAGGAGGATGATGATGATGATGATGCAAACTGCGAATCGAAGAAAAAGTGCCCTCCCGTGTTTTTTTTGCGTGGTATTAAAGTGTGTAGAAAGTGAGATCGTAAGGAAAATAAAATGCAATCGCGAAGAAAAGAAGATAAATGGTGAAAACTGTGTGTGCATATGTAAGCTGATCGAACGATTGGCTTCCCTTCGCCGTGAAGCCCTCCGGGGCCGGTACCTTCCGATAGACCAACAGTAGCAGTAGTAATAGCATTAGTAGCAGTAGCAGCAATAGATTATGCTACCAAGTGGCTCGTAATAGAAGGTTCGATGCTCTGCACGTGCCTTTGCCTGTTCTTCGTGCCGTGCGGGGCGGCGCTCGCTGCTGGTTTGCTTCTTCGCCTTCGGTGTTTAACGACGGTATCTCTAGTCACGACGAAATTGGCGTTTTGGCTTCAGTCGGAGCGAAGTCACTGCTCAGGAAGTTTACTTTCTTAAAGTTGACGATGGTGGTGACAGTTGCAGCGGCAGCAGTAGCAGTAGCAATAGCAGCAGCGACTGAGTGGAATTAGATACAGCTGGGTGGAAAAACAATGGTAAAACTGCTGGTGGTTTTCTATTTTATAAGTACGGTGGCGTGGTGGAATTGGCAACTAAAGCGAAAGGCTGAACGATTGATTCGACCAGGATTGATCTCGCTGAAGGGTGTTGCATAAGATTTGTTTTATGACATAACAGGATTTTGAATTATTGGGGGGAGGGGTGTGGTTTTCTTCGTCCGAATGACAGATTTTTCATAATAACTAACTACCAGAAAGGACAGGATCAACGTGTATAAATAGTAAAACAACTAAAATTGTTTTTCGAATATTTTAGACCAATCTTATAGACTTGCCAATAATAAAGTAACTATTGAATATTTTTTTTAAGCTACATTTTTGAAGCACAAGTCCGCGAACTACTGATAAATAAACAAAATATACTAAGCGTGCAACACTTTTTTTGCTTGCAAATTACGCACTTATTTTGTGTGATGTTTTTACTGGCAGTCCACTGCAAACCCGAAAATGCTAAAAAAGAATCAGTTTATAAAATTATTAATTTCAGTTATTTAGTTTAGTTATTTAGCTCACGAATAAAACACCGTCTTAAGGTAATGTATAATGATTGGAACAGGCCGAAAATGTACCATGATCGGAACAATTTTTATGGGCAAATTTTCGCCACTATTGAACGGAAAAAATATATCAAACATTTAGCAAAAACATCACACAACTTCTCCTGATGCTGTTCAGAAAGTTTCATCAAGATTGTTCAAGTACTACTATTAGTGAGAAAGTTTTAAGAAATCCATTTTCGAACGCAAATTGCCCTAACAAACCTGGTTTGCAAGTAGTGATAATGCAATCAAATATTCAGGGATTGCAATGTATTTTTCGAAGAGTGCTTGTTCGTTACCACGAAAGAGTACCAACTTGCCATCTGTGCGTCAACGATCGAATCTGATAAAGTCCGATCTACCCCTCGATGATCAACAACGATAATGAGCCAAATGAGAACTTTCAATTGGTAGCATGGCGTAACATCGGCTTCCGTCGACCCTCCTATAAAAGCCGAAGTGTGACAGGAGACATTCCTCTTTCTTTGCTGTCAACTGCGACGTCATCAAAAATCATCAACCATCATCATAGGAAGAAATTATCCACAAAGTGAAGTGAAATTAACATTAAAGTTATTAGTTAGTAAAGTTACTTTATATAAGAAAATTAAAATAGTGTTAATCGTAACCGCGAGTATACTTACCTGGAAATATTCGTACGCTACCTTGGGAGCCTGAAAGTAAATCGGTGAATGATACTTACCTGCCCGTACGCCGTCCAAATCGTCCTCCGGTGGGAAATTCTGCTGCTGCTCGCTGTGCACTCGACAGTGCTTCAAAAACATTTAAATTTCAAGTAGAAATACTTTTTGTTCCAAATATTTGCTCTAAAGTTGGAGTTATTGGTGATACTTAAAGGCCTGTTTTGTAATCATGATCGGAATAGCATTGAATCATAATCGGAACAGCTTACTTCTGAAACTTCACCACTTCACTTTGACTGTACTTGATTCAATGGTGGATTTCACGTTGGTACGATTCATGGAACGGTTTTCGTCGGAAAAATATTTTTTTCTTGAAAGAGTTCATTTTGGAATGTTAAGAATAGTTTTAGACAATTAAATTGTCTACCTAAAATACCTGAATTCAAAACAATTTAAAGTAAAATAGCTGTTCCGATTATGATACATATTCTGTTCACGTTATGATTTACTCTGTTCCGGTCATGATATAAATGCTATGATTAGATATAATCATACATATGAATGAATTCACGTCAGAAATTATTATTTCTGTAAACTAGACAGATAGACTGTTTCGATAAACGCAACTTGTTCAAGATTTACTGCGATAATAATGATGAAAATGTGGCATGAAATAGCATAAATTGTTCCGATTCTGATACCTGATATTAATTGTTGAAGGCACAAAAATAAAACCAACAAAAAAGATCAGCCATTTGTTCGTTATAAAAGGTTGTTATCCGTAAAATCCGCTTGACTTTATGTAGTTATAGGCACGGACTTGACAAAAATGTCTTCTTGTTCGTCTCTTTTGTTTCGTCATTACCAACTTTAGGTTTTTATTTGTGTTTATATTATAAACTTGTGATTCTTGCTTTTTTTTAAAATGTATATTGTTCGTATGTATTTATCCTCAATTAGCCCATAATTGCTCGTCTGCCATTTACATTCTCTATCATACAATATAACGGTAATTTAAATAAGACATATCATCTTTTTCATATATCCGTTTTTTTTTTGACTTTATGTCACAATTTCGTTCATTCAAATTTGTTTGTGATTTTACATCCACTTACATTTATTTTTGGCTTTTCGGAAAATTTGATGCTGAGTTAATAACACATTGAAAAAGTGTGGTATAATTGAAATGGCAGAGCGCATTTTTCTGGTAGAGCGTCATTTAAGACTATCCACAAATCAAGCCATTTTTCGATGACTTTATGTGAACAGAAATGCCAATCAGCCCAACTAGTTGTCATCATACGGAAAATGTAGAAACCAGACGGCGAAATTGTTTCCATTTGAGCGTTTTTATGCAAGTTTCAACGACTTTGGCAGTATGAGGTCGAGAATTGTCATGCAGTAAAATCACTTTTTCGTGTCTCTGTTCGTACTGTGACAATTTTCCGCACAGTGCTCGGTTTAATCGCATCAACTCAAGTCCATACCGTTTCCCAGTGATAGTTTCGTTCAGTTTCAACAGCTTAGAATTAAAAACACCGACGTGGTCCTACCAAATACGCAGCATAACCGCATAATATACTAGATATTTGACTGAGCCGATGACGAAGATGTATGAACATGAAGTCCCCATGACTTCCTTTTCTTCGTGAGGTTGCAATGAATTAATTTTCCTTCACCTGTCACGATGCGATGAAGAAAACCCTTCCTTTTTAACCGCTCGAGCAATTGTTCAAAGCCGATAAAATGATGCACAACGTACCCTTGAATAATATCGGAAGAAACCCAAGTTCCTTGTTTTTCAATTATCCCCAAATCATGTAATCGCTTGAAGATGTCTTGGAGGATAAATCCTAATACCGCAAACTATTCCCACGTTAGGCATGGTTTGGCAGTGTCTTCGACGGGTTTTAGCTTCTCTTCACGCGGACAATCATTACTTACAGCAGCGCCAGCGGTTCTCAAACTGGGGTACGCGTACCCCTAAGCCTTCAGGGGGTACGCAAAAGAAAAATCAGTAATGTACAATCGATATGAAAAATATCGCCAAGAGGTACGCGGACAAAAAAAGGTTGAGAACCGCTAACTCAGAGCAGCATTTTCGTATTTTTTTTTACTCTCGATGAAATGAACAAAATAACTACTTCCGCAAATGACAAATATTCGGCATTAAAAGCATATGATGCCACAAAAAAAAACTAACATGTCAAAGCACTTTTTTATCATATGCCTCAGCTTGTTTTATCACGTTTTAGATATGTCCAAATCAACCAGCACCTATTGCCGGCGTTATTTATTGGTTGACAAACAGCGTGAGCCTGATTGGGCACCTAATATCACGCATCATTATTTTTAAATAACAAAAAAAAAATTCAGTTATTGAACATGAGTTATTTATTGAAATCAAATGTTCAAAACATACAAAATCCAAAAAAAAAAGATAGGCTGTTCCATGATTTCAACAAAAGGTAAAACGCTAAACTGCAAATAATCGAGAATGATTAAATATGAAACCCGGAACGATAAAAATGCTTTTTAAAATAACGCTGGGGGACAAAACAAGACCCAAATTAAGCTTGAAAATATGTAAGGAGCATTAAAACAAAGTATCCAATGTATGGTCCGAATCACTGGAAAACTATAGCACAAAATTTATATTACTGCTGACAATGTTTCCAAAAATTAAAATCATTGAAATAGGTTCAAATTGCTGGAAAATTGACTGCAACAAATAGAGACAAAAATATTATGAAAGTGAGGAAAATATTAGTAGATAACTAAAACTTGGAAATCTAAATGTATGAAAAATATAGGAAACTGAATAATTGTGAAAAACAAGGAATATAATTAAAATACGAAAGTTAAGAAAAAACAAATACAGATTAATATGTTAAGAATAGGGAAATGTGGATAAAAAAGTCAAAAATGACAATTTAATAAGAAATAGAAAAATTAGAAGTTGAAAGTATTATTTGCAAAAATAGTAAATTCCCTTTTGTAAAGTATAATGATGTTATATTTTGAATTCTGGTTTTTGATTCGCAAAATTTTACATTCTCAATAATGACCAATTTGACAAAATCACCTGCAATTATTTCATTTATTTATCGCAGCATGAGTTGCGCTAGAGTAGAGATAAGAGTGCAGGATATTTTTGAAAATAGAGAGAGACGAAGGGACGGCAGTAACAACGTAAAAGACGAAGTGTTTTCCTGCTATCTTTAACAATATCGCTTACCGAGCAACGCGCGTCTTGTTTAGAAAAAAACCGTAACGTAGTTTAGTCAATGCAAAATTGTTTTCTATCGCGTGAAATCAGCTGTACAGTGCCAATGAGAATCGACTTTTTGAATTTCGTTTAGCAGTAGGTGTCAGAAGCTTTGTTTTTTCAAAAAAAAAAATCTCCATGAAATTTCCAGCAGCCTCTTTCCATGAACCAGGTATAGTCACAACATTCCATTCCTACAGACAGACAGACATTCGAGCAGCCTTCTGCTGCGTAGTCTAAAAAAGTTTTTTTTTTTCGATATATAATGCCGATACAAGACACCTTGTTTCCCGTTGGAGAAACAACGACGGTAACGTTAACGAAAAAAGTGATGTTTCTCTCCGGAGTTTCAGACGGTTAGTTTCAAGTGGAATATATTCAATACAATCAATCTAACAATCGACTTGATTCCAGGCGGTCGTACGTATGAAGACTAATGTATTACAAATTTCTGGCAAAATCGGACTTCCGGAAGCCCTGCCTCAAAGCTGTCAAAGTTCTACTTGTTTGATCGATGAAAAATCATGAAATCTTCGATATCGATCGATATCGTTTTTAAGAAGTTATTGGTTTTGAGAATTTTTTTTGTTTCTTGAGACAACACAAAGTTACGACGTTTCAAGTATTTATCAGAAGCTTGGTTTCAAATACTACAAGGTATACAGCCCTAGGGGTTGTATGAAATGGTGACGTAGGACTAAATATATATTATATGCTGCGATAAACTGTTCATAGGCAACACTACCGTTTATATTTGATGGTCGTTATTGTGAAAATAACAATGCATGAATACATGGAGTTTCCACACTAGTAGTAGTTGTGAAAATTCTCATAACTCTTATTTTCAAGCATTTACAGTTCTGAAAAAACTGGTCCATAATCTTCAGCTCGAAATGTGTGCTACACAACGCTGATGATCGCACCACCGGTAGCATTGAATATTTTGCTTGGCTGCGCAAAATAAAATTTGCTCTCTGCTGTGCCAGCAAAATATCCTGCAATATACGATGGTGCCTGTTGCTGCCGTATGCAAAACGAAGGTAAGGTGTTCCGCAGTGCCTGGAAGTTGACTCGTATGCAGCTCTCGTTTCCTAATGTCGCGTACCTCTAACAGCTATACGCCACTTGCTATTGAGTGACAAACTAGACTAAAGCTGAATTTTCTACACGCATTCTGTTGTATCGGGTTCGCCGTAGATTTTTACCATGAGGGCGTGGCCACGCAGCTTAGAGAAAGACAAACGGAACAAAACATTTTTTTGAGTCAGAATATGTAGGCAGTGGAATTTAATCCGTCCATGTTATTGTTGTCCATGCTCGGGAAACAAGGGAATAGCAAGGAGAATGTATGGGAAAGCTTGACCTTGGAACTTTTCGCCTTTTTTCACCACTAAGCAGTAAAGCAACAATGTTAAACATTATATCGAACAATTGTTACACATTTCATCTATCCACCGACACATAAATGACTAAGATGCATTGAGTCGCTCGCTTGCTATAATCGTTTGAAATCTGACGCAACATTTGCCAGTTTCATTTTCAATTTTACAAAATGTAATCTAGTATAGAAAACAAAGGCGTAGTCCTACGTCAAAAAAAAATCGATTTCATCCGTTTCTGCGCATTTTTCATCATATGAAAAAAGAAAGTTTGATTGCTTTGAGGGCCCACAGCCTAATGTCCGAATGAGCTGAAATTTTGCATAAAGATTTTTTTCGAGAAGACGAAGCTTTTGAATTTTACTGTTAACCAAAATTCAAAGGTACAAGTTTTTCCAGACATTCCATTGGGACCCTAATACGAAAAAAAATTGGAGATCGAAGGCTCTTGGAAGGTATTTGAACCCTAAACAAAAATCAAAAACAAGGAACTTGGGTTCCTTGTGGTTTGAAGCCAAGGAACGTTGAGCCCGATTTTGCTCCTGCGCCGTTGGCTCGGCCGAATAATCGCAGTGCAAAGGTTACGCTGTGTATTTGGTGGAATCAGTTCGATATTATTGGACATAAGCTGTTGAAACCGAACGAAACCATCACTGGGAAAAGGTATCGATTTCAATCGATGTGATTAATTTGAACACTGCACAAAATACGGGCGCAGTTCGTAAAAGTGATTCTACTGGATGACAACGCTCGATCTCATACTGCCAAAGTCATTGAAACTTACATAGTAACGCACAAATGGGAAATCCTACCTTAGCTTCTTTGTCCCCAGATCCAATTGTTACTTGTTTGTTTTTTTTTTTGAATAAAGTTTTGCATAAAGTTTCGTGTCTGTTGGTTTTGCTTCCGAGAATTTAAATTTCCTGTTTTTGGCCGAATCTTTACCCTGTTGGTACAACCCTCATGAAAAATTGGGAAAATGTTCATAATGAGTTGTACTTCAAAAAAGAGCAATATACAATTTATAAAAATTTAAAAAAAAACTAACTAAAATTTTGCAGTTGTTTCGGTTTTGTTAATATCGTTAATTTGTTCTTGCTTCTTGCATGTTATTTTAAGATTTTATTCACATTTTGTTGAGCTTTCTGACATCTCTTCAGGTTCAGAATTTTATTGTTAGCTCTCGATTACGGCGGGCCTTAATTTTGTGCATTTTTGACGTAGAATTACGCCTCACGGGAACATGCTGTAATAGGGGTGCAAATTGAAATATTGAAAACATGCAGAGCGAAAATTGTGCACTTTCAAATGTTGATATCTCAGTCTGGTTTTGACGGTTTTTTTCATTTTTGCAACAATCGATTGAAAAATAACTAAGCTACCACCAACTTTGAAATCCAGGGACACGACATGAAATGAGCGAATATTACTCAATATGGATATTGCTGTAATCTGGATGAAGCTCAAAGGCCAGAAATCGACCTCAGATGTCATTTTGGAATCCAATGTGGTTTTGCCGCCGGTTTCTGGAAAACATCTTAAATGACCAAATACCACCTAATATGAACCGGGATGATATCCAGAGGCCGTAAATCGTCTCCAGTTACCATTTTAAATCTCTTTAAGGCCGTCTAATTATTTACAGACAGTTATTTCATGGATAAAAGTTACATAAACATACTAATACAAGAGTAATATTAGCGTTAAAGAGAGTCGAAAGGGAATTATTACTGAGATTTACCGCTTCATACCATCAAAATCAATAGTTAATTCCAATCGAGTGTTTTCTCTAACCTTTTGCAAAAATATATTGACATAAGTCTGGCTGTCGTATATTTACGTTAACCTTGCGGTCGTGTCTCATACACAGCTTCATAAATTGTATTTTTAGTGCTCTGATATTTGTTTCAAGTTTTAGGCTTCAGATATCTTAAAACCGAATTATACTTCTCTATTTGTTCCAGTAACCTAACTGTTTTGCGATTCTAATAAAACTGAACTGTTTTGACAAAAAAACAGAGCTTGTTAACAACTAGTGCTGTAGAAAAAATGGGACAAGGAACTAAAGCTTATTTAAATACGCGATACTGTACCATTATTACTGCCTTTCACTTTTACATCTGACATTGGGTTGAACGAAGAACATAATTGGCTCCTGGTTTAGTCTGTCCCAGCTCTCATCAAAAACCTTTTTTTTTTCTCCCGCCTTTAGGAATTTTAATTCCGTACACTCGGCTATGGAAACAACCGTGTTTTACTCGGTTATTATTTGCTACCTTTGTGTGCTTTTAATTAGATAAAAAATCCGAAAATGATTGTTGGAACCTTCATATCCCCCCATGTTCCTCACGCTTTCCATTTTTTTCAAACGTGAATTTTATCTCAACTTTCATTTGACATTCGCCCAAATTACGTCTGTCAAACAAACTCCAGTGGATTATCGCGACACCGTCGACCGTCTAGAAGGTACTCCTCGGTCGGTAATAGCATTATGTCATTTCTGCAAACAATAACAACTGTCTGAAATGAGGCTGTGCGCTCTCTCCGGCCAGCAAGAGCCGTCGCCGTCGTTAAGCCCTGCGAAGGATGCTCATAAAAACGTGAAACCAACGCCAAAACTGCGATGCACCTCCGTTTCAGAGGGCAGTGTTTTGAACTTGTCGGGATTCTTTGCTTTGGTAAATGTCTGGCATAATATTTTGGCGACGGCTCATCGGCATACGGCTAAGGACACAACAATAACCACCGGAACCGCTCAAATGTGTTCGTTCAGTGGTCGTTATCTTCCCGCTTTGAAGGTCTTCGACGCTCGGTTGGATTGTTCAAAACCACCCGCCCGGAACGGACTGATACAAAAACGTCTATCTGCACGCTCTGAGCATACCTACGACGGTGGGCCGTTTGGGCTGCTGTGCGATACCCCGCGACCTGCCTAAGCAATAACTTGCACCGCTTAAAGCGTCGGACGCTGCCGGCGGATAAGCGCAACAGCGGCAGCGCTCGTGGGAAGCATGTTGCTAAAGAGAGTTCTTTTTTCTGTGGCGTTTTTTCGGGCAATGTTCCAACAAATTTCAGTGTGTTTTCGCACCATCCTTGCTTGCACAGCACAGGTTATCTTTACCTGCTTCTTCGGTTTCACCGGGTAGAAGGCGTAGGGCTAAGCTTCCCGTGTAAACCGACCGACCGAGGCACAACCTTTAGCACACCCGGGATGTTTTTGGATTCCTCTACTGGTTTTATGCTGTTTCCACTTCGCCCTAATTTGACGAGATTTGTTGATTCAAATGCTGCTCAAAATTCAACACACAAACATGTGCAGACACCACACTGTTTGGAGAACATGCGGACGGGTTGCCCTTCGGGTTTTTAAATTCAATTTCCTGCTTTTGTTCGATAACCGCAAGCTGGAAGAGTTTTTTTTTCCGGATTTCGAATCAATTTCACGCTGGACTCTACGGTTCAGTTAGCAGTTTGCAGGCGATAGACTTTCTCAATAATTGAAACAGCATTTTTCTAGCGTTACCTGTAGATGCAGTAAACACCTAACTTTTGTGGGGATAAAAACACACTGCAATTACGCACACCTTACTCGAGCGAGACTGTTCGTGCAGTAAATTTGATGATATCTCTTTCCTGGCTCAAACGAGAAGATGCTGAGGAGATATTTGCAGTCGTTAGACGACTGGAGAAAATATGTGGACATTAAATTATTTCGAAATAACGTCGGAGTTCAGTATGTAATGCCTGCGATTAGGTAATTGAATCACACGACTCGGTTGTCGATGAAGAAATTAGAATACCGCGTCCGATGGTGCGTTGTTGCGTGAGACTCGGATTAGATAACTAAATGGGAAAACTATTCTGTCTCTTACTGCCAATAAAATACCGTAGATCATAAATTAAAATCTGTCTAAGTGTTGTTTCGAATAGCTTCAAAGAGGCTGTCTTGTCTCCAGCAAGCTCAACGAGGCGTTGGCCTGTAGGTGTTGATGTTTGAATTTACATCATCATGAGCCGATACCTCTGAACATTAGGCAAACTGCATTATTTTACATCAGCAAAATTTTTTTTCTGTGAGTTAACCCGTAACAAGCAAAACAGGAGCATCGAATAGGAGGAATCTTCATTGACAAGTTCATATATAGTGGAACGATTTCAGTACCTAGTTGTTCTAGATATTTCAAGTTAAGTGAAAGCATTTCATTTAAAATGAACGTCATTTTGCGAGTTTTCAATGAAAATTTGATTTATAGAGATATATGGTAAAATGATAAAATGGCAATAAAATAAGGTTCGTCGCTTACGTAATCAAAGTCTCTTCACGTGTCATTCCTTCAGCATGATAAATAGTTAAGTAAAATGCTGTATTATTTTTTAATGTCCGCAGTAAATTCAGCATTACTTGGAGACGAGCGTAGAAGAAGATTAATTCATATTGCCGTCTGTATTTTCGTAAATGACATTGTGTTGCAAAAAAAACCTGTGGAAGCCATCAATGTAGGTACCCTTCCTCAAGCAGAAAATTTATCGGATTTTTTTGTTACTCCCAATCATTGGGCACCACCATCAAGCACCAACGCAAAAAGATGTACACTAATGATAGCGATGATCTAACCGTGTTGGTATTTTCGGTTGTGATGAGTGAACGAAAACGCACAACGATAGCCTCGAGAGGCTATTGTCTGCCAACCCTCAATGCAGCGGCTTCGATTCGTGGTGCGCGATTGGAGATCGAAAACACGCCGCAATAATTGCCAACCTCCGCGATAATTTCTTTAACCTTCCCGGGGCGAACTGATCGCGGCGCGTTTAGGTAATTATATCGGAGAATTCGGTCCAATTGCAGGCGCCACCTGCATTAAAACCAACCGATCGAGCCAGAAAAAAAGACTGCCAAGGTCACCACATTGGATCTCAATAGAGTGCAGTTGCACACCTTCTACACTTGAAATTGAAATGCAGCAAGATGTCATTCAGGGTGGAAAATTGAAACCAACCGGCAGCAGCGCGTGTGTTAGGCAATCCATTATGGAGTGAACGAGAGAAACAAAATCCATGCCATCCTGGTCGCGAGAGAAGAAGAAAAAAAATAACACCTACTAAAAATTGTTTTTTATTTTCGGTTCCCATCAGTTCACAGCTTCTGCTTTGCTGCGATGGTATTATCGGGTTTATCGAACTTCGAGCTTCCCAACTTTGTAAAAATAGCCTACAGCTAAGTTTGGCCGTATACCGCTAATCGCACAAAAGGTGCTCCAACGCTAGGCTATCAAAACATTACTAAAATCGTAACCGTGCTGCTGCGGTTGGATGCAAGTTTGGGTTTAGACTTACGTAAGCCTACTATCTATAAAATCCAAAATACTGTCGATTTGCCACTGGTGCCTATTGCCAAACTGTCGGCAGATGGGGCTACAGCAGCATCAGCAGCATGCCACTGGCAAGGCTATGCTTTGTTGTGGTCTGTCGCTTCAATGACTGATCGGATTGGATGGATTATCCGATGGGAGTTTGTAACATTTTTTTTTCTCAAAAACACGGGTGAAAGGTCTCCTCCGCAATCTGTGGTAGCGAACGGCAGTTTAGACGAGCGTAACTTTGGTCGCTGGTTTATGAGATTTTTCGCTAAGTAGCAGTAAGTTTGCAATCCATCAGAGATTTAGTTTGGTCGATGTTGCTGTTGGTGTTTTAGATTCCATTCATAACCACGATCAAAGAGTTAAATAACAGAACAATTTTTTGCAGTAGAGTTAAGTGTCTAAATTTTCCAAAAATCATATACGACATCAACAAATATTCGCTGGCGTATGCTCGCAAAGAACAAATGGCGTCTGCGTTCTTGGACATTAAGGGGGCTTTTGATTCCGTTTCTATTGACATTCTTTCGGGTAAACTTCACCGACAAGGATTTTCTCCAATTTTGAACAATTTTTTGCACAATTTGTTGTCCGAAAAGCACATGCATTTTACGCACGGCGATTTGGCAACTTTTCGCATTAGCTACATGGGTCTTCCCCAGGGCTCATGTTTAAGCCCCCTTCTTTACAACTTTTATGTAAATGACATCGACGAATGTCTGGCAAACTCATGCACGATAAGACAACTTGCAGACGACAGTGTAATCTCTGTTACAGGAGCCAAAGCTGCCGATTTGCAAGGACCATTGCAAGATACCTTGGACAATTTGTCTGCTTGGGCTTTACAGCTAGGTATCGAATTCTCTCCGGAGAAGACTGAGATAGTAGTTTTTTCTAGGAAGCATGAACCTGCTCAGCTTCAAACACAATTAATGGGTAAAACGATTTCTCAGGTTTTGGTACACAAATATCTTGGTGTCTGGTTCGACTCTAAAGGCACCTGGGGTTGTCACGTGAGGTGTCTGATGAAAAAATGTCAACAAAGAGTGAATTTTCTTCGTACAATAACCGGACAATGGTGGGGAGCCCACCCAGGAGACCTTATAAGGCTTTACCAAACAACGATATTGTCTGTTATTGAATACGGGTGTTTCTGCTTCCGCTCCGCAGCAAACACACATTTGATCAAACTGGAGCGAATACAATATCGTTGTTTGCGTATCGCCTTAGGTTGCATGCAGTCAACCCATACGATGAGTTTGGAGGTCTTAGCTGGAGTACTACCATTGAAAAACCGCTTCTGGAGCCTGTCTTCTCGTATTCTTATCAAATGTGAGGTCTTGAACCGTCCCGTGATTGAAAATTTTGAAAGGTTAATCGAACTTAATTCTCAAACCCGTTTTATGACATTGTATTTCAATCACATGTCCCAAAATATTAACCCTTCTTCGAATATTCCAAATCGTGTCGACTTATCAAATACCTCTGATTCTACTGTGTTTTTCGATACATCCATGATAGAAGAAACTCGTGGAATCCCGGATCATTTACGCGTGCAGCAGATCCCCAAAATTTTTTCCAATAAATATCGAAACATCAACTGCGACAATATGTACTACACTGACGGATCACTTCTTGATGGGTCCACTGGCTTCGGTATCTTCAATAACAATTTAACCGTCTCCCATAAGCTCGATAATCCTGCTTCTGTTTACGTCGCAGAATTAGCTGCAATTCAGTACACCCTAGGGATTATCGAAAAAATGCCCACGGACCATTATTTCATCTTTACGGACAGTCTCAGTTCCATTGAGGCTCTCCGATCGATGAAAGATGTTAAGCACTCTCCGTATTTCCTGGGGAAAATACGGGAACACCTGAGTGCTTTATCCGAAAAATCTACTCAGATTACCTTAGCGTGGGTCCCTTCTCACTGCTCGATACCGGGTAATGAGAAAGCGGACTTTTTGGCTAAGGTGGGCGCAACAAACGGTGATATTTATGAAAGACCAATTGCCTTTAATGAATTTTTCGCATTTGTACGTCAGAATACGATCATCAGTTGGCAAAATTCTTGGACCAAGGGGGAACTGGGAAGGTGGTTACATTCCATAATCCCCAAGGTATCGACGAACCTGTGGTTCAAGGGGTTGGATGTAGGTCGGGATTTCATTTGCGTGATGTCCCGGCTTATGTCCAATCACTATAGATTTGACGCGCATCTCCGTCGTGTTGGGCTCGGGGAGAGTGGTATCTGTGCCTGTGGTGAAGGTTATCACGACATAGAGCACGTTGTTTGGTCATGCCCTGTACACCGTGACGCCAGGTCTAGATTAGTAGCTTCCCTGCAGGCCGAAGGTAGGCAGCCGGCTGTTCCTGTTCGTGATGTCTTGGCGAGCCGTGACCTATCCTACATGTCCCTTATATACGTTTTCCTGAAATCCATCCACGCCCCAGTTTAGTCCTATCCCCTTCCGCCTACATCCAACCAAACGACAAGAACACGTTAAGACCCCGGATCCGAAAACAGCAACTAGACCCGCACGATACTCTCAGGCCCCGAGGGAGACAACCCAATACGCCAGTCCGTAATATCTTGGCCCAGCAGCGGAACATATTCAATATGCTGCTTACCTATGGCGATGGAAAACCATCAAACAACAAATCAGTGCTTATCATGCAAAACATTCTAGCTTAAGTTAGATTTAGTTTCAGCTCGTAGTCGGCAGCGAGGATAAAAAATTTGCTTTCAGTTATTAAGATACTTTAGAAAGTAAGCTACCAGATATAATTGGCGCCGTTAAACATTGAATTGTATTTGTGCCGTGTCAAATAAACTATAGATGAGGAAAAAAAAATCAACAAATATTCATATGTTGGATCACATGATTATCATATTTCACACGCGTCATCTTTGTATTCCAAGCTGCTCGGCATTTTCTTTTTGTTGCTGTCGGTCTTGCTGACAGCGAATGACGCGAGGGAATTGAACATCGCGTCAGTATGTGGCGATTCTGTAATCCATGAATATGGGATGAGTAATTTTTTTCGCACGGTTGACTGTTTAAATTCAGTCGATTGGCCAATATTGTCTTGCAATGGTGAACTTATTTCGGGTACAAATCACTTGTTTGTACCCGAAATAAGTTCACCATTGCAAGTATAAGTTTTCAAGTCGTTGCTGATAAAAAATTAAATTCAATACATTAATTTGAAAAGATCACTTTAATAAGAAATTATTGTCTTTTACACCGTGATTTTTATATTTTACTAGCTGAATGTACCCAGCCTTGCTCGTGTAAAAATTTCTGCTTTTTCTATAATTTTCTATATTTCCATATATTTTTTCCGACCAATCATTTCAAATAATATTTCTATTTTAGTTATAAACTTGCTTATATACCACCTTTTTCGTTTCTTTATCTGGAGCTAGAGTGAATGAATTTGCAGGTGAGCCAACCCTCGAGCAAGCGACATGTAATGGACCGCAGGAAAACACAGCGATCTTAATTCTACTTCACATTGCTTAATGGATTGTCCCTGTGACTTATTTATAGTAATAGAGAATGCAATTTTTACGGGGAATTTATAATAGAATGGTAGTTCACAAGGCATATGTGGTATCCTTGGTATAAAAACTGTTCCACCTTCACCCTTCCTGTTGCTTCAATTATAATTTTGAGCATCTTTCTAACATATTGCCTTGTTTCGTTGCAAAGTTTCGGGGGGTCGATATTCCTTCGCAATATGATTGAAGATCCTTTGTTGATTAACAATCGAGGCATTCCAGCTGGGTCGAGTGAGTTCAAAAATTCCGTTGGAAAATGGATTGCCTCATCTTCGACGGTATCGATTAACTTACAATAAATTACACTGAAATAACATAATCGATAGCCTAAGCTCACCGCTGATTGTTGAAAATTATTGCTTGCTATGTCTTCTCGTTTTACTTTTTTGTGATATTGTTTATCAATATCATCCTTATAGTTGAACATCAGTCTTCATGAATTAATGAACAATTTGAAAATAAGGGGACTATCTTCACATTTTCCTCAAGTTTTGAATAACTTCCAATGCAGAATAACAACCCTCAATACACCAAACGTTCGGACATCAATTTTCGATTTTTGGGAGTCAGCTCTGACCTATGAACCTAATATCAGGGAGTATTTAAATATTTTTCTTCTTGAGGCTTTTTTTCATGATTTTTTTAAAGGACATTTGAGATGAAAGGTATATAAATAATATATAATTGGATTGAGCAATCTTGGAGAATAGAAAAAAAAACTTTGCTATTTTTTTCACAAAATAGCGGCTGTACAGCGATTGCCGTGAACCGCTTTTTTTTAAGTTCTTCCGCGGCGAAGTCGTGCCCAACGCCACCTATAATCAAAATCAATTTTTTTCATTATCTACATAAGTGTCGCTAGTGAAGTACACATGATTATATTTTTAGAATTTTCGCAAAATGGCAACGGTTTGGAAGAAAAAATTCTTTTTCGACAAAAAAAATCGACTTTAATTGTTTATAACTTTTGTTGTTGTTAATCAATCGCCAAAATCGTATGTACTTCACTAGATAATCTAATGAAGAAGCTACAGTTAAAATTTCAAGTCAATCGGATGTAAACTTTTTAAGTTATATTGCTCGCCGATTTTGAAAACATGGTTTTGAGAAAAACGCGTTAAAGTTTCAAAATGCTATAAATCTTAAGAATCGCAATAATAAAAAGCCCCTTGATATTTTTTTTACCTTCAGTCAGCTATCCCTGCGTCGTAAAGTTGTCCTTCCTGGGGGAGGGGAATAAACCTCTTCTTCTTTTTTGTTATCTGTTGTAAGGCTGCGCGATAGACATGCGATGCTCAGCGACTTTGACGCGGTTGGCGTCCGATCTCACGCAAAACTCAAACTTGTCACTCACATTTAAGCACGTTTGAATATAACTCACAGTTAAAACGTATAGAATAACTCCAATAAAGAACGTACACAACGAGAATGGATGATCGACTAAACAAAGGGAAGTTGTGAGTAAACACGTGCTGTAGAGACGCTATAACGGTCGAAACTTGATGCAGCGACCTTTATACTTCAAATTTGAATCATAACGATCATAGGTAACTTCTGTTAGTTTACAAAGCCCCGAAATAAAAAGAAAAACGAGCATCGCCAAAATAAACGAAAAATTTTATTTTGAAGCATAAACGTTGTTCGGTAAAAATTGATTTAAACGAATTTTGAGTATAGATCAATACTTGGGCGATGTAGATTTTGATTCTAGGATAGTTTTAGCATGATTTAAGCCAATAAAAAAATATCAAGAAAAATTTTTTTTCGTAGATACTACCCCTTAACCATTTTACTAAGTTCTACACAACTTCTCAGAAAGCAGAAATCTCGGAATTGATTTCGAACCAACGTGTCAATATTATGTCCAAGCCTTCTTCTCTATTTTAGTCATTTTTCCAGAAAATGTAAATCGCCATGTAGGGGAACTGCTGCATTATTCATCTTAGCCCATATATTCATCTCATACAACATGAAAACACAATTGAAAACAGGAAAAAAGCATATTTTCTTCTTAAACCAATCTGCTAATCCATGGAATGGATTTTTCTTAGTTCAATCCTCAAAAACTCACTTAAAAGCGCTAAATTTGATATCATAGTCGAGCATCTGCATCGAAAACTCATTTAATTCAATCACCTACCTCAGAAAATAAAATCCGCGCATTGTTCTATACGGCTACAACGGGACACGTTCAGCAGCCAACCAAAGTTTTTTCATCACTAGCGGACCACTTTTTATATTAATCACTAAACAAAATCACTCACTACACTAAGAATACTTTAATCTTTGAAATGTTAACCTAAAATTTCCTAAAACAAGCTCGAATTAGCAGAAATATATGAGATGATTTTCTTCAATTCCTAAATTCCAACTGTATGTATTTTTATCTGTTTTCACTGCGTTGAAGAAAATCAAAAGTTGTCAAATCAGTTTCTGTTTATACGAAAAAATCATACTGAAAATGTTGAATTATTCCGACATAATTCACATAAACCTACAGCACTGTAGTGGTTACCTAGGTTACCAATTTTGCACGTAAACAACTGCAGCGGATATCTAGGTAACCTACTACGACGGGCTGCGGCTACGTTCATTCATAATAATGTGTTCCATTCATGATTAACAGTATGATGAATATGGGGGCGTCTTGAGATGAATAATTGAGCAGTGATTCAAATTTTGAGATGGATATGGAAGCGTTGTGAAAAATGATTTGTTTTACAAAATTCAGTATAAATCTAGCTAATTTTACTAAATATACAATGCTAAACGATTCCATAAGAGCACGTAAGCATATTTAGTTCATTTGTTCAATGATTTCGTGACAATTTGGTGTTTAATCCGTGCATTCTTCGTGAATATCGGCTTAATGGGATGAATAATGGAGCAGTTCCCTTACGATTTAAAAATTTGCATCGTACATTAATATTTGGATTCTGGACGTCACCTTGATATCGAAAATATACATATTGCAGAGCATATATTTGTTTTTCACAAAATTCTGAAATCGGAAGTCGCCATATTGAATTTAAAAAATGTCGTTGGACTTTTATTTCTGGTTTCTAAAGGTCATTCTGGCTCCGGGAATTTCAATGTTTGAAGGTTTAAAAACGTTTTCTATAGTTGTATACTGCCGTTCTAATCATAGTAGTCCCATGTACTACACTGCCGATACCCGCATAACTGTCCCATAATGATTTTTGTCATTTTTGAGTTATAATCGGGAATCGACTTAACTGTTATCATATTTTTCGAAGAAAATCTGAAATTGATACTTTTGTATGGAAAAATATGGAAAAAATACCAAGTTGTTTTTGTCCCATATTGGAAGTACCCGCATTTCAGTCCCACTGCATAGTGGTACAAACTGCTAACATATAATTTTGCTCCAGATTAGTGTATATCGGATAACTTTAGGCATATAGAATTATGTCATTCAATTAGCTAAACTAATGTTGTTTTTCTGTAGTACAATCTACGTTGCCAGTGATACTGCCGGTTGCTGGTTGAATTTATATGTGATGGGACAAAATATGCGAGTACTTTTGAAATGTACCCGCATATTTTGTCCCATATTGGTTTTTTCTCGAATTATGTTACGTAAAACCTATTCCATCCATGGTTTTTTGTTCTCAACGTTAAACTTAATGTGCCATGAAACTGTTCTGTTCATTGGTTTTGGATGAAATTGCTTAAAATAGCTGGAAATTAGAAAATTCACGGATAATATTAAATCGCCGTTTTCTCAACATGTTGTTGTTCATAATGGGACAGTTATCCGGGTACCGGCGGTACACAAACCTTATGCACGCTGGGACAACTATGCTTGGAACGGCTGTATACAGCTTTCCAGAAACCTAAAGTCGCCATATTTGTTTAAGAAAAACATTGGACATCATATTGCGGTCCCTAGACATCAACTTCTCGCCATGATCGACCGAGGGCATGAAAGTTTTCGTACCTTTTCAAAAAGTTTCCATAGGGCACCAAAAGACCTGACTTTCCTATAAATTAAGACCGCCTCCCTTTTTGAGAGTTGCTCCTCCCTCTTTTCGACATCATGTTACGGTCCCTGGACATCAGGTCATGACCGACTGAGGGCATGAAAGTTATCGTACTCTTTTAAAAAGTTCCCATAATGCATTAAAAGACCTGAATTTCTTATAAATTAAGACCCCCTCCCTTTTTTATAGCTGCCCCTTTCTCTTTTCGACATCATATTCCGGTCTTTGTAAATCAATTTCCGGCCTCCAGACCGCCTATGCATTCGGAAAGTTCTCATAATGCATGAAAAAACTTGATTTTCTGACCAATTAAGACCCCCTCCTCCTTTGGGGGTTGCTTTTTCCTCTTCCCAATATTTCTATGAGCACTTCCTCTGTACAAAAAAATCACAAGAAGGTTGTATGCAACGCCACGACCGCAAGGTTGAAGTAGAATACTTTTACAAGAAAGATAACCTGGCTGTTTGCGTGTCAGTCATTTTTTCTAGTTAATAAACGTTGACCGTTCATTGGCAGTATTGTAATTTCTTTTTGTCTGATATTTTGAATGAAGTTCATTGGATATTTTTAAATTTTGTGCAAATGTGAAGTTGAAGTGCTGCCGAATTGTAATATGCACATACGACATCATTAAACGGGAACGGAGCAAAGGCTACGGTTATGCAGAACGCGAATGCCGGCGCGATGCGATTCGCCTTACCATGGTGAAATGTACAGCTCTTTTTAAGGCGAAGTAGAGCTATACATTTCAACACATTTCTTGCCAAATCGCTTCGCGCCGTTATTTGCGTTCTGCATGACCGTAGCCAAACACTAAGCGACGCAAACACGTAATAATAGTCAGAGTATGCATGTAGATGAAGATAATTAACTGTGGATTATAGCGCAAAACGAGAAAATATTAACTCCTCAAATAATCATTTGTGTTCTTCAAATTTCAGTTGTTCAATTTAATATCCGATGAAATGTTTGTTTATTATCTGATGAAGCTCTTATATAGGCCAAATGATGCATTCCCAATTTACTAGGTCCATAACTCTGCAGACCGTGCTTGGGAAAGCGCGGTATAACGACCAATCAGAGGTCGAATTTTGTGTTTTGACAAGGCTTAAGAGTTTTCAATAGTACAATAGTTCGAATGGCAAACTTGCAATTTCATGCATTTGGTAGGAATCATAGAAGATTTTCTAATCGATTGCTGCAAAAACGAAGGAAATCCATCGAAAACTAACCGATTTATTAGCATTTGAAATTTTTCTCACTTTTTTCAGTGTTTGATTTTCATTTTACATCCCTATGTAGCCGAACTTCCTGAGAGAAGTATTCCAATTCAAAATTAAATCTTCATTAATTCATTTGTTGTCCTTATAAGGACAATTGTTCAATTTATCATAGGATGTAGTGTTTATCTTACATCTCTGTGTTACCTTGATAGTGAGGACTAAGGCGCACGGTCAACACAATGAGAAAGGTGTTTTCACATTGAAAACTAGACACGGCTTTACTGGAGGAAGTGTTGGCAAATGCATCTACCGCTAATACCACCGCTATCATACGAAAGCGCGTCGTTTCATGTGGGGAATATCAACAACGCATAACCCGAACTGTTTCGCCGTGCTGCTCCCATTTACCTTTACATCGGCCTCAGGGAAGTACCTGCTGCATCTGCATCTACCACTGAGGCTGTCACTATACTGCTATTGGTACCAAAAGCTATTAACTCTTCAAATAAGTGTGTTATTTGTTCTCAAAAGAACAATTGTTCAATTCAAAATCGGATTTACGCAATCGCATCTCTGTAATATTACCGACAATAATATTCTTCTGAACAAACTGATACAACTTTCCCATTAGGCCTCTGCCATAATAGACGCGAAAAGCGACGCGAACCGATTCGCTCAGCTGTAGGTTAATGTACAGCCATCAGTAGAGCTGTACATCAACCTACGGCCGAGCGAATCGGTTCGCGCCGCTTTTCGCGTCTACTATGGCAGAGGCCTTCGAGAAAGTTGCTGGCTGATGTATTCACTTCATGCAAGCCTGCTGCTGATGCTTCCCGCTACCACACTGAAACAGCATTTTAGTGGAGGGAGTGTCGTTGCATCAGCTGACCCTGCTACTATCGATGCTGATATACCCGCTGCAACAGCTACGCTATGCATAGCCATGCCACAGTTGGGGCCGCTATACGCTGGCCCAACTGCTGAGCAACTGCAACGCTATCCGTAGCCATGCCACAGTTGTGGCCGCCATCTGCTGGCCCTGCTGCTATCGATGGTGAGATCCGCTGAAACTGCTACGCTTATTCGCAGCCATGCCACAGTTGTGGTCGCTATCCGCTATCGATGGTACACACTGCTCGCTCCCGCTGCTGCTAAGGGAGGACTGCTGTCGTCGCTGTTCAGAACTACTATGAGCGGCTTCGACTAAAACAGGCTCTTATATAGGGATGAAAATAGGAATGAATTATTTTACGTACGTGGTGGAATGATATAACCTGAAAAATATGTGTGACTTCATTCTGGTTCAGAGCGATCATTTGATAAGCTCCACCTCTTTTTTCAGTTTCTGAAGTTTTCCTCAGTTTCGTAGCAAGGATGCACAAAAATGATTTCTTGTGAACATTCTGTCGAGCCGGACCGATAGCACTCTCATTGAAGCAACAAAATAACATGTTTTGTGTCGTGTTGTGCAGCTTGGTTGAAGAAAATGTTCCCGTCCCCATGTCGCATGTAAGCAGATTATTGCGTTCAGTAGACAGTAGATAGTGTATCCAGCGAATAAACACCGATGGTGCTCTCACACACGCAACGGTTTTAACCCGCATCTTATTGCGGTTTGTAATATCAAGCGATTTCGTTTGCTCGCTTTTGCGTGTTGCATCATGTTGCAACTTGGCAGCTGGGAGAGGACAAAATTCTGTTTATGCTGAATGATTGAATCGACTTCATATTAGCTCTGCATAGTCGAACTAACTGCTTTTGTGAATGCGTACTAACAGGGCAGTTTATTATTCAATGTCGGTTATGCTGATCGCAAGCTTTGCGCTGCCCCTACAGTGGGGGGTTTACTAAATAAAGTGAAAGTTAGACAACTACAACAGAATTTGATTGCATCCTGCACAGAATGTCTGCTTGTGTTGATGCCAGAAAATTATTATCCTTCAATTATTTGTTTATTTGCCTTGAAAAAGCATGTTGCGGTTCAAAATTGGTTGCTAACTACAACCTTTGAGCTGCCCTAACATTGGGGGAATTAAGATACACGGACAACATGCACTGTGGGAGCTATTTCACCTTCTGTTAATTAGACGGGTGCGACAAATTTAAATTGTTAGGATGCAACACAGAATGCTTGCTTGCGTTGACAAAAATTATTAACTTTCAATGACTTGTTTATTTGCCTTCAAAAAGGCATTTTGATTTCCAAAATTGGATTTCCTGATGGCAATCTTCATGCTGCCCCAACACGGGGGGAATAATGGCAGTCTGGCGACACACGCTGAGAAAAACCGCGCTGCTCCTGAGACGTGGTGACCAACCACAGGGCTAGTGCTGCTGCTAAGGAAGGACGACTGCTGTTGACAACTTGTCGCTGTCTAGAACTATTATGAGCGGCTCCGGCTGAAACAGGCTCTTATATAGGCCAAATAGCATGTTTTCAATTGCAAGGTATATGATCCTGTCGACCGTGCTTGGGAAGCAAGCATATAACGACCAATCAGAGGTCGAGTTTTTCGTTTTGACAAGCCTTGACTATTTTCAATAGTACAATAGTGTGAATAATAAAATTACAATTATCTTATTTTGGGAAGAATCTTAGAAGATTTTCCAATCTATTGCTGCAAGAACGAAGGAAATCCATCGAATACTAACCGATTTATTAGCATTTGAAATTGGACATATTTTTCACTTTTTTCGGTTTTAGATTTCCATCTCACATCCCTATGTAGCCGAACTTCCTGAGAGAAGTATTCTACTTCAAAATACGTATGCCAAGTTTGGCTGAAACCGGTACAGTCATTCGAGAGTTTTGCTGGAAAATACATACACACATACAAAACCTTTTTTGAATAAATATCTGGATTTTAGAAGCTTTTATCTTGTTTGATCGATGCCCTTAACCAAATTTTTGTTCGGTAATAGTTGAGGTTCAACAACTTTTCCAAACATATTTTTCATCCAAAACGCTAACAAACGCTAACGCTGCAAACAGATGTCACTCCGTTTCAAAAAAGGCCAATATTGGGAAATATATGATCGATTTTTGTATGACGACGTCATTCCGATCCCGGAAATACCCAGTGGAAAGCTTTACGCCGTTTATTGTCAAGTATATAATTCAATTATTATTTTCGCGGATTTCCAGAAACCGGAAGTCGGCAACCCAGGTTTCAAAGTATCGTCAGACACCGATAACCGGTTCTTAAGAGTCATTTTTGCTTCGAAAATACTAATATTGGGGGGTTCGTGAGCGTTTTACACAGTTTTATATGGCTTCCCAAAAACCGGAAATCGCCATCTTGGATTGAAAATGGCATCAAACATTATGCTCCGGTCTCTGGACATCCCCCTGGACGGCCTCCAAATATGACAAATATGAAGTGTCCATTATGTAAAATTTAATACTTTTGACCCCCTCCTTCTTTAAGGGTGACCTCTCTCCCTATCTAATATTTCTATGACCACTTTCTTTTTATAAAGAATACTTGTGCCAAGTTTTGTGTTTCATTTGTGGAAATCCCCTCCCATCCAGAACAAGAAGGGGTGTAAAAACATTATGGGCATGTTTGATACCCCAAAAAACATTCACCTGTCAAATTTGGTCTCATTTATTTGGTTGGTTCTCGAGATGTGCAGATATTTGTGTTTCATTTGTTTGGAACCCCTCCCTTACAGAAGAGAGCTGTGCGTATTTCATTTGTATAGGACTCCTTCCATATAGAAGAGGGAGGGGTGTCAAACCATTATGGATATATTTGTTACCCGTAAAAACATCCACCTGCCACTTTGTTAGTTCTCAAGATGTGCAGAAATTTGTGTTTCATTTGTATGGGACCCCTCCCTTCCAGAAAAGGGAAGGGTGTCGAATTAACCTGGACATATTTGTTACTCCCAAAAACATCCACATGCCAAATTTGGTTCCATTTACTTGGTTAGTTCTCGAGATGTGCAAAAATTTGTGTTTCATTTGTATGGGACCCCTCCCTTCCCGAAGAGGGAAGGGTGTCGAACCAACATGGACATATTTGTTGCTCCTAAAAACATCCACATGCCAAATTTGGTTCCAATTACTTGGTAAGTTTTCGAGATGTGCAGAAATTCGTGTTTCATTTGTATGGGACCCCTCCCTTCCAGAAGAGGGAGGGGTCTCGAACTATCTTTGTCACCTTTCCGGCTCCTAGAACCCCTATATACAAAATTTCACGCCGATTGGCTCGGTAGTTTCCAAGCCTATATGAATCAGACAGACAGATAGACAGACAGACAGAGTTGCATTTTTATATGTTTAGATAGATAACTTTGTCAAAGGCACCATACGTACATCTGCCTATTTATATTAACTTTCATTAGTATGCTACTTAATATATATTTTTTTTTTTTTTCAATATAACTTCATTGTGATTTTTTTTTATTTTTCGTTGTTATGTATATATATATTTTTGTAAATCTAATCTATTATGCTAAAAATGGTCCAATCATGAGATATTTTTGGACTGTTCCAATCATAACCCTTCTTGGAGATTAGTCCTTTTATATTGAGTTTGTTATTATTTACATTAAAGAAAACAACCAGAAACACCTTCACAGCCTTTCACCTTTCGCCTCTTTGACACATCTTCAAACACTAATTGCGATTTAAAAACTCCAAAAGAACTACACAATCGCAGGCAATCGCATTTCCACTGTGGCTCATTAGTCTCGTGGGAAACTCACACCCGACTCCTGCTTCGACGCTTTTCATCCTGCCATTATGAAATCGAAAATCGACAACTAATCGGCTTTCGAAAAGTCGAAATGAATAGACGATGTCAACAAAGGCTAAACCCCTTAGCGCCCATCCCACCCTATCAAGTTTGCAATGTGAATGAGGCAAGTTTAAATCGAATCGAATCGTGCCCAAACACTGGCGAACTTGATCTCCAAATAGTCTTAGCAACTAAATGGACGCGCGTCAGCTGCTGCTGAAGATATAGAGAGAGAGACAGTAAGAAGCCCTTCGAATGCTTGCGGTGATCCGATTAAGCTTAATTGAAGCGACGCGGGTCCGTATCTAGAAAGATAGAAAAAGCGACTGAGGTATCAAACACTCCTTCGATTCTGTCAATTTGTCCCTTCCGCTTGAGCGAAGAATTCTCGTCCAGCGCACACACCTGGACGAAAAAGCGGTGGGATACTTTCTTTGCTTTTTACTTCTATGTTAGCATTACCAAAGTGGAAAGCTTTACGGATCTGACACGGAAGCTTTCCGAGCCCTAGCGCAAGGCACAAGAGGGGATTAGTTTCATGTGAAAAAGCACCCTCGGAACAAAGTTCTACTTAAGGAGGGAAAAAGGTGTAATCACGACACTATGGAAGAAGGTGTCAGTTTCGATCGGTAATTTTTCTTCACTTTCAAACAAACAGTGAATTTTCTGCGGGCGAAAATAAGTTGATGCAAGAAATTGTTTATTGCTTCAATTTTACAGGCCCACATGCGATTGATTGATTGCAAATAAAAGCTGTCATCTTGCTTGGTGTGCTGGGTCACATTTCAAAGCGAAGTACATTCTACGCGGCGAATTTTATTGGGAACGACAATAAAGCGAAACAAACCAGTCAACTTTAGGGCCTATTAATTCGAATAAACCGAAGCAAAAGAGAGGTTCAATAACTGTTGTGATAAAATCGCGACATAAAAGTGCGAAATCATTTTTTTCTCTTTTTGGTGCGCAAAATAAAAACATTTTAACGGGGAATGAACAATTCAAACGATTTTTGTTTTGTTTTTTTTTTCAACTAAAAAAGTTATTCCTAATACCAGATTAGTCTTCACTTTCACCTTTTAATTTACATGAATGAATATGTGCTAAAATTGTTACTTCGAACTGATCGTTTAAAAACTTCTCATCGCATTAATCTGGCTTCTAAAGCTATTTTATTTTGCTATAACCTTCGTTTGTGGAAATAACTCCTAATATCGAGTTACTAAACCGAAACCGTGCTGAATAACAACGAAAAACGTGTCAAATTGCGCCAAGGAAGCCGCAAACATTAGAACCTGGAGATACAGCTCACTACTGAAGCCAGTAAAGCAAGCAGGCGTCACAACCCGGCGGAGAAAACTTTCGCCTTGTTCTCGGCAATAAATAAAACTCACTGACAACCCTGTCAGCAGCTGCCGATCCAGTTGTCGATAGGTAGTGAACTTTCATCCGCCGCGCCGCCGGAGGCACACAAACAGGACCCGCTTGACCGCAGAGGTGAATTTTTACGCAGCAGACGCGGTCAAACACCGCGTCGCTCCATTACACCCAGTCAACAACAACGACGACCGTGCGACGGCGGCGTCCTTGTGCGATCACTGCTGCTGTGTGTGAGTGTGTCACACTATTTGCTGTTGGCGGCGGCTTTTTCGGTGCGTTTAATGAAGCAAACTTTATTTCGCCTTCGTCGCGGCGCTCTTCCATGCTGCAAACGCAGGAGAAAAGTTTACTGCAATATAAAAATGAAACATAAATTTTGGCCGATCCGGGTGGCGGCGGGTGAAATCTGTGGTGTAAGTGAGAAAATTTAGCACAACCTTCGGGCGGGGTGTGTCTCCTGCAAATGAAGCAAAATGGCGCATTGTGGAGATGGAAAGTGTTCGGCAAAGACGGTCGGTGGCGGTGTGGCAGAGCGCCGCCGCTGCCAAAACTTGGAAGTTAGATTATTTGTCCCATTTGTGTAGTTTGTGATGATGATGCTGACGGTGCTGCTGTTGCTGCTAATATGACTGTACTTTTTTTCCTTGCAGCACCAGATTTTTTTTCTTCTGTAACTGCTGTAGAGAAGCGAGTTTTATGCGCCTTGAGGGTTTTCCAGAAGTGTTTTTTTGTTCTGCGGTGGAGTTATTTTCTGAGAAGATTGAAATTATTGTTCTTAGTAAGGATTTTTTCCCACTGCTTGGTGGTGGAGCCCCACTAGTCGAATTCGCCTGCAGATCATTCTAGTGGTTTAAAAAAATGTTAAAACACAATAACAGTATTTTACACTTGACACCGCACATTATTAGATTTTTACAACAAACGCGTGACTCTGCGGAGAAAAATGGGCAAACTTTTTTCGATGTTTTTTTTTGGTTCAAGCTTCCAGCTAGCAATTTTTGCGAAGAAGGTAATAAACCACGTCCAACCAGTCGGTACAGCAGCAATGGATTGTCACCGAGCAAACCCCGATTATTTGCTCTCTCTCTTAGTCGGTAAATAATTAAGATACTGGAATGCTGTCTTCGCTAGCTGAAGAATGAACACTTAGAATTTCGTCCGATGAAAGCGATAGACATAATTAGTGGTTTCAAGCTACTGCAAAGTTTCATCCGAATGGGAATACGAAACTTTACTTCCCCCGACAGAATTCCTCCGGTTGCGCAATAATAAGGTACAACGAACCGCTTGCGACTCTTCGCTGCTTGTTCGAAAACAGTCATAATTAGCTTCAAATTGATTTATGCCGCTTTGGTGCCGCTGCGCTTCCCCAACGCCCCTCCGGAGAGTGGGTGGCAGCCTGCGTTTATTAAACTCTGCACCGAGCAGTAACTACTTTTACAAGTTAAACCAGCGTTAAACCAATCGCGTAGGACGCCGCCGTACTCGCTTAATGAAGCGTGCAAAATCAGCAGCGTTGAGGTGCGTATCGAACGGTCGAATAACTTCCCCGTCGGTCGTGCGGTGCGATTGCCGTTAGGGTTTTAAGTTTGACACGGCGGTGTTGATTCGATATTCAAGATTATTGAACCCTTAATCGATGTATGTACACGTACATTGATTGGCCAGTTTTTTTTTTGTGTTTTCAACTATGTTTGCCCAGTGAAGAGGCAAAAAACTAATGGTAATGACCGCCCATTACCGATTCAACAGAATCGAACTCGAACCGGACCGGCAATTGGTGATAGTAGATGCAATTTATGGATTTCAATACGGCAAACCAGGCGCGGTTGATGATCAAAATAGAAGTTGTGACGCTTTTTGGCATGTGACCGCGAATTGCATGAAGCAGTCATAATATGTCAAGTAAATGTTTACTGCAGAATTTGAATAATAAATATTTAATATTAATCTTTTCTCGGGTGACAGCAGTGCTTGTTCAGACGGCAGTGTATTATTATTGACTAGTTCTAGGGTGCACTTCGTTAATACGTATGTAAGTGTGAGTTTTTTTTTTCATACATTTCCATAAGCACAAGTTATTCAACATCTTCACAGCCTTCAGTGTCCGATTTCCCCTGATTGACTTCCAATGTGGTTGTGAGAAAATATATCAAATATATTGAACGGCTCAAACGGCCTGCCTGGCCATTGGTTGATAGAGTTGTTAGCAATTCTCAAGGCGTTCGTACCTAGGTTTAACGCGTCTGTGCCATTAGCATGTTCTTGCAAACACTTTTGATTTGGATTCCGATCCAGATATGCAAAGTGTGAAAACGCCGAGCAACGAAGTTTCTTAACCGTGAGAACTCGTGTTTCATCGCTGTGATCTTCTACGGGGCGGCGTTCTTGGAAGGGTACTCATCGCGAAAGGTAGAACGAATCAAGCAACTATTGGGGTGCAATAATCATATTCAAAAATCACAGCCTATTAAACAACTTGACGACAGACGTAAATAAAGATGTTTTGCAGTGAATATTTTAGCACTTTTTTCCTGGTTGCATCCGACAATATTTTTGGCTGATATCGCTGCTTCAAGGGTAATCAATATTTAGCTAATAAATTAACATCTTCTGAGTCGGTTTAACACGGAATGTGTGAAGACATGTCTGTTAATCTCTGTTAACAATCAAATCAAATCATGTAGTATGAAGAGCAATGGCAGAAAAACAGCATTAGCTCAAGGTCATCCATACAGTCACAATGAAAATGAATAATCACTCTGAAGGTAGATATTTGTAAGGGAAAGAGATTCTTTTTTTTAATTCATTTATTAGAGTCGGATCTGAATATCCATAAAACCGGCGGTCCAATGAGATGCCGTCCCTAACTTTTTATTGCCCTCTAATAAAAAAGCGCTTCGTCAATGTTCTAGAATGCAGTGAAGACATGGTAAAATCTAGTAAACAAAAACCGCAAAATCCCTAGATCGTGAATGATCGTTTGAAAAAGAGCACGTAAAATTTATCAGCTCTATTCTGCGAATATAGTTCATATCATACTATTAGGAAGAGTGTGTAATCACTTTATCTGTACACACTCAATTATACAGAACGTTTAGAGTTATAAGTTATCAGTCCAGTTTGATCAGATTTGTTACAATACAACACACAATTTGGATCAGTTTTGATGTGAACAGGAGTCACTTTTTGAATTTATTACACAGCATGATATTGATATACGATCGTATGAACGTGGCCGGCGCCGTTATGGATCTATACAAAGCGGAAGCTACGGAATTGTTGTACATTGAAGATGGTCCCTTGTTGCCATATACGTGGTTCTCTGTGCAACTTCACTAGCTCAGATCCATCACGGAGGAGCAACTACGAAATGTGCGGTCGTTCAAGCTCAAGCTCAAGCTTATTACACAACATGGTATTGATATCTGCAACTGGGGAAATTCTTCAACTTTCATTAACTCAATAAGGAAAGAAGTTCTTGACCTAACCATTTGCTGTTCTGCAATCTCTGAAAATATTAAAATTTGACATGTCTCAGAGGAAATTTGTCTATCTGATCACAGCCATATTTCATTCGAGTACGCAGCAAATAGTTTACTGAACGAAACCTGTAGGAATCCGCGTAAAACAAATTGGGAGTCTTACAGCCCGGCCGTGGATGGTGAAAGTGATATAATTCCGAGTTTTATTAATTGTCGTCATGAGCTTAAACTGGCATCTGAAAACATAATAGGCAAAATCAAACAGGCTTACCATGTTGTCCGTAAAAAAACGTTCCACACACAGAGACTTTTCTTGGTGGAACAAACGATTGGAACATCTTCGAAGGAAAACTAGGAAACTGTTTAATCGTGCTAAAGCAACAGCAAACTGGTCTGAATACAGAGAGGCTTTAACTGAATACAATAAAGAGATAATAATATCCAAACGGAAAGACTGGAGGTTCCCTTGCGAACAAATTGATAGCATACCAGTCATCAGTAGGCTTCAGAAAGTTCTCTCCAAAACTCATTCTATTGGCCTCGGATCCCTCAAGAATATTGATGGAACTTTTACTTCAGGGACAGAGGAAACTTTGAATGTGATGATGCAAGTTCACTTTCCGGGTTCTTTTCCTATTTCCAACTCAATAACAAACACTTCAATATTGGATCGCAATTCTTGTATCGAAAATGCTGGCTCTAGACTAAATGGCACACTTATTGGACCAAAATTATCCAAAAATGAGGCTGAAAGTCTAAGCAACAAAATTTTCACAGTTTATAGAGTAGAATGGGTTATTGACTCATTTGTACCATTTAAGTCTCCAGAAGTTGACAGAATTTATCCAATACAATACTCCAAAGGTAAATTAGTACCTGCTGTAACATGAATGTATAAAGCGAGCCTTTTGCTACGGTATATTCCTTCAGCTTGCCGGCAAATCAGAGTGGTCAAAATCTTTCAGACCAATAAGTTTGGCCTCTATCTTTCTAAAAATAATGGAAAAACTTATTGACGAACACAAAGTAGAAAATTGAAAAAGGCTAATGAAATGTTATTGGCAGCATTTCTGGACATAGAAGAAGCTTTTGAAAATGCAAGTTATATGTCTATGATAAATGCACACGTAACACAAGTCCTTAACAAGGCTACCTGTGCTTTTTGGGCTTGCAAATGCACATTGGGGAAAAAATGAGGGCTAAGGCCTAGAATGATGAAGAATGATAAATGATAAACCTACGCGTTCTAAATGAGTTTTATATAAATCCTCTAATACTAAAAAATAAGGATTTGATGGTAAATACTACAAGGTATACAGTCCTAGGGTTGTATGAAATGGTGACGTGGGACTAAACACTGTAATTACAGACACAATAAATTCGTTTGTTCAGTGATTTACGCAATTTAATTCTCAGCCTCCCCTTCATTTTTGCCTTTCTCCTAGAAAGGTATAGCAATCACTGGAAAAACCAAAGGAATAAAAGTGATCCAAATGGCCGAATGTCATATGGGTCAGAGATGGTTGAGCCGATTTCCACAAAATTAGTATCAAATGAAAGGTCTAGCTGCCTCATAACACCCTATTGAATTTTGTTGTAATCGAACTGTTACTTCGTCTGTAATGTATCGAAATGTGAAAATCACGAAACTTCATTATCTTAGAAACAACACAACCGATTTGAACAATATTGATATCAGATGAACGGGCTAGTTAAGGGTTAACTGATGAATTATGATTGAACACGTGGTTTCAAAGTTTGGCTGCCCTATACGTTTCCTTTTCATTTGATTGTAATCAAACTTAAGCAACCGTTATGTTTTAATTTGTAAATCAACGAAAGTCTATTATTTCAAGTATTACACGACTTTTTTGAACATAACTAGTGCCATACAAACGAGTCATCTAACAAACTTACAAATAACAAACTTCATAACAATTCGATATGCTGTTCAAAAGTTTTGAAAAGAAAAGAAATTCAAAGACTATTCAACACTATACCTGCTTTGATATATATGGCCTCAACATGATTTAAATGTGGTATCGTACTATTTGAACGTTCCCGGTATCGCTCGTGATTAAATTGTTCGAAATCAAGAATCATTTTTTTAATTTCGCTATTTCTTAAGCACTAACATTACGTCGAATTTCATATTCTATTTTTTAATTACAACATCAATATTTTAGAATCCAATGAGTGAATATACCTTTATTGGATTTAAGCATTCATGTAAATCTATTTTTACAAATAATAAGTTTGAATGAGAAAGGCTGAGTCTGACCGCTAGGTGGATTAATTTAGGTTTTTTAGAAATATACACACTTGAAATTTATTACCATGTCTCGGTAATTTTTCCCGAGAACGGCACCACTGAAATTTCGGTATAAAATATTACCGAGCTATCACCACCGAAATTACGGATATTTTGTGTCGAAGCTTCAGTTAGGTTTAGCGAGATTTGTGAAAAAATGTGACAGCTGTCATATTTTTTGACGTTGACTAACGTCTATATCGAAGTTAGGCGCCTGAATTTGAAAATCTAGTAATTCAACCAGGGAAAACCAGGGAAAAGTGGTCAGGTTTTGAGCGCATATTTTTCAGTCATTTATAATCAGGTTTTCGAGGTTTTGGCATCAATCGATCAGAAATTTCCTTTACGGTTAAATTTATGTAACAAAAACAAACTATTGTTCGAGATTCACTATTGAAAAATTGGTAATTAATATCGATTGTCTGAATCATACCGTGCAGCCAATCACTACCTCTCTTCCCAAGCACAGTCGACACTAACGGATACAATCGATCTGACTCTGTTGTTATTGTTGTTGTCACTTTATGTTTCCGATGCTTATTTGCGTTCCTTGTCATTTCATTCTCTACTTAGCCCCTCCTTCTTTCTAACTATCTGACGAACCCTTGATATAAAAGGTATCGTTCGAACATTTCACCCCATCAGTTTCATTACTAAACCGTACCGATACCATACGGACGCTAGGTGTTAGCAGCTGAAAGGAGGAAAGACAAGAGAGTACCGGTCATCTCGTGCCGGTTTCACCCGTAATGCTGGTGGCTGTTAGTAGTACATGGCTACTGCAAAATACTAAAATGGCTGGAAACCTGGACGGACTAACCAGAAAACAAGAATATTATCGGCAACTGACACCTTTTGGTGCCTCGAAGTTTTGTAATAGAAGCGTTGTAATTCCCTCTACTATTTGTTTTAATGAAATATAAGAATACGGTAGTCAACGTCATGCAGTCGTGTCTTTCTACTATTTTAAACCGAGCACTCAGTGGTTTTCGGCAAAAAATACCGAGACCCGGCAATAAACTTTAAGTGTGTATATAATTACACTCGAAAGAACTTCATTTATACATAGTGATGTTATGCCTGTAGTGTTTTTTTTGTGTGCAAACAACATTTAACAATTACAACGAAGTTAAAGTTTAAAAAGATTCATTTATGTTATTTTCTTCACAAGTTTGTTTCATTTGCCAACAATTACGTTCACAGTATTACGAAAACAGCTTATACAAGTATATTATGGGTATTCATGTCGAGCTCGTAAACAAATACCCAGCCGTAAAAATGCTCACCTTCATTGACGAGTAATGGAAGATACACAGTTTACGGCTGGGTATTCGTATACGAGCTCGATGTGAAGACCTCTATTATTTAATTTGTAAAGTTGAAAATAATAAAATATGTGACAATGCACAATGGTCCAGAAACCGAATTTAGGGGGAAATTTGGGTCTAGAGCTCTTTAGCAACATTTTAGAGAAAAACTTTCTTCTACAAAGTTGTTACATAGGATAAAGCGCTCATTGAAAAATTATCAAAAACTAGGTGGACCAACATTTTCGATGCAATCAAGTTTCTAACTTTTTTATCTTTGTAGATAGAAGAAAAATTTATTTTACAATGTTATAGCACCATTAATTTTAAGTAACTTTGTATAGAAAAGTTTTTCTCTATCTTTGAAAACAATCGATTTATATTGGAAAAAAACATATTTTACGCTCTAACTTTTTTGTTTCAAGTTTCATCTCAAAACGGTCTTTGAACGACTTTTAGAGCTTTTTAAGAGAAACAATTTGCAACGCTGACATCGTAAATATCTCAATTTTACTCAATGTTATTAATGTTTTTCATCAAAAAATATACGTTTTTTATTTGTATGTCATTCATTTTGGGGCAAACATGAAAAATATCTCTTGGTCTCATTTTGAAGGGCATATTAGACTCTATAAATAGAGGAACTTTTAGAAAAATGTTATTTTTTAAATTTGAGTAAATTCAATTTAAAAACAAGCCGAAAATTTCAATTATTTTATACATTATTTTATGCATATAAAAGTTTTGAGATGAAACTTGAAATAAAAAAGTTAGAGCATAAAATATATTTTTTCAATATAAATCGGTTGTTTTCAAAGATAGAGAAAAACTTTTCTTTACAAAGTTACTTAAAATCAATGGAGCTATAACGTTGTAGAATAAATTTTTCTTCTATCTACAAAGATAAAAAAGTTAGATACTTGATTGCATCGAAAATGTTTGTCACCCTAATTTTTGATAATTTTTCAATGAGCGCTTTATCATATGTAACAACTTTGTAGAAGAAAGTTTTTCTCTTAAATGTGGCTATAGAGCTCTAGACCCAAATTTCCCCCTAAATTCGGTTTCTGGACCATTGTGCTGTTTTCTTTCAAGACATCAGTTCCTTTGACGCTCTAACAGCAGGTTTAGAAATTGTTCGAGAAAAGGGGTTGTTTCAAATATTCCGAAAAACCTTTACCTTCGAGACATCAAATTAGTAAAGGTTCTTGGATGGAAGCAAACATAAATTGACGGGGAGACTCTGTCAGTTTTTTTTTATATTGATACAGCGAATATCATCAAATGTTGGCGCCTATTCATGTCGTCTGTGCTAAGAATACCCGCATGCGATTTGTCCTTGACACTTTTCATCAATTTTCACCGGTTTGCAATGAAAAAAAATATGATGACTAGCGTATTACGACATTATATTGTTCAACATTTTATCAATCCAACAGCATATTGGTTATTTTTATCCATCATGTGGTTTTGCAGTTATTATCGTTTAAAATCTGACGCAACATTTGCCAGTTTCCTTTCCAATTTTACTGAATGCATACCAGTATAGAAAACAAAGACGTAGTCCCACGTCAAAAAGTATGATTTCAACCATTTATTTAATGTTTTCGAACCAAGTCCTAATCAATGGGAATGTGGAGGTCCCAACACTCGAGATGACTATAATTTTTTACACTGACGGCTCAAAAATGGGAAATCAATTATGGGCTGGCATATCAAGCCTTGGAGTAAATTGTTCAGTGCAGCACGGAGAGTGAAAGTGCTCATCATTTGCTGTGTGAAGGCCGAGCAATATTCATCAAACGGCGCAAATTTCTTAATAAGGGACTTCTAGAACCTTGGGAAATTTGGGCTAGTTCTCTGAATAATGTTTTAAATTTCATTCGTTACAAAATACCCCATTGGGACAATGGTTTCAATCACGATAGTGACTATTTAAACATATAGTAGGGTAGGGAACATATTCTAAGCAGCTTTAGGAACCGCCTGTGTATTCAGACGAAATACTCGAAATGTGTTGGGTGAAATTCAAACAGTAGTATATCAGTCTGTTCTTTTATCGTTTTTTGCAGCACCCGAAGTGGCTCCTGAATGGCTGCAATATAGGTCAATTTGTTTCAAATGCTGTTTGCTCACAGATTTCTTTTGATTAACAGTATTTTTTATATTCGTAAGACAGCTAGACAATCAAGATTTTCGTTTCCATCATTGAAATTGTCAAAATTGATCAAAAAGCAGGAATTTGAGGCCTGTTTTCTGCGACTGATTGAAATAGGCGCTACTACTTAAGCCGTTCCTTACCCTAGTTGTCTATACAAGAAAAGGCTTAAAGCAAAAGAGGACACACCACAATAGATCGCAGTGGTATAATGTCACCAACAAGAAAAAAATGGATTTTTAATATTTTCGTACATTATCTGAGCTCGGGAGTGCTCCAAAAGGCCAACTTCTTTGTTTAATGTCTAAAATTTCATATCATATTTCACATCCGAAGATCCGATAAATTTCATGACGATCGAATATTAGGTACCAGTTGCAGGAATGAAAGGTCATCTACCGTAACTCAAAAATTACTCTCAGTTTTTATGGCATATTCTCAGTAAGAATGCTGCCGGAGTTTCTTTTTTTCTTTCGCCGTAATCATTTACTCGTATCCTTTGTTAACTGGTTGGTTTTACCAGTATTACTTTCGCACAGATACGTAAGAATTAGCCAAGGGTGCTTGAACAGGAGTAGAAAATGTAAATGGTCCAAGTAGATTACATGGTTTTACCCTGCCTTCAACTAAGAATAGTCACATGGTCTCTCCAGGTTTATTGAATAACACAACTACGAATTTTACCTGAAAAATTCCATGACAAAAAAATATAGAAAAACATCTTTCGTCGGTATACAAGTTTGGGACTCCTAACGACGAAGCGCGTGAATCTTGATTTGATTCATATTGGTCCAAATTCTATGATCATAAATTTCGATACAGCTTGTAAATAGTAAAATATGGTCCAATCACTATACATTGTCGTGCCGAACTCGCGACGATCAGCAATAATGCATTTTTGCAATCGTAAGAAAAGCAATTACATTTTTTTTTGTTCTCGAAGAGCCTCTCCTTCGTTCTTTTCCTGTTACTGCAAAGATAAAAATCCAATTTGTTAGAAAAACGTCCTCCGCCACAAACTGCTGTACACGACCACTGGAGCGGTCCTTCTAAGCCATAACCGATAGGGCACGCGCTGAAAATTGCCCCGTCAACAGTTCTGCGGCCGGGGCCGAACTGCGGAGTTGACAGTGGCAATATTTTATAATATTTTTGTGTTTTTACTCCTACCAGCCACCCTCGTGCTGCTGCCGCCGAATAAAGAAAGTATCCATCCTCCTCCATCGTTGATACTGTTTGCAGTGTGGGGTTGCAGCTGAGTCTCAAAAAAGGCAGTACTTGGGCTAAATGGCTTTATTGCATAAATAAATAAAGTTTCGTTGGTGGTGCCGCTCGGAAATGCTGTTTTGAGTCGATTTTCCCTGTGTATTTTTGATCGGGCGATTGTTTGTTTTCTTGTCTAGCGGGGGTAAATTCTGTCTTCCGGTTGAACGGAGTAAAAAAGAGCTGCCGCTCGTTATTCAAGCCAGCTCTGATATGTCACCAGGCGGGTGGTTTGGTTGCGTCCTTCGGCTTCCATCGCCGGGAGCGCTTTATTTCTAACTCTTAAAATGTGGGCAACCTCTAGGGGGAAACTGGCCACCGGTGTGCCTTCCAGCAGGCAGTCCAGAGTGGCAGTCGTAAATTATATCCAAATTCACTCACATATGTCGTTAGGATTTATAGTTTTTTAAAGTGAGGGAGAGACCAAGGTCCGTTCTAGAGAACAACTAGTACTGCCGGTTGTGGGTTTCCAACCACTTGCTAGAGGAAGTTTTAATGGTATTTTTCAATTCACTACGAGCCATAGAAATAAGTTGAAAAATGAGGTATTCAAGAGCGAGAACATCATAGAAAGTAAAATTATTTTATTCAGTAATTTGAAACGAATATGGCATTTATGCGGGTAAGGGTTATCTGCTTGGGCCCGCACGAAACTAACAGATGCAACCGCCAGAGCTACCAGCACTCATGTGAGGCAGCTACGTATCTTCCACTTCGGGTAAGTTTTGAGTTCTTCAAACTACTCGCCCGACTTCTGATGGTTCATCAGCCCATTGCACAAATGAAGCCACACAAAAAAAAAACTACCCGAAGGCGAGGTGGACTTCCAAGTCGGATGTGATGCAATGCCACCCAGAACGTCATCGGCGTCGGAGTTGCTGCCATTGCACCCCGAGCGCAAAAAAAAGTAGGAAAACGACTCAAATCCGACGAAATGGATTCGAAACGGAACTCCGGGAAGGAACAGTTTGCCGTTTCGTGTCGAATTTATAATATCTGCAGTGTCTTGAACGTCGAGAGGAAAAACTCGCTCATATTGTAGCTTTCAACTCGGTGCCCGTCGAACGGATTCGGGCTCAGCGACCGACGGTGGAAGGCAACTTTAGGATACGGGTCGTTTGCTTGAAAATAAGTACTGAGCGGACAAAAATACTGAAAACTGTTTGCCCTAGCATTACAGAAAGAAGACGAAAAAAAACAAACTGAGCTGACGGTTGGTTGGTGGCGCGGCGAAAAAGCTGGTTGTATTAACAAGCTTTTTCTTTGTGCTGACCCTTATCCCCCATGTACAGTTGCAGTACAGGCACATTATTGGCAGCAGTTGGGGGTGGATTTTGTGGTTTATATGAATGAGGAGGCTCATCGCTCGGAATGATCCGCTTCTGTTTTGGCTCGCTTTAAAGCGCTTATTTATTATACTGCAACTGCTGCCGGCTGGAAAACGTGCCTCCGAAATGTAATGGATGCCTATTTCCGCTTTATTGAAAAGTTAGAGTAGTTTTTTTTTCTCTTGCAGGAGGCAAACTGCACCACAATATTTCAATTGTTCTGAACAAAATGTCAACATGTGACACTTGTTTTTACTAGGGCCTAAGATTGACCGAAATTGCTTTCTCGTCGCTTAAGTAAAAAAGTTAGCAAATCTGAAACTATCGAAACTGCAGCGAAAACCGGTGGAAATTGCACGGAAATTAGTTTTGAAAGAAAAAACACATAATCGCCCGACTGCTATCAACTAGCACAACTGACAGCTCTGACATCTGTATCGGTTCCACCTGCAAAGGCGGGCGTTAACTGACAGCAACCGCAGATTTAAAAAAGTATCGCAATTTCGTTCCATCTATCGTATTGCGCGCTTCAAATTCACCTGACCCAAACTGCAAACAAAAAAAATCAACCAAACGAAATCAAACAAACATTCCTCCGATAGCCACTATGTAACGTGAAGAGCACCGTCGATGTTATCATTTCACGGTGAGATGACGTAAAGTTTTACATAGTTCATTTCTGTATTATTCAATCTCTCACCGAGCGCAGGTCGCGTGACTGCCACTCATCCTCCTCCCGGGGTGATCGCTTGTTGTGCTTTGCAGGTGTAACTTTGTTACTATTTTTACACTGGCTGCGCTCTCTGTTTGTACTGTTTTGAAATGGAGAAACCTAGCTGTCGTAAACGGAGCGAATCTCGAATTTTGGCTGTTTGTTAGGATGGTTCAATTGGCACACCTCGAACAGCGGCAGTAAATAATGATAGGTTTGATTTGAATGGGAGTTTTACATGGGAACTAGGTGACCTGTGACGTTGAGAGAAATTTGCCTAACAGAATTGAATCGAGTTTGTGGTTCAAAAACTTTTTCAATTACTCAAAAAGAAAGATTAAAATATCTTTTTATTTCGCTTGTTTTTCAATAATCATTTCTCACGAAATTGAAAAGTATTTTATACTGATAACATTTCTACACAAGCGAACGCAGCAGAATAATTAAAATGAGAAAGCCTATGCTTCATTTTACATATCATAGATTCCTCGCCACCACTGTGGGATTGAGAGAATATCTAGTTAAACAACTTTATGTATTTTGTTTTTTTTTACAATCTAAAGAAAGAAGAGTTTTTCTAATGCAACTGCCAAATAATAATTTCAAAGTACTGGAAGGTATGCAGCTCTAAAAGTTGTATGAAATGGTGACGAAGGACTAAAGAGTGTAAATAGAGGGCTTTTCTGTTACAAAGTTACAGTGTCGAGCTTGAAAAGCGGGTTTTTTGTATTTAGGTATGTATTTTAGATATTGCAACAAAAACCAAACTTCTAGTTCCTCAGTAACCAAGATCATCAATTTCTAGAATCCACCAAAATGAACTATATTGGACTGATCCTGTCAAATACTTGGTACTGATTTATTGCATGAATCTTACCCTAAAACTGATTCTGAAGCCTCCACATGAGCTTAATATACAAAACTACTAGAAGAATGACAAATTCCGATTAACAACTGTAGCAATGCTCTTAACTTGAGAATTTTTTTATTCTATTTTTCTAGAACTACGTTTATTTAATTGCGACAGCAACCAATACAGATATATCGTCAGTTGAATTCGAGGCTTACACGACTCAAAATCAATAGTTTTGAGAAAAATGTGTTTGAAAATTGAATTCGAAAATTTCTTTTTTTTATTTCCAAAGAAACATCAAATCTTAGGACTTCCAGTATTCTAACCTGTGTATTGAGTGTATACTATTAGCAAGTTGTACGAGATGAAATCTTAGTTTTTCATCTCTAATAGGATTTTTTTTAATTTGAGTTATGAAAGCACATGTGCTTATAACTGTAATTTTTTTATGAATTTTTAAAACGGGGTGGAGGAGAAGGGAGCAATTAAATGTGCTAGAAGCTGCCGTTAAACAGACCATGTTTGTGCCGCTTCAATTCATAAAATCCCATTGCAGTAATTGCATGCAATTTCAAAAACATTACAAAAAAAACAGTATCCGTCATACGTTGCCAACGCTTTCATTGCGAAATGATTAGGTACCATAATTGTTGAAATAGAGTTACAATATGTAAACGAAAATCAGAATAGAGGCACGAGTCAAGTAGCAAACACATAATGACTAAGATCCGCACGAACTCTCTATTAAAAAGGTAAAAACAGCTTCAAGTTCACTGAGTGTATGTTTTCCATTCGTTGCGCGCTGAGCCGAAGACGAGCATCAAACACCGTTTGCCTGGTGGTCGTCTTTGGCTCGATCTGGCAAAGCACGCATCACTTTAATGCTGTAGATGCTTTACCAATCAAACAAAAAAAGTTACAATTTTTTGAAAAAAAAATGTTTTTTTTTTCAAAAAGTTATAATTTTTTTTTTAATTCTCCATGGTCGGACAATCATCAATGTTTGACTAATCTTTTTCAGTTTTCATTAAAAAAATAAATGTTTTCTTACTAACTTACTTGTTTTCTGATACATACTTTTTTCCAACATGAAAAACAGAATTATTTAGAGTGTGTTCATTTAGAAATGTTTGTACTGAAAAAAAAAATTACCGTGTATACTTTCTTTACAAAGTTACATTTGTTCCCTACAATTCTCTCTTAGACAGTTCTTCTGTACATTTAAAGGTTTCTGAGCTACAATGTTTTAGATGCCTGGAAATGATAATGACAAAATACGTAAGCCCTTTTAGAAAATTATTTTCGAGTCTTAAAAATTCCACCACCTGTTGAAAATTCGCAATTTGTTAAGCCAAATACGTGTGCAAAATTTTACTCAACTGAAAAATGGTTGTTATTTGAACATAGGTCATTTGGCATTCTGTGCCGAACACGCATCAGTACTGGACGTGTTTGGTGATCGGTCCGATAGAGTATAAAACAAAAGACGTGTGAACAAGTGTTGGCATTGTTTGCCTGGTCGAGTGAAATAAATCCGGGTTCAAGGTCGTTCCTTTGTGCAACTGTTTCGCATCGTGACTGCCAGCTGGTGCGTAAGCCGATTTGGCTGCTGGCTGGATTGTGCTACAGCAGTGGACGAGACACAAACGAGGAAAAAGAAGAAGCCATCAGTGTCAGCAAGTCGTATCGCTGTGTGGAGTGATCTCACACCTGGCTCGCTGCTGGTGGCTGTTTGGTGCTGCTGTATTGGTGCTGCTGGCTGTAACGGCTGCTACTTCGAACGATCGGACAACCAACCTTACTGGAAGGGAGAAATAAAAAGGTACGTGTTCTTGTCAGCGCTAGTGCGCTAAACATAGCGCGATGGATGTAGATCCCTCGCCTCCCGCGCCACCATCCCCGAACCCCTCTGACCCTGACCCTTCTGTTACCCCCTCCCCTGTTCATCCTTCAGTCCCCCCTCGCCCCAGGCTTTACCCAGACGGAGCCCAGGGCAGCTATACTGTTTATTTTCGGCCAAAGGCAGGACCGAAATCGAAAAAGTTGAACCTCTTGCAGATTTCTAAAGACCTGACGAAGGAGTACAAGGGCGTGACCGAAATTTCCAAGGTCCGGCCTAACAAGCTCCGTGTCGTGGTCGGTAACCTGAAAGAGGCCAACGATATAGCTTGCTCTGAGCTCTTCACACGCGAGTATCGCGTTTACATACCCGCACGAGACGTGGAGATCGACGGTGTCATAACCGATTCGAGTCTGTCCGTCGAGTGTATACTGCAAAGTGCCAAAGGGTGCTTTAAGAACAAAACGTGTCCCGAAGTAAAGGTGCTCGACTGCAAGCAATTGCGGTCAGCATCGATCATCGGTGGCAAAACAGTATACACTCCGTCAGACTCGTTTCGAGTTACGTTCGCCGGGTCTGCACTACCAAGCCACGTCTCGATCCACCGGGTTCGTCTCCCTGTGAGGCTCTACGTGCCCCGCGTCATGAACTGCCTGAATTGCAAGCAGTTAGGCCATACAGCTGCCTACTGCTGCAATAAGGCACGTTGTGGCAAGTGTGGGGAGTCTCATGCGGAAGATTCTTGCAGTGTTAACGCTGAAAAGTGTATTCACTGCGGAGAAAATCTGCATGAGCTCTCGACATGTGCGGTGTACATGCAGCGCAGGGATAAAATAAAACGGTCTCTCAAAGAGCGTTCAAAGCGTTCCTACGCTGACATGCTGAAGAAGACCGTTACCACTTCTCCCGTTACTTCGAACCCCTTCGATCTGTTGCCCTCTGAGGAAACCGATTCTGACGATTCACCAGCGGGAGCATCTTACGCCAATCCTGGGGAGTCTAGAAAGAGGAAAAGTGTTTCCTCTCCTAAACTTCCCAGAAAAGGTCCTAAGATTTCTCAAAGTGAAATGAAGGTTACAAACAAACCAAACAGTGCTGCGGAAAAACCGAAGCAAACTCCTCCTGGGCTGGCAAATTTAAAGTCCCAGAAGGAGTTCCCAGCACTGCCAGGAACATCTAAAACCCCAGTTGCTCCTTTTACACTCCCAGTTGATGAAACAAACTCTGGATTAGTGAAATTTTCTGACATTGTGGACTGGATTTTTGAAACTTTCAATGTACCCGATCCAATTAAAATTTTTCTTACAGCATTCCTCCCAACAGTTAGATCATTTTTGAAGCAGTTGACTGCCCAATGGCCTCTCCTTGCAGCGATTGTATCCTTCGATGCCTAATTCAACTGCGTATATGAAGGATTCTATCTCTGTCTTACAGTGGAATTGTAGAAGTATTTTACCAAAAATTGATTCGTTTAAAGTTTTGATAAATAAAAACAAATGCGATGCATTTTCCCTTTGTGAAACTTGGCTTACTTCAAATATTGATCTCAACTTCCATGATTTTAATATTATTCGCCTTGATCGAGACACCCCATATGGAGGAGTACTTTTAGGGATTAAAAAGTGCTATTCTTTCTATCGTATTAACCTCCCCTCGATTCCAGGCATCGAAGTTGTCGCATGTCAAATGACAATACAAGGTAAAGAGCTTTGTATTGCCTCAATATATATTCCCCCCAGAGCACAGGTTGGGCAACGGCTGCTCTTTGATTTAATAGAACTTCTTCCCTCGCCACGTTTGATTTTGGGAGACTTCAACTCTCATGGCGTGGCTTGGGGTTCCCCATACAATGATAACCGCTCCTCTTTAATCTATAACCTTTGCGATGACTTCGACATGACTATTTTAAACAACGGTGAAATGACACGTATCCCGAAACCTCCAGCGCGCCCAAGCGCTTTGGATCTATCCTTATGTTCGACGTCGCTACGGTTGGATTGCACATGGAAGGTAATCCTCGATCCTCACGGTAGCGACCATCTGCCTATTCTTATTTCAATTACTAACGGGTCAACTCGCATGCGACCAATTGACATTCCGTATGACCTCACACGAAATGTCGATTGGAAGTTATACGAGGAAATGATTTCAAAAGCGGTCGAGTCGATTCAACATCATTCACCACTTGAAGAATACAACCTCCTCGCGGGCTTGATTCTCGACGCCGCGTTGCAAGCCCAAACGAAGAAATATCCCGGCGTAACGATCAAAGAACGGCCTCCCACTCCGTGGTGGGACCAAGAGTGCTCCGATGTCTACACGCAAAGATCCGACGCGTTTAAGGCCTACCAGACGGGAGGTATACCTGGCGACTATTTACGGTATTCGGAGCTTGATACCAAGCTTAAAAGCTTGGCTAAAGCAAAGAAACGTGGATATTGGCGTCGGTTCGTGAACGAGACGTCGAGGGAGACATCGATGAGCACTCTTTGGAACACAGCCCGAAGAATGCGGAATCGCGTAACGGTCAACGAAAGCGAGGAGTCTTCAAGTAGGTGGATATTTGATTTTGCCAGGAAAGTATGTCCGGACTCTGTTCCTGAGCAAAATATTGTTCGCGATGCGTCTCCGGGCCACGACGCGATAGAATCACCTTTTACGATGGCAGAATTTTCAGTTGCCCTCCTGTCCTGTAACAATAACGCGCCTGGATTAGATAGAATCAAATTCAACTTGTTGAAGAATCTACCCGGCAATGCCAAGAGGCGCTTGTTGAACTTGTTCAATAAGTTCCTGGAGCAAAACATTGTACCGCAGGATTGGAGGCAAGTGAAGGTGATCGCCATCCAAAAACCAGGGAAACCAGCTTCTAATCACAACTCTTATAGGCCGATTGCAATGCTATCCTGTATCCGGAAATTGATGGAAAAAATGATACTCCGTCGTTTAGACCACTGGGTCGAATCAAATGGTCTACTATCAGAAACTCAATTTGGCTTCCGCCGTGCCAAAGGGACGAATGATTGTCTTGCGTTGCTTTCAACAGATATTCAGCTGGCGTATGCTCGTAAAGAACAAATGGCGTCTGCGTTCTTGGACATTAAGGGGGCTTTTGATTCCGTTTCTATTGACATTCTTTCGGGTAAACTTCACCGACAAGGATTTTCTCCAATTTTGAACAATTTTTTGCACAACTTGTTGTCCGAAAAGCACATGCATTTTACGCATGGCGATTTGGCAACTTTTCGCATTAGCTACATGGGTCTTCCCCAGGGCTCATGTTTAAGCCCCCTTCTTTACAACTTTTATGTAAATGACATCGACGAATGTCTGGCAAATTCATGCACGATAAGACAACTTGCAGACGACAGTGTAATCTCTGTTACAGGAGCCAAAGCTGCCGATTTGCAAGGACCATTGCAAGATACCTTGGACAATTTGTCTGCTTGGGCTTTACAGCTAGGTATCGAATTCTCTCCGGAGAAGACTGAGATAGTAGTTTTTTCTAGGAAGCATGAACCTGCTCAGCTTCAAACACAATTAATGGGTAAAACGATTTCTCAGGTTTTGGTACACAAATATCTTGGTGTCTGGTTCGACTCTAAAGGCACCTGGGGTTGTCACGTGAGGTATCTGATGAAAAAATGTCAACAAAGAGTGAATTTTCTTCGTACAATAACCGGACAATGGTGGGGAGCCCATCCAGGAGACCTTATAAGGCTTTACCAAACAACGATATTGTCTGTTATTGAATACGGGTGTTTCTGCTTCCGCTCCGCAGCAAACACACATTTGATCAAACTGGAGCGAATACAATATCGTTGTTTGCGTATCGCCTTAGGTTGCATGCAGTCGACCCATACGATGAGTTTGGAGGTTTTAGCTGGAGTACTACCATTGAAAAACCGCTTCTGGAGCCTGTCTTCTCGTATTCTAATCAAATGTGAGGTCTTGAACCGTCCCGTGATTGAAAATTTTGAAAGGTTAATCGAACTTAATTCTCAAACCCGTTTTATGACATTGTATTTCAATCACATGTCCCAAAATATTAACCCTTCTTCGAATATTCCAAATCGTGTCGACTTATCAAATACTTCTGATTCTACTGTGTTTTTCGATACATCCATGATAGAAGAAACTCGTGGAATCCCGGATCATTTACGCGTGCAGCAGATCCCTAAAATTTTTTCCAATAAATATCGAAACATCAACTGCGACAATATGTACTACACTGACGGATCACTTCTTGATGGGTCCACTGGCTTCGGTATCTTCAATAACAATTTAACCGTCTCCCATAAGCTCGATAATCCTGCTTCTGTTTACGTCGCAGAATTAGCTGCAATTCAGTACACCCTAGGGATTATCGAAAAAATGCCCACGGACCATTATTTCATCTTTACGGACAGTCTCAGTTCCATTGAGGCTCTCCGATCGATGAAAGATGTTAAGCACTCTCCGTATTTCCTGGGGAAAATACGGGAACATCTGAGTGCTTTATCCGAAAAATCTACTCAGATTACCTTAGCGTGGGTCCCTTCTCACTGCTCGATACCGGGTAATGAGAAAGCGGACTCTTTGGCTAAGGTGGGCGCAACAAACGGTGATATTTATGAAAGACCAATTGCCTTTAATGAATTTTTCGCACTTGTACGTCAGAATACGATCATCAGTTGGCAAAATGCTTGGACCAGAGGGGAATTGGGAAGGTGGTTACATTCCATAATCCCCAAAGTATCGACGAACCCGTGGTTCAAGGGGTTGGATGTAGGTCGGGATTTCATTTGCGTGATGTCCCGGCTTATGTCCAATCACTATAGATTTGACGCGCTCCTCCGTCGTGTTGGGCTCGGGGAAAGTGGTATCTGTGCCTGTGGTGAAGGTTATCACGACATAGAGCATGTGGTTTGGTCATGCCCTGTACACCGTGACGCCAGGTCTAAATTAATAGCTTCCCTGCAGGCCGAGGGTAGACAGCCGGCTGTTCCTGTTCGTGATGTCTTGGCGAGCCGTGACCTATCCTACATGTCCCTTATATACGTTTTCCTGAAATCCATCCACGCCCCAGTCTAGTCCCGTTCCCCTCCGTCTACACCCAACAAAACGACAAGAACACGTTTGAACCTTAAGCACAAAACCAGCAACCAGACCCCGCACAACAGAACCAGGACCCAAGGACTACGAGCCTCTGTCCCAACTCAAGACATCGTGGCTCAGCAGAACGAATCCATACATGCCATTCGACGATTATCAGACGACCATTGAACAACAAAACACTGATTGGAAATCCCATGCTAGTTTTAAGTTAGACTTAATTTCAGCTCGTAGTCGGCAGCGAGGATAAAAAATTTGCTTTAGTTTTTAAGTCATCAGATATAATTGGCGCCGTTAAACATTAAATTGTATTTGTGCCGTGTCAAATAAATGTTATGTGAAGAAAAAAAAAAAAAAAATAGGTCATTTGGCATGGAATCGCTCTTTTACAGAATGTATCACAGTCAGGGTTGATATTTGTTGACACTCTTGAGTGAAAGTGAAAAAAGCATCCATAAACGTTATTTTTTACAATCCTTACAGAGTTCTCCCTTCCCGCTTTTTGCATGGAAGTGAACTGTCAAAACACCTTATTATATTTCATGCTATGGAAGCAAGGCAACAAAATCAGTTTATCAGTTAACGAAGATTGTCAAGGCATCGGTCAGTGTCAGTGAAAAAGTGTTTCGGTGAGGTTCATTTTGGTTGTGTGGACTGTTTGTTTTTCTTTTTCGCTTTGAAGTGAAGATCATTTGGTTGGATTTGTCGTCAAATTTATTCCGTAACCGCGAACGATGCGCGCGATTTATTTCATCTGAGTATAACAGCACGTTACTAGGATGAAAATCTAGTGTATCTGAAAGAGTGCTGCGATCATTGGAAGTGAAAATGATTGGCTGTCATTTTCGAAGAATTTTGCTGGGGAAAATGACTTTTAACAGCACTGATCACAGTATAGAAAACAAAGACGTAGCCCTACGTCAAAATTCCTATCATAGGTGATTGATTTTTGTTACGTTGTTACATGGAGATTCATTTCAACTGTCTTTTTGTCGGTGAGCCTTTATCAAATTCAAATCAACACATTGAGCATCAACGTTCTACGGTACAGGTTTTCCATCGGGACTTCAGTTTCAAGTAAGGTTTGACAACCTTTTGTTACATTGATAAGCACGGATTAGGCGAAAGACCAACAGCTGGTGAAAGCCTTGCGTAAAGAAATAAATAAATAACATTGAAAAGCAAAAGCTTTTCTACTTACAAGAGCGCTTTACTTTTGGCACATCAATTTTATTCAAGCTTGAAGAAGCTCTTTTCGTATTTTTGCTGTAACAACAATAAGTGAAACCTGAGTTAACAGTTGGTGCATGATCTGGTGTTTTGGTAAGTTAAAAAATGTATCAAAATGTGGAAACGAAACTATTGAATTAATCATTGTACACAGCTTGTGTTGAAACCAAAGATAACTTGATGTTCAGAGTAAAGTGTTAAAAAGTCACATCTTGAATTTTTTTTGGCTTTTTCTCCTTAATTTCTAGAACCAAAAAAAATGTTTCTCGCAATGGATTACACTCGTAGACAAAAGCAAAAACATAATTTGGTCTAGAGTTCAAACTGAAAAAAATGAAAGATTAGAACTTTTACTCGTTTCTGTGAATTTTGGTGCCTCTGTGCCCTTTGAAGTGCGTATAGTCTTGAGAGACTTCAAAGAAGTTTTCCCGTAATCAAATAGAAAAAACAACTGCAATTACTCTGCGGTCTTATTTTTATACCGTAACTACCGTTTGAAATCTAACCTAATATTTACCCGATTTTATTTTCGCTTTTACAGAATGTATTAGACAACGAAGACATAGCGCTACGTCAAGATTCTTAGTTCATAGAAGCTCGATTTTCATTGCGTGCAGCTTGCAGATGCTTTTCAGCTGTTCAACGTCTATAACAATCGACAAGTCCTTATCAATTTGAGATCAACATTCTACTATTCTACGGCACAGGTTTTCCACAGGGACTTCAGCTTCAAATAGGGTTTGCCTGTGTTTTATTTCATTGATGAGAAAACTTTTTTATTTCAGTTTTCACATAAAAACTGTCTTCGGACATCTTTAAGTCACAATGCTGTTTCAAAATTATTATTGATTTTCAACAAAATATACGCCCTTTTCATTCGTAGATCGACAAACAAATGAAAAGATATAAATTGCAAAACATCAATGGCGCAAACATAAATCATATTTATTGGCCTTATTTTGAAGGACACAGGTGACTCTATATATGGAGTAAATATCAAAAATATGTTGTTTCTAAGGCTGTGCGCAATTTCGTGAAATTTCGTGGTTCCCGAAACTAAACGAAATTTTTCTCGAAACTCATCAAAAAATGACTAGAATTATTAAATTTTAAGTAAATCTTTTTATTGATTCGTATTTAAACAGAAGGCTTAGATATATTATGAGTTTATTTAAGTGGAAAATTTTCAAGAAAATATCGGAAATTAGGAAAATTATAGTTAACTATAGATTTTTTTTAAACTTTATACGGTCAAAGCTTTGAAGCATTTCCCGACCTCAATTAGAGTTAATAACAGTTGAAAAATTGGTTCAGAAATCATAATTTGTATCTATTTATTAAAAAAATGTGTTCTCAATTTCGATAAATTTCGGTTAATATCGTGAAACTCGAAATTTCGCGAAATTTCGCACACCCTTAGTTGTTTCTATATATGAGTGAATTTAATTGAGAAACACGATAAAAGTTATAATAATTTGATAACTTTTTCATCCAAAAGTACACATAGTTATTCTTTGGTGTTTTTCCTAAAACTGGAAATAATTAACTTTAATTTCCGATTTTTTACTTTCCCACAAACCGAAAGTTATCATCTAGTAATCCAAAATAGTTTTTGAAGTTTGTTTTCGACCTCTGGGCGTCATTCGGTTCTGGAAATACCCATATTGAATTTTATTTGCCTATCTCGGCTGTATTCCAGAAACTAGAATTCGCATTCTTGCATTTATAACGGTGCCTGGGATCAGGCTCTGGCATTTTCAAAAATACCCATTATTGGCGATTTTGAAACCGGATTATGATAATCAAAACAGCGTCTCGATTTTATTTCCGGCCTCTGGCCATCATCATGGATCCAAGAATCCTCATAACAGATGATGTTAGATGACGGCATCTGGGGTCGGATTCTGGCCTCCCATATTTAATAGTATTTGACCATTCTACATTCGAATACACCTCAGAAACAAAGCTAAGTTCTTAAGAGAAACGCATTTTTTTGGTTGAGAAACTTGGTTATTAAAATTAGGAAAAGGTTTTAAACTCGGATTCCCTATTAAGAAGCGTAGCTTAGTAAACACCACACCATATTTGTTGTGTGGTTATATTTAAAGTTTCGCTTGAAAATTTAGTAGATATTGCTGCACGTTTTACAACATTTTATCTTGAACTTGCTTTGTATCCAATCTTGCTCTGGATTCTATTTGACCTTTGATATTCCCAGGAGGGCAAATATTTTTGTTTATTCTCAAAAACAAATTAAAATAGTCTTCGATAGAAACAACGATCTGTACCACCCCTTTCAACTATTATCTAACCTCTAAGTGTCATCCCGCTTACGAAAATATCGATATTTTTAGCGCCATTTGGATTCATCAATGACGTTGGCGATCTTTATTTACTCTCTGTTCGTAATCCTGATTCCGAAACCAGATATCGCCATCTAGGATTTTAAATTATCCTTGGACGTCTATTTCCCGTTTCTTATCTAACACAGGTTTCAGAAATACCAGTATTGGAGGGTATTTTGACATTTTCCTCAATTGTCTTGGCTTTCTAGTAACCAGAAGTCGCCATCTTGGGTTTTAATATGTAAACTTTTTATTTTTATTTATTTAAATATGATATTTAGTCTATGGACGTCATCCCGATTCCAAAGATAGACATGTTGTAAAATATACGATCAATTCTCACAGAGTTTTAGCTTTCTAGTTCCGGGAATACACATGCTGGGAGTTTGCTGTTTTGTTTGGTTCCTATTTAAAAATGACGTTGAATAGCATTCTTAGGTTTCTGGACATCGGATTTCAACTCCCAGACGTCCAAAGCTAATTCAGTTTTAGCAACGATGTCACCGATTTTTATCAAAATGCCCCTAAAATTCCTTTTTTCATTCTCGAGCTTTATTCATATAACTTATGGGGTTCCCCAAGTGTCTCATTTAGGGCTCATTTTTCTTTTTATACTGTACACAAATAATATAACTTATCTACTTTAATCTAGTGTGAACATTTTTACCATGCATTTGTTTGCTGGAAAAAGTCAAGTTGTAAAAAACATGCACAAACGTTAAAAAGAAGAGTACCTATGACGCCCTTGATTGTTAAAAAAATTTACTCAGGTAATGTTTCGAGTTCTTGAGCCTTCCATGAAACAATGTTAGAAAAAAATCTTGAGGAGTATCAAGTGTAAGTTGCTACCTGTGGGGCCTGAAGACAGTTGCAGAAATAACAACACAATTTATGAGCAATAAATTTGTAAGTAATCTTTTCAATATTTTTCTATACTGAACTCAATGTTTACCTCCTCTGTAAAAACATTAAATCTTACCACCAGAAAACAAATACTCTGCAATCATCATCGCTCCGTAAGTCCTGCTTAATAAATATAGATAACGAATTGATCCTTCCCAAGCAGCTCCTCGCGCTCTGTTCGGTGTAAAACCTCTTGCAGCAGCAGCTCCGGAGTCTCCATTCCGCATTTTACACCAACATCAACACCATATCTTCTGTGCAGTGATAAACCTAAACACCCAATCCATTCGAAATGACACTTATGGCTTACTTCACACGCTCGACAACGAAACCGTATGTGCCCACACACCCTTTGCAATGGCGACCGCCTTATCAGTACAGCCAGCAAGCACCGGTAGTGCCTTTGCCCAGTCAGCCCACGGATCGCAACGAGACTCGCACCGCACATACACACACAGTGTTGACTTTAAAAAGGCATCGTCGTTCTTGCACTGCACTGTTGTACTTCTCTGTTCGCCGATGGCGATGATGGTATTTCGTAGCGCAAAATGAGGCCAGCATTTTGCCGGATCTGTGGTGTATCGCATCGCAGATTCATTTTTTGAAGCAAGTCATTCTGTAGTTAACTTGTCGCACCTCCTTGTTCCTTGTGCGTTTCTTCCCCCCGGGGAGGATCTTTTGCAGTCGGGACAAGGGACTTCGGCGTGGACAGTCTCAGCAGCGCCCAGGGCGGTGAAATGAGTTTGGATTGACCTAGTCCTGGCTGGGCTGCTGCTGGTTGTCTTTCGAGCGATGGCGGCAGCGGCCAACCGTAATGGAGATTGCTTTCAGCGACGTAAACTAACATACACACAAACACACACATCACTCTGTTTCTGGAGGGTGATAGTATCGTGGTGATGAAGGACAACTTCTGTCTTGTAGAAGTTTAGACTGGTGTGGTGAAGCGGTATTGCACTGCAGACGTCGTCGTCGTCGTCGGTGCCTTACACGTGTGCGATTTTGCCGATGATGGCTGCCGTCGTCGTCCTGGTTCGTGTTCGCTGAATAATGTCGTTCATGGTGGAACAGCACAAAATGAGACGCGAAACATTGCTAGAAGGATTCCGTATAGTGTGGGCGTACGGTTCTAAATTGAATTGGTCTTTTAGACGACTTTTTCCTATGACATATATATATATATATTAAAGTAATTTTTACTTCGATTTTTACTTCGTTGTTTCCTAGGAATTTCCACCATACGGGAGCTGGTCAACTTGCGCCGCGCAGGACTCTATAATAAATGTTGGGAGAAGCATCATCAACCGTGCGGGGTTCATACGAGGAAGTTGAAGTGTGGAAGCGTTGCAAAAAAATAAAAAAAAACAGTACTTTGTACTATTTACCTTTGACTTTGCTCTGTTGCTCGGTGTTGAGTGTGTTTGCGTTGGAATTAGAGTTTTTACACGACCGCATGTACAGTAGCTGGTCGGTGCAATGAATTTTGAATTCCTAAAAGTTATTAAACTGATGGCGATCTGGCTGGCTGGCTCTGGAGGGTTGTAGATATATTGCAAAGTTTGTGTTTAATTGTTTAGTGTCTGCTTCATTTTCATGATGGTTTACAACTACGCTCTGGACTGTGGTGCGGTGTGTTGCCTGGTATCAACCCATCCATTTAGTTGATTGCCTTTATATAGACAAGCAGCCCGGTAGAAACTGGACCTATAATTGTAAGTTAGGTCGTGCACGCCTTGGCCGGAGAATTATGCCGGAGAACACGCAAATGTCGACCAGAGAACTGCACTAACTACTATTGCGGAGGGATCGCATTGGCGTTCAGTGTCTTAACCAGAAAGTGTTTTCGGTTCGGTTCATTACAGTCGGAACTGCTCGATACATGTAGAGGATATAATAAAACGAACCATTTAGTCGATGTGTTGTCCGACATCAGTTTCGATCAGCGGCGAATGTAGCTTGCATGTTTACTCGAAATCAATTGATTAAATGTTGTGGTGGAATTAGTGCGATGACTTCTGGCGATAACAGGGGTGTGATGTTGATTTTTTATGTTATCTTTTAAAGCCCACTCTGAAACACTTAAAATAAATCATAATTTTTTGTTTATTGAGAGATAATTCAGCCACTTAAAATATAATTGAACGGCTTGAAATTTAAAAAAAAAAAAAATGAAGACAAATATAATTTTTTTTCTGTCGTAGCGCAACACTTTCACAACTTCGAAAGTACCATAAATTGGATTGATTCATTCATTAGATTCAAAGACGAAAAATTTTTTTCACGTGGTTCTTTGGAAGAAAGATGGCAGAAAGTAACTGAAAACGACGGATAGTACTTTGAGTAATTCAAGTGTACTAATAATTATTGAAAATTGTAAAAAATGCTTTCATTTTCAGCTCAACTCGGAAGCATTTTCCAACTAACCTATTAGAATTGATCAATTTCATGTAAGTTTTTTCATAATTTAAAGGGTTCCCAAATCCATTTCTAGTCTTCCAGGGATTTGTTTTAATTTAGCGTATGGTTTTTCATCATGTAGGTTATTATTTGGTTGCTACAAACGTTCTTCAATCATTTTGATTTCAATTTCAATCAGCCTAATTTTAGACCATTCAAATTGAACTTTGAAAGTGTAAGTTTTTACTGCCATTTTGAAATTTGGCCCTAGTGTATCTCTTCTGTCCAGAAATTTTAGGGTAACTCAAGTCTTCCATCTCTGGAAACAATTCTCGGCTATTTTAGACTTAATTTGGAATTCTTTTCTTTTTAATCTTTAAAAGTGTGATTTATTCTATCTGGACTAAGTTTTGATTTTTATCGCTTCTGAGTTTTCAACTATTTTGGGTTCAGTTTTCTCTCGCCGTCTTGGTCTAGAACATGAAATTACCTGGGATTATTGTCTACTTTCTTCCCATATTCGCAAGTGTTATTTCAAACATCTTTTTCTGTTCTATAGAAGCGTATTTTGACAATTTCGAACAATTTTAGGTCTGTATTTGGGATCATTTAAATTTATTTTGGCTGATATATCACAATTTATGCCATAATTTGAAATATACACCCAGATATGCCTTGATCGAAATTTATTTTCTGTTAACATTCTTTACCATTCAAAAGCGTTTTCGTGTCAGTTTTGATTTTCACTATTGCTGCCTACTAATTCTAATTCAGGCAAAAATGATTTTTTTTGCTGAGCTTTTTTGGCATTCAATCAGTGAACGACTCACTCGGTTTTGATTGCATTACGAACATTTTGTACCTGTGCCGTGTCAAATAAATGTTGTGTGAAAAAAAAATTGTACCCTTCAAATGATTAAAAACTGATAGCAAATAGATTACACTGGTCGACAAAATGAAAAAAGTACATTCCAAAAGCTCAAACCGGAAAAAATAAAGATTATAAGTATTCAACCATTCCTATGCATTTTAGTGCCCCTGTCCCCTAACCATTACCAAAACGCGTCAACTTACGTGAGAGTGGCGTACACTGGATTCTTTTTTTACGCGATTGATGCATCCACGCAAAAAAAGAATTGCCTAAAAAAAGTCGCCTAATTTTGAACCAATATCGTGTAAAAAAAGATCGCGTCGTTTTGATAAAATCATCCACCACGTGTTAAAAAAAATCGTGTATAATAAAATCAAGTAAAAAACAATCCCGTAAAAAAAGAATTTAGTGTATAGAAATTGCTGGCCGGGCCCGCCGCTTCAACGTTATGTTTACGAGGAAACTCATTTAAGTCTCTGAAAAAAAAATGGTAAAGGCTAGGGATACCAAAATTCATAGGAATGGTTGAAAAGCTTTTATCTTTCATTTTTTCCGATTTGAGGTTTTGGAGTGTACCTTGGTTGACCAGTGTTATTCTCTACCAATGATGATTATGGTTAACCCTCTCCCGCTCACAAGGTTTATCATTAAAATTTATAGCTTCACGAGAAAATTCAAGTTGAACACTTTGTAGACTAACTAAAATTACTGTCAACTGTAGTATTTTGAAGAAAATTGCCCAGTGATGCTCTGAGGCAGCATATAATAGTTTATACAACAATTGTAAGCACAACAAACTATTTTATGTCAAGATATGATGTTTATAATTCTTGGTGCTCTATAGTCACCATGAGCGGGAAAGGGTTAACGAAAGATGAATGTTCGAATGAAATTTTGTGGTAAAAACTGCGTTTCTCCCGCAAGAAAAACGAGTTTTTTACCTAATTTGGTACTCTTATATAATCTGAATCGATTTTTTTGACGTAGAATTACGTCTTACGACAGCATTCTGGGAATAGAATACAAATCGAAATACAGTAATCACCCGTTTATATCTGTACCAGATTTTATCTGCCCCCGATTTTATCACATTTTCACCCGATTTTATCATCATAAAACATTTCATTAAAAAAATGTCAGGGTGAACTGATTTTCTATTACGCTTCAATATTTAAGATATTTTTCATAATTCTGTGTATCATTCTGGATGCAGTTTACATTAAAAATTCAACCGATGCACAATGTTACAGTTTGCTGTTATCGTGCGAATAATTGAATAGTGATAAAAATGTTTATTATAACCGTATAATATGTTCGGGGAAGTTTCAAAATATTTGAAAACGCATCTTTTGATGTAGAAAGCTGGGTGATCAATCCTCCTAAAAGGAAATGGAATATTTACTTTTTCATTAGAAAAAGATAGACGCTTGGTGCCTTAGGCAAAGTATTAGGTGATCCCAAAACAAGAAATTTTACAGAAGACATCATGTTTCTATCTCTTACATATTGCAAGCAACATAAAGTTTTCTACGAGAAGGCATTGAAAATCGTTATTTACATTTTAAGATTTTTCTGGTTGCAATATGTGAGAGATATCAGCATGCTGTCTTCGGCAAATCTTAGTGTTGTGAGAACATCTAATATTTTGCTTATGGTACTGGGCTACAAAAAAGCAAGCAATTCATTTTACCAATTCAAACAAAAACATGAACGAATAAAAAACTTAATTGTAATTTATTTGCAACTTTACATCGATTTTTTTAGGTTTTTTATTTTTTAAGGTTTGTTCAGAAAAGTTTCAAGCAACTGAATTATCTATCTAAAAATCGATTTTTTATAGTCACTTTTTGTTTTTGAAATTTTTTTTTCAGTACAGGATCTCAAATTGAATTTTTTAAATATTTTTTTATAAAAGCTCAGACAGTTTTCTCAAATTCATCCCTTGACAACTTTTTTCTATCTTTTGTCATTATTCAGATATATCGATTTATGAAAAAACAACTGCAGCTTTTTTCATATGTTTGTACAGATAAGTTTTCCAAAAAAATTAAAATCGCTGATTTCACGTATTTAGTTATTGATTTAACATCTTCAATAAAAAAAAAATTAAAAATTTCCCGATTTTATCACTTTCCCTATTTTATCACGCCAAAAATCAACAGGGTGAGATATAATCGGGTGATTACTGTATCACCAGCTTCGAGACTGTCACGAAAATTGTCCGATTTCAAATGCTAATAACTCAGTCAGATTTCAACGGATTTCATTCATTATTGCAGCAATCGATTGAAAAATTAGCTACGCATTCACCGAAGTGCAAAAATGTTGATGATTTTCTGATGTTAACTAGGATAGGTGAGCCGGTTATGCCTATATCGCATAAGCACAATGATACCAGCTGGTTCATGCTGGTGCATTTTTTAAGGAATTATCATGACTGATACATTTTCCCTTTTGTACTATTAAAAATTGGAAAGCCATATTTTAAACGAAGTTTTTGACCAATCAGAACTGGAAACATAGCCAAATACCATCCAATATGGGTATTTCTAGAACCGGACATCTTGTCCAGAAACGGAAACTCGACTAAAGACGCCATTTTTTTTCATGACGGTAACTGCCGATTTTTGGGAAACAGAAATGAGCAAAAACCAAATTCTGAATTCCAATTCTAAAACCGAGATGATGCCCAAAGGTGGCAAACGCCTCCAAACATCATTTTGAAATTCAAGATGGCGACTTCTGCTTTCCAAAAAACAGTCTAAAACTATCGAATACCAATATAAGTACTTTCGGAATCGGGAGGATGCCCAGAGATTGGAAACCAACTCCAGATGCAATTTTGAATTAAAACATCTAGTTCCTGAAAATCTGCATAAAATTACCAAATATCGTCAAATATAAGTACACTGAATTCTGTTTTTACGCGACTTTTTTTACGTGATTTTATTTTACACGATTTTTTACGCGATTTTCTTGAAATGACGCGATATGTGACATGGGGAATATTGTTTATGAGTCAAGATTTAACGCACACACAAACATACACAAACATACACACATATACACACACACTTACCACATAGCAAAAGATTTTGTAACGAAACGATATTTTTTTACGCGATTTGCTCCAAATTACGCGGTTTTTTTTACGCGATTCTTGTTTTGCGCGCACGCATCATTCGCGTAAAAAGGGAATCCAGTGTATTTTCGAAATCAGAATGATGCCTAGAGTTCGACTCCAGAAGCCATATTGAAATTCAAGATGGTAGTCATCAAAACCTCAGAAATGTCCAAGGCTATTTAAGATTTTATTTGGAATGTTTCTCCCTATATTTTCCCAATCTTAAATGTGGTTTTCAGGTATTTTTTGCTGGGTTAATTCATGAACGTATATTTGGAGAATTTTGAACTTTATTTGGAATCGCTTCAGGCTTTTGCACCGTGTTTTGTCATATATAACTTCATAAGGGACTCTTGTTTTGCTCTGTAAGCAAACGTTAAAGTGACAAACACGGCGAGCAAATACTCTGCGGCTTTTTGACGCACTCCCGCGCTCGTATGGGGCATTTAAATTTACATGAACGGCTTAAACACTATAATTTCATTTTTTTCTCGATTTGAGCCCCACGGCCATTTTTTTTTTGACGTGGGACTACGTCTTTGTTTTATATACTGGGGTAAAATTGGAAATGAAACTGGTAAATGTTCCGTCAAATCTCAAACGATAATAACAGCATAACCACATGATGGATAATAATAACCAGTGTGTTGTTGGATGAATGAAATATTGAAACAATAAAATATTGAAATGTTTTATAATACGCTAGTTATTATTATTATTCCATTTCTCAGCGGTTAAAAATTGATAAAATGTTTTAAGAACAAATTTACGCGAACAAAGAACTAATCACATGTGAGCATACTTAGCACAGACGGTATGAGTAGACACCAGTCATTTACTGTAAGATATTCTTTATATCAGAAACAAAAAAAAAATCAGTCCCAACAGGTCAATTAATATTTGCTTCTATGATGATGTCCATGTTTGATGTCTCGAAGGTGAAGGTTTTTCGAAGAGTTTGAAACAGCCCTCTTAAACATTTTGTTAACCTACCGTTTAAAAGTAAATTAAAAACTAAAGTCTTGAAAGAAAACATGCTAGTAAAGGCAACAGTTCCGTGCGGTACAGCTGGAGCAGGGTGCCGCTAGTCTATCATTGCAGCGGTACACGATTTTTATGCGTGTGCAATCAACGAAAAATTGCAGTAGTATTTTTCGCTGTTGTCGACCAGTGTCATGGTATTTTTTGGCTGGGGGTCCTTGAGCGTTACGATGGTTCTGTGGTTAGCGATTTCGGTCAGCTAGCTCTCCCACACGGTTATGATATCGGGTTCGATTCCCGATCGAGTCGAGGATCTTTTCGAGCTGGAAATTTTCACGACTCAGCACTGGGGCACGGTGTATCGTTGTACTTATTCTACACATGCAAAATGTGCCAAAAACAATATCGATAACGAATTCTCTCAACTATTCCAATTGATCGAGACCGCTATTAGCCCCAAGGCTAAGCGTGCGATATTGTTTTTTTTTTTTGTTTGAAACCTTCAGCCTTTTTAACAGAAAAAGAGAAAATAATATTGCGTAATATGTATTTTTATGTATATTTCCTTGATCCTTCGATTTTCAGGTCATTAAGAGAGCTCGTAGCCTCAAGGTTACAAACAAAAAACGCTTTGAAATGCGAATGGTCATGAGATCGAATCATAGTAAAAAATGAGTCTTTCCTCGCTCTTAATTCCAAAAAAGCGCCTATACCTGGCAAAATAACTAGCGAGGCTAAGTAAAGACGAGCAGTAGAAAGCGTTAGGAGAACGACAAAAGTACAGAAATTTGCCACTTACCACCCTTCCTTTCCGTCACAGTCGTTAGAGATGCAGAAAGGAACTCTGTCTCTGGCAACAACGATGGTAACGCTTCCTTCCTTGCTTCTTTAACCCGACCGTAAGAACGTGGCCGGTGCCGTTATCGATCTACAAGAAGCACCACTGTATTGTTGTACATTAAGGGTGGTAAATTAATCCCAAATCACCATTTTTATGTGTTTTTTGTGCTTTTTCACTAACTCCGATCCATCACAGAAGAGCCACTACGAAATGTTCTCTCGGTCAATCTCATGCTCAAGCTCCTTTGATTTTTTAAGCCATTTTGTCGATAGCTTTTGTAATTGATCATATCCGTTTTAGGAAAGCATGTTTTGACAATTTTGAACAATATTTGAGACCGTTTTCCTCTTTGACCTTTCGAAGTCTTTATTTAGAATTGTTTTATTTCTCTCTTTTGTAATACAAACTTTATTACGAATTATTTTTGTTTTATAAGTAGTTTTCCACCATTTTTAACTTAATTACGGCTCACTGGTTTGGTTTTGACATATAATTTTTGGCTATATGGCGGTGTAAATGAAAATCTAAAAACGGGAAAAGTGAAAATTTGTCCAATTCCAAATGCTAATAAGTCGATTAGTTTACAACGGATTTCCTCCGTCTTTGAAGCAATCGATTGGAGAACGTTCTATGCATCTGCATCAAAATTATAATTTGATGATTTGAACTATTGTACTAATTAAAATTGTCAAATCTCGTTGGAACGCAGGTTTCCTCTGATTAGTCGTTTAACGCTCGCTTTCCCTGGCATGGTCGACAGAGTCATATATCTAGTAAACCGAGAATGCAATCTTCAGGTCAGGACTGCTCCGAAAATTATAAATACATCTTTTTTCTTGAATAAAACAAAAAATACAGGATTTTTCGGGTCATTTTATACTGAAATATAGATAATAAGTGTTTTCTTTCCAGTTTCAATTCAAGTTGAGATTATTTTTCGCAAGATACGCGAGTTATCTAACTTTTCTCTTAACACTACTCATAAGCTTTTGCACAGTGTGTTCTCCGACCATTTTTACCACTTTAAGCCAATCTTTTTTAACTTTTTCAACATTGTCCGCTGGTTTGACATACTTCCTCAGCTTTGCCTTGGTCAAAGCCCAAAAAGTTTCAATAGGGCGAATTTCAGGGCAGTTTGGAGGATTCATCTCTTTTGGGACACATGTGACATTATTTGTTTTATACCACCCTAGTGCATCCTTAGAGTAATGGCAGGAAGCAAGATCGGGCCAAAAGATTAAAGGATTATTATGCTGCTTAACCATGGGTAACAACCTTTTCTGCAAACACTCTTTCACGTAAATTTTACCATTCATTGTGTCATTCGTAATGAATGGACGAGATATTTTCACACATTCACAAATGGCCTGCCAAACCATTACCTTCTTGCCGAATTTTTCGGTGTAAATGGCTTTCACTGGTCCAGGGACATCCTTTTTCTTCGGTGATGTATAAAATTGCGGTCCTGGCAGAGTCTTATTGTCCAGTTTTATGTAGGTTTCGTCATCCATGAGAACGCACCCCATTTTTTTGGTCAGAAGTTTGTCATAAAGCTTCCGAGATCTCGGTTTCACAGATTCAGCTTGTTTTGGATTTCGTTTTGGCTGCTTCTGCTTCCGACGGGTCTGCAGACCCATTCTTCCCTTGGCACGCATAACGTTACTCGCCGAGGTTCCAAGCTTTCTCGCCACATTTCGTACTGATACTGAAGGATGCCGCTTGTAGTATTCCTTAACCTTTTTGTCCATTGTGGGATCAACAGGCCCGGGTTTTCTACCACGTTTTGGGGCATCAGTAAATGTGCACTCTTCACAATACTTCCGCAATGCTGTTTGAACTGCTCCGACACTTATACCTTCTTCTCTGGCTAATTTTCTTATAGAAAGACCACTCACGGTGCCCCATTTGTACACAATTCGCTTTCTTTGCTCGGGAGAAAGGCCACGCATTTTCAAAATTTCGCACTAAATTTAGAAAAAATAACAGCATCTGTTTCTTTTGGCTGTAAACAACAGGACGCAGCCAACGTTTGGTTGAATACTGTACGTTATTTGAAATGACGGTTGATCGTAAGTGTATTTATAATTATCGGAACGGTCTATATATTAAAGCTGTCTATGCTCGAACCAATCATTTTACTAGTAAATGGCGACTAGGACGGTTCCAATAAAGTAGCAGCGGATATTAGCCATAACGATAGTGAATAGCAGCAGCACCAGCGAGTAGCTGCAGCGAGTAGCTGCAGCGAGTTTCAGCAGTAGATGCAGCGGCAATTCCTCTTAAAAAAGCTATCTTTTTGCAGTAGGTACATTGGCCTGCACTTTCTTCCGTGGAAAGCTCTGCCGCATTCTGGCAACACACAAACATTTCTGAGATGCTGGTAATCAAAATCTGCCAGCCTAGTCTAGTTTTCAGTGTGAAAACAGCTTTCCATTTTGTGATCAGAGTGTCTCATTAATATTTAATAATATTATTAAAGTCAAATGTTTACAAGCGCTGTTAAATTATTTTAAACCAGATTTGAAATAATTTAACGTTTAACGTTTTGTCAGTGAGCGCGGGGCACGAGCCATATTGATGTTAGGGATACATACGTTAGTCATAACGGACGCAAGAACAATCATACCAAGCAAAAACATATTCCTGGAGACGTTATAAATAAAAGACCCCGAACAGAGCAGGCATTAACCATTACCAACCATCAAAAACTCACACAACCTTTGAACCATAATCGAATAGGGTTTTTCGGGTGTGTTAATCTTTTTTAAACCCAAATGATTAGCGCCATTGTAACATGAAAAAATCTCGATCCTTAAACATTTGTCAAACATGTTTTGCTAATTAATGTGTTTTAATTTACATGTCATTATGCATCTACACGCTTAAGCCGGATATCATTTAACTTATAATAGTTCAAATTACATTTTGTCAAATTTATTTCCAGGTCATCTTGCTACAGCACTCTAAAGGTGGCTAAATTAATTGCCTGTGTGTTAAATTGAGAATAAAATTTTTTATGTCATAACATGACATGACAAAACAAAAAAAAATCAAAATGAATAGCGTTATATAACGTTGGACAGTTTTAATCACTAAACAAACCATCCGTCTAACATGTAGCGCTAATTAGTGTGTTTACATTTACATGTCATTATGCGTCTGCGCGCGTGAGCAGAATAGCGTTTAATTTGATGCGGGTTAGATTGCGTTCTATCAAATTTATTTCGAGGTTAGTTTCTCACAGCCGTTCTACGCACAATTGTCCTAGTTTCCATGGAGTTTTCTATAAGCATGGGAAAACTATCGCCCGGACGGCAGTATTGTAATGATTGAATTGACAGTAGAATAAAGCAGTATTGAAATCTGGATTTGGCGCATAACCAAAATCTGATAGAAATTGGCTATAACGTAATTTACACATTTACATTTATTGTTGCTCAAATTTTGCTGGATACAATGAATAATGATTAGCTTGTAAGTAGTTCATGTGTTCTCTATCGAATGGTTGTCATTCACCAAGTTCGGCCTTGTGTCTATTCGGCTTATTATTAGTTCAACTTTAAATTGTATTCTCTCTGAACCTTAATTAAATTTTGGTTCTTTGTGTATTCAGCCAATGTTGTTGGAATATTTGTCTTCATTGGTTCCTATTTAGGTTTGGGGTTAAATTCAACTTACATTGTCAACTATATTTCCACTTTTTTCCGGTGATGCACGACCGGCAAAGATATTTAACAAATTCGCAATATTGTAGCGCTATAACAAAAGCTCCATCCTCGATCACGGAAAACCAAAGCCAGCGGTGTGACGTTTGGGACGTCATGGTGTTGTAACGTGCCTAGAATAACTCCAACGGGTTTGGCGTTTATCGCATTTTTTACTGTTGTCTTTGGTGTTCACGTGTGAGTATGTCGTCACTGGGCTCAAGCACAGATGGGTAAATTGAATGACGTTTTTATTGCTATGTTCGGGTACCCGTTGTCAGCTGGTTCGAGAGGAGGAACCGTAAAAAAATGCGTAAATCTCTGAAATTGTTTTTTAAGTATTGTGAGTTGAGAGGTAGGTGGTGGTTCGTGACGACAGCCACATTTAATTTATGTCTATTCTCGGCATGTCTTGACAAGGATTGCTGTTTAAGGAATTTTCACCCGAAAAAAAGCAAATTGGAATTGTCACTCAAAAAGTGATATTAATATTCAATATTATTATTTAACATCATCACCTCGTAGCTCACGTAAACTAACTACGGAAATGATGATGCAAATGACACCGTATAACGTTAATTACGGTTTCCAGTTAACTCCAACACTGAACGACTTTTGCCTAAAAACCGAAAAGACACCAAAATACGACCGGGTCAATTAGCCTTTTCTGGGCTTTTTTCAGTGTGACCGTTGTCGCCATCGGCTGCGGCGGTTGGGGGCTTAATTTCCACCTCTTTGGAGTTTTATTTACTCGCTGGGTGACTAGCGAGCGCTGTCTGATGGAACAGACAGCGGTCGTTCTGCACCACGTGAGCAGGCTGTGTCAGTTTTGGCGGATCAGAACCTTGCACCGTAGTACCCACGTATTACGTTGTGGTATGGATATTTAGAGGAAGAAAAAAAGGCAGAATAAATATACGATGCCTAGTGCCACCGTCAGTCTTTTAATACGACGAAGGACAACCGTGCAAAAGTAAGCGATTAGCACAAAAGCGTATTATCCATCCACACAAGTCCCGTCAGTATCCCGTTCCGCATGCCTGAATCGGATTTTCATTAAGCCACGCATCCACCGTTGCCCTGAAGGGCGACAGGGAGGGTACATTGACATAGGACACCCTTTTGCGCCTAGCATTTCGAGTTGGAATCCGGTCATTGTTTTGTTGCTAATTTGTTTACGTATACTGGTATCTGTTTGCCGTCCATCCGAGGGACATAGCTGCCACTGTTGGAGTCATCTCGACTATGCCCCTCCCCTGAGTTCGGGTTGTTGCCTCACAAATGCGTTCATAATTATTATTATGATGATGAAGACGGCGATGGCGTCGCCCAGGATGACAACAACCGTCACGATGGTGATGACGACGTTGGCTGCGACATACAAAAGACGCAAAAAAGAGGTCACATTCGCCCTCGAACGGTGACTACCCAAAACTGACTTTATATGCCGCCGCTCATAAAAATCGCAACTTGTTTCCATTACCCCTCCCACTCGGAGGGCCTTTTTACCGTGAAAATAGCCAACCAATTTCCAGGACGACGACGACGACGACGAATAACGACCGGTGGCTTTTAGTTGCTATGGAGTTATTGAATTAATATGAATCCGAACGAGAAGGATTTTCTTTTCTTGTACTTACAGCTCTTTTCCCCTCGGACAGGGTGTCGGTTTTATACGTTCACCTCATAGTGGGTAACGGGGAGGTTTGGGGGTAGGTCTTCTGTGTACTAACCACGTGGCGCTTACTAGGAAAGATGGTTTGTATAGTGTAAAAGCGTTTCTCGCGTGCTGCGGGCAACGGGGAACCGGCGATTATTTGGTCGTTCTGGAGTCGCGTGGAAAGCAATCAAACATATATTGCAGCTAAATTATGAGGGTTTTATTGAAAAAGACTTCTCTTTTTCGGTTGTAGAATGAACGCGACATGAAAATGTAACCGGGAAAAAGAGTAGTTGCACAACAGAAGCCCGTAACAGGAAGTGGAAAAGCGTCAGCGTGTAACAAACTGTCAGGGTGGTTTTAGTTGTTAGTTACCGACGACGTCAACATTGTCGTCGTCGTCGTCGCCAGAGCTCTGTTCAATTGCGCCGTTTGCTTGACTACGACCTGATTGTATGTTTTGTGATTGCTTTGAAAGCTCGACGTTTATTTCAATGGTTATCTTTCAATTATTGTTTACTTCGGATGTGAGGTGTGGGCGAATTCGTTTCGAGGGAACTTCGGTGAGTCATCGGTGAAAACGGGGTTTGGAAGAAAAAAGTTTTATTGCACATGTGATCAATGAAAGCAACGCAGCAAATACTAGAATGAAATCCAGCTTTAAACTACTTTTAGGTTTCCTTCGGCTGAGCTTATTGCAATTCTGTTGGCTGTTCCTACGCAAAAATCACAAAAAAGAAGTCTTCCGTTTGCGAATTAGAAAATATTTTGCGGTAGCAATGAAAACGCTCATAGTGTGAAATTATTTGTCTCCCTTTGGATGTCTTATAACAAATCGGAACGGTTACGTCAGTTTCTACGCCATATAAAGTTAGGACACGCTTAGCATACCGTGCATATCACACAGAAATATCATCGTTAGTAATAATTTGTTTTATTTAAATTTATTTGAGCAGAAGTAGAAAATCGAGTATAGTTTTACCAGGTCCGTTCTTTTCTTTCCCATTGAACGAAGTTTTGACGAGAATAAAAATGGATTAACCGATAATTAGTTGAGATGGTTACTTTTATATAATTAAAATTTACAAGCTTGGTTTAATTCTTAGGATTTCATGGTGACGTTATATATGTACTTTCACTTGTGTAGAAATGTCAAATTGTGTGCCAAATAATCGTCTGTTACGAGAAGCAAAACCCTCCTCACTTCATTCGAAGAAAACGGCAGGTGAAGCGCAACGAGATCAAAAAAATTTCTTCAGAAATGCTGTGCTAATTGAAACAACTTGTTGTGATTGGTTCCGTACCTTCAAGGACGACATTTTTAATGTTGATGACTTTCCGCGGAAAAGAAGGCCCAAATCCTTCGGAGACGCTGAATTGAGGAATTGCTCAATGACTATCTAAGCTTGCTTCGATATTAAGATTTACCCGCCAAGCCATGTCCAAGCGATAGCATCCTTTGAGAATGATTCAAAAAATGGAACTTGGTTTCTTTATGACTTGAAATTGTGACGAAAAAGGGAGGGTTTTCATTATTTTCAACATCATCGTGACGGCTGATTATGAAAGGATTCACTACAGCAACTCAAAAAGAAATCATGGGGAATGTCCAGTCATACTTCAACGTCGTTGACTCGACCAAATATACACGCTGCGAAGGCTATGCGGTGCATTTAGTGGGACCAAGTCGACGTTATTTGTTGTGAGCTGTCGAAACCGAACAAAACTTTCAGTGGGGAATGGTATCGCCTACGATTGGTGCGATTAGGCCGAGTACTACACAAAAAGGTTATAGTTCGAGTAGATATATCAAAGAATGATTCTTTTGCATGACAACGCTCGGCCTTATACTGTCAAAGCTGTTAAAATTCACATAGAATAAAAATTATCATCGTATCAAAATATTTTTTTTTTTGTAAAATGATACAAAGTGTGTTAGAATAAAATAAGTTATCGGAGTTACAAATGAGTTACAGTTTGAAGATTTTTCAAAATTTATTTTTATTGGGCAATTAGCCAGTACAACCGAGAATTAGTTCTTCAAAATATGCTGCATATGTGCCGTTTCTAAAACATCTCGATTAACTACACACACTACCTAGTAAGAGTTATGCTTGTGACTGGGAAAAAGAGAGTAGGTTTCCTTACACACAGAGAATGGCAATGAAATACTGATTTATTTTTCATGAATTGACGAAAAATATGCAGTTTTGAGAGAGGTCCATGATCGATTATCCGACCAAGCTTTATAATGATGTTGGAACAATAGCGGTGTACGGCCCTGGTATGTGTTCTGTTTCTTTTTTCCTTACATGATCAACCCTTTTTTACTCTAAACCGTCGCACAATGATAGATTTCAGAACAAAAGTTGAAAAAAAAAACTAGAAGTCTGTCTAAAATAATTGAAATTGATATATAAAGCCAATTTTGGGAAGCTGAACTAATTTCTGGTTTTTGAAAATGTTATTCACCTGAAACGCCAATGTTATACTTGTTATTTATCGAAAACTTTGAACCCGTATTATTTTGTTTGGTCCTTAGAGTGCTCCTTTTTGAATTGGGGTTGTCCGAAAATGGACATTCTTTTTTTTTAAATTTATAACTTTCGAGCTATTTCACCGATTTGAAAGCTTTTAATGGCAAATTAGAAATAATTAACAGGGCTTTCAAGAAAAAATAAGAAATTGCAATCAAAGTACGTTCGTCATATTTTTCCCGTTTTGAAGATTTGGAATTAATCATTATTCAGCTCTTGAAGCACCGATGTGCAAAGCGGGACACGAAAATTCGTAAAATACGGTTAATTTCCCATAGGCTGTTGATATTCCGATCGTTCCGAACTGTTTCACAAGACTGTACGGTACACATGAGTTTTGAAATACATGTTTTTTTACTTTGTTTGTATTTTGGCAGACGTTGAAAACGACAAAAAATTACATGAACTCCCTTTCAAAAAGAAACTCGTTGATCCAAAATCAGATCAAAATTAAGGGCTTTACAGGTTCAAAAATTAAACTTAAAATAGCGATTTTCGAACGTAAAAATCATCGAAATTGCCTGACACAGCAACATTCGAAGTGCTGCCAAAAATCGATGTATCAATCGGTTCTCATGAAACATCGGGAAAGGGTTATTAATCGTGTATTATTAATCGTGTAAACCTCGGGAAAATTAAAAACATTAAACATATTGACATAAAAATTCTAGGTTTTTTCCGGCTTCCGACCACTACATCCCAGGTTTCAACCATCAGCATAGCGCTAGTAGCAGGGTAAAATACGAATAGCAAAGGCTCCATATTGCTTCCTTGAGGAACACCTATTGGCTAATTGGTGAATTGAGATGAAATACTTGCTTGGAGATTTTTTCTACCTAGAAAATTTACACAGGCATACAAACGATCAAAAGCTGCGTTGAAATCGATATAAGTTGCATCTATTTAAACTTCTTGTTCCATTTACGAAATACACGACGAGGTGAACTCGAATTTGTACCAACTTATTCGAGAGCGATCAGGCATAAATCAATGCTGAGCAGTGGAAATATAATGTTAAGTGCGAGAAAGCACATAACCACTAACTGTGATTTAGACACAATTTAGACCCAGCAGAAAGGCTAGTGATGTCGTGGAAATTTCTAACGTTTCACCGGCTATGAATGTATATCAGGGCGGCATTGACTTGCATAAAAAAATTTACCTTCGAATTTCGGTTGGAAGTAGTGCTCAAAAGTTCCGTCATCGCTAAAAAAGCCTCTATGTAACATTTCAGCTCAATCGGACTTTGGAAAAATTGCTTAGGTTACTAGTAGTTCATGAAATTATTGATATTAAAAATTATTTTTGATGTCAAATGCCTTAGAAATGCATAGAACGGCGAGATCTAGTGTTTCCTCGAAAAAAAGTTTCGAACAAAATCGACGGTATCAGACGGTCGATCGGTCGAGGAAAGCTAATTTTTTGTTAAAATAATGTTGTAGATAGCACCAAACTTCGTTCATTTCTAAGCCATTTTGCATGAAAAAAAAATCGATACCGGTTATTTCATGAACCAGTGCTTTTCTTCATTAGTCGAAAAACTGAATTTTGACCACTTTGAGGCACGTGTTTCCAAAGTCCGATGTAAGCTGAAATTTTGGGAAAACGATTCTTCTGAGCACATTTCTAAGCGAAATTCGAAAGTTCGATTTTCATTGCCACCCTAATACATACCTTCCATTGACATGGTGTTTTGGGAGAAATGGAATCAAAACTTTCTTCAAGCATTCTTTCAGGTACACAACCTGTTTGATAGTCAAAACAGTTCTCTTTTGTTTATTACTTGTCCGGTCTTTATACCTAGGTTGATGGTTACAGAAAATTATACGCAGTCTGAACCGGAAGACTTTCGCTCTTAAAATGGTATGCCGTGAACCTTTACCAAAATGTATGTGTAGTGTAGTTGAAACTTCATAATGCGATTGGGCAATACTTCTTGCTCCGACGTCATTATGAACAGGACTGAGCAGGCATAAAAACAACAAAAAATACTAGCACAACGAGGAGAAAGAAAGGAGAGAAAGCTTACACATGCATACGCTTTTTTTTCTAAGCATGCTGTGGAATAAGATAACTTCGAAACAAATCAAAAGTCACCCGTTAATTTTATTTTTTATCTTACGACTACATATTACATTTTTACATTTTGCGCATCGTTTTCAATGAATTTCTAATTGCAAAACTCTTTTCTTATCCTCCTATCCAAGCTAGTGCAATTTTCAATCGAAATGAAATTTTCTATTGAAAATTGTGAATAGTTCAGTCAGACGTGTTATTCTCTTCAAGATTTGAAAAGAGCGGAGTTAGATGCATCTCACACTCCTCCGGCATGAGCTATAATACTACATTTTTGCACTACATTTTTTTCAGTGAGAATACACATAAGTAAACCGCAGTACGCACTGTTGAGATAAAACAATAAAGACAACTTGAGTTTTCTCGTAGAATAATGTGATGCGGAGTTTCGCCTGGACTTATATATGACTTAAGATATCAGGAGAAATATTTCAAAATCCATCAATGTTTTTGCAAACTTTTTAGATACACACGATTCGCTGCTTTCTTCAAGCACGTGCGTTGAATTGCTCATCAGTGGGAGAGCAGTTGTTTCCTTTTGTTTCCTTTTTTATAATCGTTAAAAATCTGGCCACGCGGAATGTGGATGGCCCCTGAAAGGTTTTTGTTTTTATCCCGAATGCTTCTTAACCCTATATGTTATCGTTGGTTCCCATCTGTTAATACATTGTCAATCGTAGATTAGAAATAACATTTATCATCTCTCATCATTCTGCTACTTGTTATTATAATATGGCGACCTTTACTCCTGTGGATCTTTCAGGGCATTTAACAAGTAAGTTACAACTGAGAAACTAGTTTTTTTTAAATATTGAATTGACTGTAACCGAAGGTCATTTTTTTTCACATATAACCGAAGGTCATAATCCAAGACGCATTGTTCGGGTGCACCAAGTCTTAACATTTCTTTATCCTGTTATTATATGGCGACCATTACTCCGGTGGATCTTTTAGTTGGGGTTTCAAGTTAGGAGCCATTCACAATTCACGTGGACAACTAAGAGAGAGGGTCACGCAAATGGCCACGCTTGTCCACGAGAAGGAGGGAGTGAGTATTGATAATGTCCATGTGGACACGATATTTTTAAAGCTATATTGTACATAAATTGAAAAGTGGTCCCCGCGGTTCTGTGGTTAGCGATGTCGGTCGGCTAGCTCTCCCACACGGTTGTGATATCGGGTTCGATTCCCGATCGAGACGAGAATCTTTTCGAGCTGGAAATTTTCTCGACTCAGCACTGGAGCACGGTGTATCGTTGCACTTTTTCTACACATACAAAATGTGCCAAAAACAATATCGATAACGAATTCTCTCAACTAATCTAGTTGATCGAGACCGCATTTAGCCCCAAGGCTGGAATGATTTCATTCGTCACCTCTTCGTTTTTTAGAAATGTTCTACAGACGTGCTGAGAACCTCTCAAGAATTTGAGTTAATATAGGATATATTTCTTTTTTTTTGTGTTTTCTCTTGTTAGTACTGTTAGGTTTTTTTTGGATAAACTATGTTGAAATTCCTCTAGGCACTTGCAACTAAGTTGTGGTCTAAATTTGTAAACAATTTCATCCTTGTATGGAACCACTTTTAGCTAAAGTTGGAATAAATTTTTGCTTTGCCCTGGTAGGCTAAGTGTGAATCAATTTTCTTTTAATTTTTTACTCTCGTTAAAATTACTTTATTATTTTGAAAATCATTTTTGTTATTTTCACTGGATTCCACGAGAGTTTTGAAATCTTTTTCAGTTATTTCGGAATACCTAATTTGCTTCATCCATTTTTTTCAGAGAAATATTTTTGATATATTTTGGGACGAATTTTTGTTTTCTTCTACCTCGTCGATTTTGGCACGTTTCGTTTTTGACACGGATCAATTTTCACAACATAAAAACTTTGGACGTGTTGCCACCAGCAACCATCTAAGCGTTAAATTGAATTTTCGCTTCAGTCCGGTAGGCATCGGACAACACTGTTCGGATTGGTTATATAATTGGCTATTGATTTTTTTCTTCAGTCCGGTAGGTATCATAAAAAAATTCAATTTGGACGTGTTGCCAAAATCGAACTTGACTTGTACCTAGCAAGTATTCTCAACCTTTTTTGTCTTAGTTTTGATCATATTTAATTTTGACTTTTTCTGTGTAATTGAAATGTTTTAAATCATTATTACTATTGTTTTTTTTTGTCTATATTTTTGAGGCTTTCAACCGGCGGCTGGTTCACCTCATATATTACTATTGTTGACTTTTTTCTAGTCTCACAGACGTTTTGCAACCATTTTGCGATTAGTTCGGAGTTCATTCTTTCATATACTTTCATGCCTTCCAAAGTATTTATAGATTATTCAATCTACATCTAAAAGAGTTTTTATGCATTCTAAATTAAATTTGATATAGTTTTTTCTTCAGTATTTCTCTGGTTCAAGCTCCCCTTTTATGTTATTAGATACTTATTTAAGATCAATTTTTTAGATTTTTTTTGGTATCTGTTGTGGACTTTTCGCAATCTCTTTTGCTTCTGTTAGCTTTTAAAGTGCGTTTAGTTATATCAGGACACATTTTTGATTATTTTGCTCCTGGGTTTTTCAGGTTTTAGGTGCACTTCAGTCAAATAAAAATTGTTCTGTTTTTTACGCTTTTGGTTATTTTCAGCAAAACTCGAAATCATGTACCTATATTTTTCGTGAATGCTTTAGACTGGTTCTAGCTGAATAACTTTTTGGTTTCTTCAGTTAAAACTTAAAACACGTTTGAAAATATGTATGGAAAAACTTCCATTTTTTTGACTAAATTAGATTTTTTTATGTTTAGAATAGGTTCGAGCCATTACGAAGAAAGGGGAGAGGGGAGGATTTTTTTTCCATCACCACGGTTGTCTTGAATGACGATTTTGACGAAATTGGTTTAAATCCAGAATCGAACCACGAGGTAATCGAAACCCATAATTCAAGATGTCCTCTTCGTGCACACCGAATAAATTTTGATTTTTTGCTGAAATTCTTTTTTTATTCTCTTCACGCTGAAGTAGCTAGAACTCATTGCCCTCTGAAAGATGTGCAAGATAATTCGGGAAAAACCTAACCTGAATATATAAATAAGCACAAAATTCGTAAGGAAGGTTCTTATTACATGACGACCGTTAACAAGAAACTTTAATGGCATTACTTCCGTCACTCAGCTTGTACGCAAACGTGCGAACTTAGAACTCATATATTCTATAGCTCACCCCTATCTTAATGGAAAATACCTGACTCGAGGCGCTGTCCTTTCAACCGTCCGCTCTCCGTTCCGCTGTTGATCGACCGAACTCGGAGGATAGGTTAACGATTTGTTTGACTACGCCGTTCTAAACCGACTAGCAAAAAAAAAACATTAAACACGATTCATCACGTCCAATCAGTGTAATTACATCTTGTTTGCCACGTAACATTCGCGTACATTTTTTTTCGCTGAACGATGAATCTCCGCGTGAAAACTATTGACACAGAACACCTCTCGAGAGTACTTTGTCGATTCGCGGCGGGGGATTGGGGCTTTAATTTGCTCTTTAAAGCTTACCACCGGGTAGGGAATTTTTTCAATTTCCGAATAATTCCGCTTTACCTTCATTCGCTTTTTTTTCGCCTTTGGAGTTCGTTCGTGTTCGGCGTTCAAATTGGTCAAATTTCGCCGCTCCGTAGCCATAAATAATCAATCAACAGACGCGGACAATGGGGAAAACTTTTTTTTCTCTTGGCCAAACAGCTCTAACTCTTAGCAGCGAGCATACAAGGAACCGTCCGAGACTGGCCGAGGTGCATGTTCGACGTTTGACGTTTGAACTCAGCCAGTCGAGTATGAAAAATGAACCTCTAAACGTTCCGAAGCATAACCAGCGTGTTTCCCTCCTTTCCTGTTCTGTACTAGGCTGCGAGATTTTGGCGTGGTATGTGCCAAAGGTTACAACCATAAAACGGCTTACTGTGTAGCGAGGGAAAATTAGGATGAGGTCAGCACGAGACGAAACGGTTCGCTGGCCTGATAGCTTTCGACTGGGGCAGATTACAAACTCTCCCCAGATGGCGATGTTGTTCAATCCGTTCTTGATGTGGCACCTATGTCAGCAGCTAGCCCGGCAGCGATAAAAAGAGTGTTTCCTTTTTGGTAGTCTCCACTCGAAAATTTTTCGAAGAGCAACAGAAAAAAAACCGCTGGGGAAACGGCTGGATGCTTAGCGAACATTTATGAGCATGTTAGGATGGTGCTTCTTGGGGCGGTAGAAGACGGTGAAAAAGGTGAAAAACAACAAAATGATGATAGGTTGTACCATCAAGTGAGTCATTAGTGGATCTAAGTGCCAAATTTTGGGTGTATAATGGTGCCTACTTACAGACACGTTTAAGGAGGATAAAGACGCCCATCCCGTGTTTTTGCGTGAAAAATGGATTCATCGATAATGGATTCTCACATTCAACGACAGCGGCAAGTTTCCGAGTCGAGAAGAGCAAGAACATCAATAGCTCTCAGCGATGCTAATTGATATTCAAGACAACGGTCCCTGGTTCGCTGTGTTCTGCGCTGTTTGTTTGAATTAAATAAGTTCCGAAGTAAACGCTTTTCCAGAAGCATACAGGATCCGCGTTCGGTGATGCGTCAAAGGCGTGCTAAGGAAGCCGAAAGCCGAAATCGGCGGTCAAAGTTTTATGGTTTTGCTCATAAAAAGGCTTCAAATTCAAACACGTCCACAAACAGAGCGGGGTGCGCTGTATTCCCTTCCCCATGAATCGGTTCAATTGAAATGGCGACGATTTATTCTAGTTCACAGTTTACACAGAGTGATCCACTGGGATTAATCTGGATCTTGTGGCGCCTGTAAACATTGTCTGTACAATGTAGTCACACTTAAAACAAAAATAATGAAATATTCAAATAAAGTATTCAAGCCACGTCCGAAACGCACATGCGACATGAAACCTTAAAAACTAAAAGAAGCCTCATTCAATCTTCGGTGCACTTCCGATTGCCTTCCTAGCCTTCAAACCAGACTCCTCTCGAAGTTCGTCTTCCTCGCCAGAAAACAAAGGAACTCAGATTAGCCTTGGGAAAAAACGCATTGACAGGGCTATTTTCCAAACCGCATGCCCCTGGTTGTCATACGTCGCACTCGATCAAAGGACATCAGCAAGTCAAATTGCGCACACATGCCCCGCTTCACATATCTGATTTTTCCCGCCCTCCGTTCCGATTGTGCCCCACAAATCGGAAGGAACTCGGGATTCACTCAGGCTTATATAGGTTATGTTGTGCCGTAATGTCGTGTTCGATGGAAATGGGATGGAAATCAGTACACACTCACGCTCTGGCGCTACAACCGACCGTGTCGCCCGTATCTTAACTGCAGAAAGATGGGAGCGGAAATTCGTTTGTGATATTCGAGCTCTAGAGGGCGGGCTCGTCATGAGTTGTCTGGGAAAACCGTATGCGTCGTGTGGGTATGTTTAGATCGAGAGGGCGAGTGAAATCGAAAGACACCAGATTCGACCTAATGGTTCGATTTGGAAATAGGGGATTTGCGAGGTGCTACCACACGTGCTGCCGTTCGATGTGCTCGTATCCTAGCCCCGGTACATATGATCTTTGTGTTGTCATGCTCTGTACCTTTCCATGTTTATTATTCAGCTCTTTTTATTTATTGCTTAGCTTTCGCTTTTTTCCCTTGTAACTTATACGGTTGACTTCAGATTTTCAGATTTTTACATTAAAGTTAGATTGTGGAATTCAGATTTTCAATTCTTATTTTTTTATATTCAAAAATTACCATCCTTAAACATTCAACTTGCTAGTCTTAATAATGTTGACTATAATTTTTCATTTTTACTGTTCTCGATTTTTTAACTTTTCAATTGTTATAATATTTCGACTTTTATTTCGAGTTCTAGCCTTTGAAGTTGATTCTACCGACTTAGTACTATACACCCTTTTTTATTTAAGAATTCTGTCTATTGATATATTTTTCTAAACTAGAAACTTAACTTCACCCTTGGTTTCAGAATTCAGACTCAACATTTATTCTTAAACTCAAATTTCATCGTTGGTTCCCATTTGTTAGCACCTTGTTAATCGTTGGCTTAGAATTGACACTTTTAATTTTTATTATTATATGGCGATCGTTACTTCTGTGGAAGATCCATGTGCATTTTATAAGTTAGTTACAACCGAGAAATAATTTCAAAAATTGAATCACGCTGTAACTGGAAATCAAAATACGAAAGTTTTGTTTGAGTGTATTGACGTCTTCTTCAAGCACGCAAATCAAATTTTTAAAATTTCCTCATTCAAAATTCATGTTTTTTGTGCTGAATTCGCTGAAAGACGGTTTCTTATGAACCAAATTATGTTCCCAAATTTTCTACCTTTTGCAATATGAAATACATTCTATATTGATGCTTTCACGATCCATTCGAAACTATTTTATTACGTTGTTCGATTTTTTTTCCACCTTCTGTTATTATTTTTTCATATTCTTTTCACTACTCTTTTCTTTTAACTACTTTTTTTGTTTACTCTCGATTTTTCACATTTTATTTTTGACCTTTCAATGCTTCATACTCTGACTGATTTTACTTTTTTCTTTTGTTTCAAATTTTATTTTTTTTTCATTCATTATTTTCTCGTTAGCTCTATGTTTTTCACCTTCACAGCTCCGTTACTATTTTTCACTTGTTTTCCTCTCTTTTACTCTTTTTGTTCGCTTTTATGTTTTTTGGTACACTTAACATGTAACTTTTCATGTTGTTCTTTTCCCCGTTTACATTTAATTGCATCCTTTTTTTCTTTTACTTTGTACTCTTTACTCATTATTTTTAACCTCATCTTTTCCTTTCCTAGTTTCTAGATATTAGTTTTGATGTTTCATTTTTCACTATTCATTTCTACTTTCTAATTTATCACCTTTAACATGTCTCTTACTTCATGTTCGTTACACTTTATTCTGTACTAACTACTTTTTGTCATTTCTTTTTTGCTGTTTGTTTTTTTTTCACTTTTTACACTTTGCTTTGCTACTTTTGTATAACTGGTCGATTTTCACCTGTCAATTTTCACTTTAAACTTTTATTTATTTACACTTTACTATTTAGTTTTCTCTTTCGGCAGTTTTTTTTTATCATTTTTTACATTTTATCTTTCACTCTGTTATTCATACTTTTCACTTGTAAATTATTATTTGTTTTCATTTTACACTCAGTAATTATCCTTTTTCCTTTTTTACTTTTTACATTTTATTATATTATCTTACGTTACTTTCACATTTTCGCTTGCTACTTTTTACATTTTACGTGTTAATTTTTACTTGCTGCTCTTTCCTTTTTTACCGTTTAACTTATGTTTTAGTTACTAATTCTTATTTCTTACTTTTTATATTTCACTTGTTACTCCATAATATTTGCTTGTTTTTACTTGCTACTTGCTGGTTTTCAATTGTTATGCTGTATTTGGTTTACAATTTTGGTTTAAATTTATGGCTGATTACGTTTTATTGTTTGCTTTTCACTCTTTATTTATTATATCTTACTTTTTACCATTTACTTCTTATTTTTGACTATCTTTTTTCTGCTTTTTCCATTTCGTTTCCTTTCACTTTTCACATTGTGATTCTTATTTTTTTTTGTATATTTTATCTCTCATTCTTTGATTTTTAGTTTTCATCTGTAATTATTATTCTTTCTTCGAATCACACTCTACTGTTTACATTTACTTTTCTAACTTCTCACTTTTTATGTGCTACTTATTCTAATTTCATTTCATTACTTTTCAACGATGTTTGGTTATAATTTCGGCTGAGCAGTCTTGAATAAGTAGAACGATCTGGTTTTTTACTGTCCGACGTTTCGTCACTGATCAGTGACATCTTCAGGGGAAACTGTTGGTGTTTATTAGCGATTAGTGTCTGTTTTAATTCTTAAATTTGTTAACAATTGATAAGAGTTTATCTAGTTGTCTGTGGTTGAGTTGTCTGTGACTTACATAATTCTTGTTCGTTCCTTGTCTGGATGCTTTTTAGAGCTTATCGTCAACATTAATTGGGGCCATTCGGGGTACATTCTACAATATTGGTGTTCATAAAAGTCTATGGTACAATTTTTCTCTTATAAATATTTTGAACAAACTTACAAATCTCTTTGCTGTGGACCTATTGCGATGGCGGATGGTAACGTTATGGGGAGTAGTTGTGATTCGCGGGGGGTAGGAAATCTGTGTTACTTGTGGTGAGATTCGAAAGACAGGGACAGAGAAGGAACTAGTTGGCTGGTGCATTGGTATTTGGTATGAGACTCGACAGCACAGCTGCGTAAGCTGTGTTGAGTCCATCGAGATCGACTCGCTTGTTGACAGTATTGGGCGTGTTGTGTATATGACACATTTCTAAGAATGGTAGAATATGGGTGCGGTTGCTATGGTCGATAATAGTGGTTCGACTGAAGTCAAAGCTGTGTTTGTGTTGTATACAGTGGTTAATGAGTGCCGTTTTCTCCTTTAACTCGTCCAGCTCTCGTTTTGTGTTAGTGCTGGCACTGAGTATCTGCTGTAGCTTGTTTACGTTAGATTTGTGTCCTGCTAATCGCATATTAAGTCTGTTCTGAGTCATTCCGATGTAGCAACTGTTGCAGTCGCTACAGGGAATTTTGTAAATAATGTGGCTGTGTTCTTCTTTTGTTTTTAGATCTTTGACTACCGTGTGTAATTGGGAAACCGTGTTGTGCTGTCTGCTGCTGATAGTGATGTGTGCATAGTCGGGAGTTAATATCTTCTTGAGTCTTTCAGTGAGTTTTGGGACATAAGTTACTGATCGATATGTTGGCTGTTGTGACTGTGATGTTGCTGCTTTTGTGCTTACTTGGTGCGGTATCGGCTGGCTCGTTTCACCTTCGGTGGCTGATGCTTCGTTGGATGATTGGCTCGGAGTAGTATGCTGTTGTGTGGTGCTATGCTGTATGTTGAGTAGATGTGTTGGCTGGTTTGCTGTTTCTCCTGTGGTTGATGCTTCGTTGGATGGTTGAGTCGGAGTGGTATGCTGAGGGCTGATGCTATGTTGTATGCTGATTGGTTGCTGTGGTGTTATGTGGGCGAGTTGATTCGTTGGTGGCTGGGTGACGATTGGATCTTCACGTTTGGTGTTGTTTTTCTGTGCTCTATGTTGCAGTAGTCGACTGATTAAGGTTTTTGGGTAGCTGTTTTGTTGAAGTAGTTTATAGATGATTGCTTTTTGTTCTTTGTATGTGCTTGTTGTGGAGAATGTTGTTACTCTGTTGATGAAGTTGCAGGCTGTATTGATTTTATATTTCAGTTGGTGGAACGAATTGTAGTTCAACATCCTTCCAGATGCGATTGGCTTTGCGTACCATTCTGTTGTTAATGTTTGGTCGTCTTTCCTTACTATCCTCAGGTCTAAAAATGGTAGGTGTTGGTTTTGCTCAGTCTCCAGGGTGAACTGTATTCTTTTTTCCTGGCTGTTGAACACATTCAGCACGATTTGGCTCGAATTTTCCGGTATGGCTAGAATCAGATCGTCTACGTATTTTTTAATAAACGGAACACGGAAGGGGAGTGAGTTTATTGCGCTTTCTATCACTGAGTCCAATACTATATCGGCGAGAATTGGTGATAACGGGCTGCCCATTGCGGTACCATGTATTTGAGAGTAAAATATGTTTTTATAGCGGAAGTAACTGGAATCCATGCAGAATTCTACTATCTCAAGAAACAAATCTAAATTTATATTCGTTATAATTTCCTTCCATCTGTAAATTATCGTTTTTGTTACCAGAGCTCTAGGAACGTTAGTAAAGAGTGATACTACGTCCAGAGAGATTAGTATGTATTTCTCAGGTAGTGTTGTACGGTTAATTTCTTCGCAAATCTCGAACGAGCTTTTGGTGCTGTATTTACTGCTTAATGATATTTGGAGAATTTCTGCCATAAATTTGGATAGTTGGTATGTTGGTGACGTAATGTTGGGTATCACAGGGCGTATTGGAAGGTTGGTCTTATGGGCTTTCGGCTGGCCATATATCCTTTTTTTTTTTTTGTTTTTTTTTTTTTTTTTTTTTTTTTTTTTTTGTTTCAGGTGAAGGGGAAATTTGCATCCAAACCCCTGAGGTGACCAACCTCAGGGAGTGTGGGGTTGGTTTGAATCAGTGACCGGACCCACTAAAACCCCTTCAGTCTCCAGCCCATAATACTCCCCGGGACCACCGCTAGGTATTGCTTCGGGGAGCGGCTTTTGTGCTCTGTGCACCCTCTTGGTTCTTTAGGTCTTTTTGCTAACTTAGCTAACTAACCTGGAGACTGGCCGTTAGCTAACACTGGCGTGTCGGTGGTCAACCTGTCGCCTGTTTTGCAATTCTAAAACTATTTGAGAGGCGGCTGTACAAACCGCCCTCCAAATGTTTGGGTCTTTACACATCCTCCGAACTAGGTTGTCCGGAGTGGTGTCTGGCCCGCTCACTACCATCATGTCGCTCCGCGCATGCACAAAACGAGGGCACACGAAGAAGACATGCTCAGCAGTCTCTTCCGCATCCGCGCACTCGGGACACATGGGGGACCCCGCATGCCCGAATCTGTGTAGATACTGCCTAAAGCAACCATGGCCTGACAGAATCTGTGTCAGATGGAAGTTCACTTCTCCATGGCGCCTCCCGACCCATCCGGATACATCCGGAATAAGTCGATGCGTCCATCTACCCTTCGCGGAATTGGACCACTCCTGCTGCCATCTGATCATCGAGAATGATCTTCTGGTACCTCGTATGCCCCTTGTGTCACGTTGATCGAAGCATTCTACGTCCTCCTTAATGGCTATGCTGATAGGCAACATGCCGGACAGGACGCAGATTGCGTCGTATGACACAGTTCGATACGCGCTCGCAACCCTCAGGCACATGAGCCTGTAGGTACTTTCCAACTTACTCCGATGTTTACTAGTACCTAGTGCTTTGGACCACACTGGCCCGCCATATCTCAGTATGGACGAAGTCACGCTAGCTAGAAGTTTCCGCTTGCTGCCGTACACTGCTGAGCTATTGGACATCATGCGAGATAATGCTGCAATAGCCATTGAAGCCTTCTTGCAGGCATATTCGACATGGCTCCCGAAGGCGAGCTTGTCATCGATCATCACCCCCAGCAGCTTCAGGGAGCGCTTAGAGGCGATGGTGCAATTCCCGACACTGATCAACGCCTGTTGCTTCGACTTGCGGTTATTGACAACTGAAATTTCCGTCTTATGATGCGCCAGCTCCAGTTTTTTGGAGCGCATCCAGTCCTCGACGACGCTTATAGAGTGCGAAGCCGTCAACTCAACCTCCTCGATCGACTCGCCGTAGACCTCAAGTGTGATGTCGTCCGCAAATCCAACGATCACAACCCCTTGGGGGAGCTTTTGTTTCAGCACTTCATCGTACATGATATTCCACAGTACCGGGCCCAGGATGGAACCTTGTGGAACCCCTGCGGTAATTGGGACACATTTTTGACCCTCGTCTGTGCTGTAAACTAGCACACGTTTTTAAGTAAACTAGCACACGTTTTTAAGTAAAATTAGCTCACATGATTACACGCAAACGCTACTTAATGAGATGCAAACAAAAAGGCATATCTCCGCAACATCTTGTTCGTTCTTTGAGATGTACACACGAGATCCTCGCACAAAACAGTCCGTACCTGAATAAACTGAACCGTGTTGTAGTAAAGTTCCAAAAAGCTTTGCTTAACATTGAAATAAAACAAACGTTTCACAACATTAAAAAGCTTTTGCAGTACATAAACCAATCGAGAACCAAACTAGACAAAACAGTTGATCAACAAACGTTACAAAAATTTTTCATCACTCAAGAAACAGCGTATCGCAAGATTCTCAACAGTCGATTGGAATCAACGAACAAAAAACTGCACAAAACGTTTTCCAAAATACAGCCTGAAGTTGCTACTCTGAAAAGAAATAGCGGAGCCATACTTAACGCAACCAACATCCAAATTCCCGACGAGACAATAACACTCCTCAGTATGGGGCCAAAATTTGCACTACCCCCCAGCAATATTAAACAAATACCCTTTTACCATCTATTAGCAGACATGGAGGAAGTCATCATTACACATCCAGATAAGAAAACACAAGACAAAAACCGTTGTAAAATTATTAATGTAATTCAAAACTACATCAACGGCTTCAACTCACAATCTGATGCCAATGAACCGCTAAACAGATTCTGCACGACAGCGTACAATAAAACCAGAACATTCCTGAAAAACCACCCAGAAATAAGTGTTCTATCATCTGACAAAGGAAATAGGACAGTAATAATGTATGCAAATGACTACCATGATAAAATGACAGAACTAACCTCCGACCAAGCAACCTACAAAAGACTACCGAGAGATCCGACTAGCAGAATTCAGACCAAAAACAATAAAATAGTGAAACGACTTTTCAATCTAGACCTAATTGACAAAAAAACCTCGAGACAGCTAACTGTATACAATGCCAGTTGCCCAAGGATATATGGCCAGCCGAAAGCCCATAAGACCAACCTTCCAATACGCCCTGTGATACCCAACATTACGTCACCAACATACCAACTATCCAAATTTATGGCAGAAATTCTCCAAATATCATTAAGCAGTAAATACAGCACCAAAAGCTCGTTCGAGATTTGCGAAGAAATTAACCGTACAACACTACCTGAGAAATACATACTAATCTCTCTGGACGTAGTATCACTCTTTACTAACGTTCCTAGAGCTCTGGTAACAAAAACGATAATTTACAGATGGAAGGAAATTATAACGAATATAAATTTAGATTTGTTTCTTGAGATAGTAGAATTCTGCATGGATTCCAGTTACTTCCGCTATAAAAACATATTTTACTCTCAAATACATGGTACCGCAATGGGCAGCCCGTTATCACCAATTCTCGCCGATATAGTATTGGACTCAGTGATAGAAAGCGCAATAAACTCACTCCCCTTCCGTGTTCCGTTTATTAAAAAATACGTAGACGATCTGATTCTAGCCATACCGGAAAATTCGAGCCAAATCGTGCTGAATGTGTTCAACAGCCAGGAAAAAAGAATACAGTTCACCCTGGAGACTGAGCAAAACCAACACCTACCATTTTTAGACCTGAGGATAGTAAGGAAAGACGACCAAACATTAACAACAGAATGGTACGCAAAGCCAATCGCATCTGGAAGGATGTTGAACTACAATTCGTTCCACCAACTGAAATATAAAATCAATACAGCCTGCAACTTCATCAACAGAGTAACAACATTCTCCACAACAAGCACCTACAAAGAACAAAAAGCAATCATCTATAAACTACTTCAACAAAACAGCTACCCAAAAACCTTAATCAGTCGACTACTGCAACATAGAGCACAGAAAAACAACACCAAACGTGAAGATCCAATCGTCACCCAGCCACCAACGAATCAACTCGCCCACATAACACCACAGCAACCAATCAGCATACAACATAGCATCAGCCCTCAGCATACCACTCCGACTCAACCATCCAACGAAGCATCAACCACAGGAGAAACAGCAAACCAGCCAACACATCTACTCAACATACAGCATAGCACCACACAACAGCATACTACTCCGAGCCAATCATCCAACGAAGCATCAGCCACCGAAGGTGAAACGAGCCAGCCGATACCGCACCAAGTAAGCACAAAAGCAGCAACATCACAGTCACAACAGCCAACATATCGATCAGTAACTTATGTCCCAAAACTCACTGAAAGACTCAAGAAGATATTAACTCCCGACTATGCACACATCACTATCAGCAGCAGACAGCACAACACGGTTTCCCAATTACACACGGTAGTCAAAGATCTAAAAACAAAAGAAGAACACAGCCACATTATTTACAAAATTCCCTGTAGCGATTGCAACAGTTGCTACATCGGAATGACTCAGAACAGACTTAATATGCGATTAGCAGGACACAAATCTAACGTAAACAAGCTACAGCAGATACTCAGTGCCAGCACTAACACAAAACGAGAGCTGGACGAGTTAAAGGAGAAAACGGCACTCATTAACCACTGTATACAACACAAACACAGCTTTGACTTCAGTCGAACCACTATTATCGACCATAGCAACCGCACCCATATTCTACCATTCTTAGAAATGTGTCATATACACAACACGCCCAATACTGTCAACAAGCGAGTCGATCTCGATGGACTCAACACAGCTTACGCAGCACCAATGCACCAATGCACCAGCCAACTAGTTCCTTCTCTGTCCCTGTCTTTCGAATCTCACCACAAGTAACACAGATTTCCTACCCCCCCGAATCACAACTACTCCCCATAACGTTACCATCCGCCATCGCAATAGGTCCACAGCAAAGAGATTTGTAAGTTTGTTCAAAATATTTATAAGAGAAAAATTGTACCATAGACTTTTATGAACACCAATATTGTAGAATGTACCCCGAATCGCCCCAATTAATGTTGACGATAAGCTCTAAAAAGCATCCAGACAAGGAACGAACAAGAATTATGTAAGTCACAGACAACTCAACCACAGACAACTAGATAAACTCTTATCAATTGTTAACAAATTTAAGAATTAAAACAGACACTAATCGCTAATAAACACCAACAGTTTCCCCTGAAGATGTCACTGATCAGTGACGAAACGTCGGACAGTAAAAAACCAGATCGTTCTACTTATTCAAGACTGCTCAGCCGAAATTATAACCAAACATCGTACAATTCCCAACAGTCGAACTCTCATACAACAATCATTACTTTTCAACTTTTACTTCTTACTTTCTACGTTTTACGTGTTACTTTTAATTTTTTTTTACGTTCTATGTTTTACCTTTTGGATTTTGACTTTTTTACTTACTAATTCTCCTTTTTACTTCAAATTTCCACTTTATATTGTTATATTTTCATTTTCCTTGTTACTATTTACTTCTCACTTTGTGCTTTTCCTATTCTAGTCTCAGCTTATCTTTTTTTTTTCTTTTGCTTCGTATTTTCAGCTCTTTACATTTTTCTTTTTTATTTTTCTTATACTTTGTGCATATATATATATATATATATATATATATATATATATATATATATATATATATATATATATATATATATATATATATATATATATATATATATATATATATATATATATATATATATATATATATATATATATATATATATATATATATATATATATATATATATATATATATATATATATATATATATATATATATATATATATATATATATATATATATATATATACTTTCTTTTCATATATAGAGATCGGACTCGATTATCCGGAACATCAAAAAAAAATTCATTCCGGATAATCGAGTTTTCCGGATAATCAAATCACAAAAAAATATTCAAATTCGCCATTACAGAACATAAAATAAAAATTCCTTTTATTTTATTTCACTTGTATGATGCAGTGGCTTAACTAGAAATTATTTCTGAGGCGAAAAGGGGTGAAATCTTGAGAAGCAAAAAAATATATTGGACATTGATTGTTTTCACTTAATTCGAACATATCCCAAACATGCCGCAAGTGACATAAATGGTCACAAATATGCCAGAAGAGATGGTAAAGATAAAATTTCGGAATAAAAATTAAAAACGACACACAGAAAAATTCCGGATAATCGAATTCCGGATAATCGAGTTTCCGGATAGTCGAGTCTCCGGATAATCGAGTCCGACCTGTGTATATCCTTTTACTTCCGTCCTTTTCCTTTTATGTTTAACTTATTATTTTAGTTTTGCTCACTAATTTCCACTTTTTACTTTTTAATTCTCACTACATATTTGCTTTTTATATTTCCGATTTTAATTCAAAAAATTGCTTTTTGTTTCTTACTTTTTATTTTTATTTCTTAATTTTCACTATTCGCTTTTTACTTTTTGCTTTCACTTTTCAATTTTTCTTTATTTTTTTTCTACCTTAACTTCGCATTATCAGCTTTCTATTTTTTCACATTTTTCTCTTACTTTTTGTTCTTCACTATTTGATTTTCACTATCATCTCTACTCTTTGCCCTTTGCTTTTTTTTACTTTCTGTTTTTTGTATTTTTATTTTTATATTTTCCTTTTAATTTTTGGTTTTGCTTTTTACCTTTTACTCTTTACTCTTCACTATTTCCTTTTTATATTGTTATTTTCACTCTTTATTTATACCAAGAACAGCGGTTCAAATTTTCGGTTTCAATTTATCAGTGGCATTTCCTTTTTTTCGCGTTTCAATTCTTTTTCAAATTTTTACTCCTCACTATGTAGATTTTTCTCTTATTTTTTTTTATGTTTTGCTTTTACTTTCCACTTATTTTTTGTGTTCTTAACTCTTTAGTTTTTGATTTATTGTTTTCCTAATTTTCGTTCTTATTCTTTCTGCTGTTGTTTCTTTACTTTTTACTCTGGAACTCTTACTTTTCATTTTGTAATTTTTTCTTTTGCTTTTTATTTTCTTCTCTTTCTATATTACTATTCAATTTCTACATTTTGCCTTCGCTTCTTACTTTTTATTTACACTGTACTTTGTACTTTTTACTCGTTTATTACTCTTTTCTTTCATATTTTTTATATTCTACTTCTTATTTCTTACTTTTTATTCTTTACTTTTAATTTTTACGATTAATCTTTTCACATTTCATTCTTTGTTTTATTTTTGTTTTATTTACTTCGAATATAATATTCTTTACGGTATTCTTTTCGCACTTTACTTTTTATTTACGCGTGTGTCCTTAGTGCTTCGGTTTATCACTCATTAGTTCTCCCGTCTCGCTATTTACTCTTCACTTCATAATCTTTACTTTACTTTTTACTTTTTTAGGTTACTCTTTATTTTTCGCTCTTCACTTCCTATTTTGTACTCTCTATTCTTTATTTACTTTTTATCTTTTTCTTCTTAGTTTTTACTTTCTACTTCCTATTTTTTATTTTTCATTGTTTTATTATGACTCTTAAATTAGTTTTAAATTTTTTCGCCTTACTATTTTTAACTTGATTACCTATTGTTTTTACCCTGTTTTATTGTCATTTAATCGTTTCAATCATATATGTACATATTCATCACTATTACCATTTAGTTATTTTCGTTGACACTTTTCACATTTTGCATTTATCTCTCCACATTCTACTTTTTAGTTCATACTTCCTTAGTTTTTTTTAGGTTCTTACTTTTCACGTTTGTCTTTTACTCTTACCCTTGTACCCTATCCATTTTTAATTTTGATTTGTAGTTTCTACGTTTAATTTCTACATTTCTACATACACTGTCTATTTTTTTCTTTTTACATTGTGCTATTCACCTTCAATTTTTTACCTGTCTTGTGTTCTCATCAGTTTATTTTTTCCTTTTTGCTCTTACTTCTTGTTTTAGACCTTAGACTCTTTGTTTTTTCGTTTTGAATTCTGTGTTTCACTTTGCGCATTTTGTTAGTGAAATTTTGCTCTTTGTTTGTTACTCTTTGCTACTTTCTACTTTTTAAGTTTTGTATATATCATTTTACTTTTTTTTTTGTAGTTTTCACTCTCCATTTTCTGCTACTCTTTCTGTATTGCTTAGTTTGTATTTTTTGAACATACAATCGTTTGTACGTTCTACAGTTATGTCTCAATATAATGTATTTTATAATTTTGTTTCGTTGCATTATGTCTAAGTTTGACGATACTTTCAACTCTTTTCGCTTTGCCTTCAACTTTTTATTTTTAACTTGTTTCTCTCATACTTTTTACTTTTTCTTCTTCTTATTACTTTTTTTTCATTTAACTTCTTATTTCGAACTTTTTCCATCTGTTACCTCTGTGCCGTTCATTTTTTTTTTACTTTCCACTTTTTATTTTTCACTCTTTACTTATGATACTTTTTACCTATTGCACTTTTTACGTTTTTACATTTTCTTCTTTAATTGTTTTTAAGAAATTAAATGTTTTTAATTACTCTCATTATTTCTGTTTACTATTTATTTCGCATTTGTAACCTTTAAGTTTATAGTTCTTATTTTTTCTTTGCTCTGTCTTTTTACTTTTTTACACGTTTCGTCTTCTCGTTTTGAAGGTTTAATAGCGTTCTTTGCTTCATTCAATTATCCGCCCTTATTATCCTAATTTTTCAATGACCATTTTAACGAATATTAATTGACAATCCTTGATTACCCAGAATAACACATCCGACCGCTGATCTTCGAGCGAGAAGTACCAATTATGGCGCCTCTGTCCGGCCGGATAGTTTCAAGATTTGTTTTTAATTAATTCCGCGTATTCTTCCAGTGTTTGCTCCGCAGGCTTTGTCACGTCGCACCACAAACGATTTATCTTGCTCATTACTGCTGATTGGGTGGAGGACCTTTCCGCTAGCGTGCGCGGGCCCGTCAATTCTGCGACGGTCCCGATTGTCATCTGCTGTGCCAACCGAACCGTCTAGGAATCCGATCCGACGATGGTCTTCTAGCAAAAGCAGCGGGTTGAGTATAGAGCGGCGTTCCATCCTAGTGTGCATTTAAATACCAGCGGTGCTTATTCTTCTTGCCCTCCGCCTCTCCCGTCAATTTGCGCTTCTGCTTCGACGTCATTATCGTTAACAATCCACTCATTGAATCAATGGCCTGGATGGTGGCAGTCTTCGTTCGTGGTGCTTAATTAATATTTTTTCACCTGCCTTTTCACCTTCCGTTGTGAACGAGACAACTGATGGGGAGCTGCAATGATTGGTAATCAATGGGAAAAATGCAAAGCGAGTGGGTTGTTGTCTTTCGTGGGCTGCATCTTCAGTTTTCAATGTGTCATAACAACTCAGAGAACGCAGAAATTGAATCTCGTAGCCGAGTAAGGTCACTGTCACGAATTTCTAAGAAGCTTTTGATCGAAACAACGATCGTTCAAATATTTACTCTGTCTAATGGGACAAGTTAATTTTTTTTATTTCTACTAGAATTATTTCTCTGTTCTGTTCGATTCCTCCTCGAAGCAGTTCAACCTGTTGCCAAGACCAGTAACGTAGGTACGCATCGGTATGCGGACTGAATTTCTTTCGTTTCGTCTGCCCTTAAGGGCAGCGACATATGACGACGGATGACATGTGCGATTTGCCGTAACCGCGGTTAGGAATTTTATGCTTCGCACGCAGCCCGGGAGAGACATGACAGGACAACTAAATGAAACAGAAAACTTTTGCGCGTTTCGGTTCCTCCCGTGAGGCTCTGCAGTCCGTCTGCCGGCTAACGCTACTACTGTTAGGATCCGTTTCAGAGCTGGTAACGAGTGCGCGACAAGAATGAACAATAATTAAAATCATCCATCAATTTTCCTTCGTATCCAATTTGTTTGATTTATGAAGTTACTCTAGCTCTGCGCTAGAGTTATTTCGCAGTGGCTCTCGTCATCGTAGGCGGACTTCAGCCCAGCTTAGGAATTGGGAGTGGGAGCTGTGTTCATGAGGTCGTTTTGGTGGGCTTCCCCGGTAAAGGTGCTAATAATTTATTGATATTTTGGTTTGATTGCTTCTTGGGAAAGGAAATTGCTTCTCGTGTTTTAATTTATGGGAACTAATGTTCCGTTGTGTAGTTTTGGAATCTAGATTTGCCATCTTGAAGGTAATTAAGATAACGTGAATTTATAGCGTAAAAATTTGACATTCTGAAGATTTGTTTGCTGGATAGCAATTCCGAGCGAACTAGTCTCGGAAATGATGAAAGTTCTGCAACGAACATTTCTCATTCTGATTAAACTCTGTACATATATGATTCCGATTAGATAACACATGACTTTTGCACAAGTATCAAGCCCTTTTTTTCTCAGCACGGTTTATTTTTATTTTTTTCTGATTCAAGCATGTGAAATTGATGTCATTTTCATGATTTTTAAAGGAAACATTTCATATAGTTTTTTCTATTTTTTTTCCATTCTAGCAGATAGTTCTAACATAAAGCCAATAAATCTTGGCAGTTCTAAAATGGTTGCTAATATTAATGGATTTATTCTCAACGTCATTAGAAATAACATATTTGCCAATGAGCGATTTCGATTTCGCCACGGGCATTTCAGAAGTTGTCGACAGTTCAGAGTTACCTATCAAAAGCTATTTCAAGTCAAATTATTACCACTTTTGAACAAAAATTATGGCAATCCACAATTACTATGATGAGCACTTTTATATAAGTTTATTTATTTAAAAAAATACGATTATGCCAAATTCAAGGGAATTTTGTTTACCGTACTAAAATCGAAAATACACTGTGTTTCAATTCACCTTCAAAGTAGAATAAAAAAATCATACTGGGCAACCACTCCCTCCCATCTCGTAGGGAAAGTAGCGTTTCGGGCAAATGTGCTCACACAATTGTCCAATATTTTTTTTAAACTGATAAACTCTCTGCCAACTATCACGAAATGATATCGATTGTCCTCCTAAGTGTGGAACAGCGTGATATATTATTGCGTATATAAAGGTGCCACTTTCAAATATTTCTTGGTCCGTCTCTGCTGGTTGCCATCACGAAATGATGGAATAAAACGTCATAACATCGCACCACGCAACTAAGAGAATGAAGTAATTTAAAAAGGGCGGGCCTATTATACCATTAGTTTGGAGTAACCTTTACCATTCGAGCAAGACTTTGCTGGCCAAGAAAAGCTTCTAAAATTACCAAAATACAAGTTTCATATACAGGAAGTTTGAGCAGATCATTTTATAGTTTTTGATTTACATTTTCGTAATTTTTAGATAAATTGGTATACAAAAAATGGTTCATGGTTAAAAACGTCTTCAAAGGTACCTCTTTCAGAAATAAAAAAATGTTCTTCTAAACATGCTGAAATATATAAAATCTCACTAAAGTCTGGCAAACATTGTTTGCATACAATTAAGAGTTTATTACTTTAGTTTCCTAAAATGGGAAGTGTAATGGAGTTACCACCTGTAGAGTCTGCGCATGCCGCGTAGAAAATAAATGGATTTTTCCTATTTTTAACTTTAGAAACATCATGTAAGCATAGATTAAAAGTTTGCGGAAATTTTGTGTTTTTGAAGAACGAGATGATGATGAAGATAAATTTTAGTTACACTTTTAAAGAATACCACCGTTTTTTAAATAGGACGTAGTCCTACGTCAAAATGCAAGAGTTAGTCCAATTTATGCCCCCTTAGTTGCGTGTTGAAGAATTTTTCATCTTCCATATACACTTTCCCAATGTAATTAAGAACCAAATTGCTGCAGTCATTGTTATGAAAATCTACTAGTATATATTCAACAGACGGATTTATTTCTTCAAATATGTTGATTTTGCTTATTTTGTCAGAATATTAGTACTTAAATATTTTGTTATGAAAAAATGATTCTGAGACCATAATTTGCGCGAAAAAAATGAAGCTTTTAATTTATTTTTCAATTTGAGCTTTTCGTTTGAAATGAAAAAAAAAACTCCAAACTAATTGTGGTTAGTCTGTTTTTTTACGTACGCTATGTCTGTCAATAAGCTTCTAAAGAAGGGTGCAAAATGTAAGTTTTTAATCGGAACATGTAGTAATTTTTGTCTAATTTCAAAAGCTTATAACTCGGTTTGTTTTGAGCGGATTCCCTTCGTTTTAGCAGCAATCGATTGGAAAAGTATCGTACTACTGAAAAATATCGAGCCGTGTTTTCGACTCCAGACACCGTTTTGAAATCCAAGCTGGCCAAGCTTCCAGTTTCTGGAAAACAACTAAAAGACCATAAAGTGAGTATTTTCGAAATCGAGATGATACCTAGAGACCGAAAATCAATTACAAACACTATTTTTAAATCCAAGATGGCGACTTCCGGCTCCCGGAATTGGCCACATGCTTCTCAATATGGGTATTTCTGTAATCGGGATGATACATAGAGACCAAAAATCGACTTTAGACGTCCACTCTCTGTAAAACGGCCGTTACGGAATCGAGCCGATCATATTCAGAAACCGTTTTGAAATCTACGATGGCTACTTCCGGTTTCCGAAAAAGGCCAAATACCATCTAATATATTTATTTCTGAAACCAGAATGATACCGAGAGACCGAAAATCAACTTTAGTCGCCATTTTAAAATCGAGATGATGACTTCTGATGTCTATAGACAGCCTAAAATGGCCAAATAATACTATATATGAGTATTTCCGGAATCGGGATAGTATCCAGGGGTCTAAATTAACCGAAACGCAGCTCTGAAATCCGAATTGGCGATATCCGGTGGCTAGAAAACAGCCTAAAATAACTTCATACCACTCAATGTGGGTATTTTTGAAATCAATATCCGGAAATATACTCCAAACGTCATTTCGAAATCCAAGCTGGCGACTTAAAGTTTCAGTAAAATAGCCACAAATTGTCATACTGGAATCTTGATGATGTCCAGGAATCAAAAATTTAATCAGACGCCATCTCGAAATCCAAGGTTTCTAATTCCAAAATTTAATTATTTCTCCCGTCAAATAAATCAAGACTGCATTCAATACTTCATTACAGTTTTACTTATAACCTCTACAATAATTTTCATACGTGCTAATTATTTTTGGTGTATTTCAGACAGTTTTTAATTTGTTTATTTGACATTGTTATGCCAATGGTTTCGCAATGTAGATTAAACTGACGTATAACGTGATTTTGCATAGTTTGTTTTAAACTATTTTCGGAAAAAAGTGTTCTTGTTCTAAGATGCCTAGAAGGTGTATAAAAACTGAGTTGTGATATTAATGCTGGTCTTTTTTACGCGGATTGCTTTCCTCCATTACTCAAAAACGGTACAAGATATCGACCTCATTTCAATCACGTTTTCCGTTTTAGGCCACGAGTGATCATATATCAGATTTTCAAAAAAAAAAACAATTTTTGGTGTAACTACTCAAAATTTAAAATATTGCATTTTGGTCCCTAGATTGACCACTATCATAATCAAACGAGGTTTACACATTTTAGGACGATTTTCTTCGTTATATTTGCTACTCAAAAAAGCCTTTTTTACGCGGGTCTATACTAACTTGGAACGCATCCCCCGTGCAAAAACGGAATCGGGTGTAATGTCATTGAAGAATAGCATTGTAAATTCACGGCGCTGTTCGAGTGTTCGCTTCAGTACAGATCAGTACGCTTGAAACGTGCTTAATACGATGGCAGGGGAAATGCAGATTAATTTAAGTTGCGTAGCGCGATGCCTAGTATCACTCCTAAGTCCCTAACAATCGTGTATTTTGTGCAATTTGATTTCCTAGAGATGTTACAATATGTGATTTTTTTCCGACTTGATTTTATTGCGTTATATATTTTGACATTGAGTTGGAGAAGGCTGCTATTGTACCCAGTGTAGAATAAATTGACTTCTTGCTGAATTCCATGAAGATTTTCATGTCATCCGCGTTCATTAATAAATTTTTTTAGGTGTGGGGGAAATATCATTAACATACAAAATGAAAAGTAGTGAACCCTAATGTGCACCCTAGGGCACCCCAGAGGTGACTGAAGTGGGGTTTGAGAGTTTGTTTTAAAAGCGTACTATTTGTTTGCGGTTACTATATAAGACTGAAGTCAACAAAGGAGTTGAGACGACAATCCAATTTTTTTGCAGTTCGGAGAGTAAAGATGATATGTCGATTTGGTCAAATACTTACTGAAGTCAGTGTTAACGGCTTCTACATGCTCAACATTATCCATTGCGTTGAGCTTGAGCTTGACGACCGCACATTTCGTAGTTGCTCCTTCGTGATCGATCAGAGCCAATGAAGTTGCACAACCACGTATACGGCTATTTGGAATTAGGTTATCATCTTCAGTGTACAACAATTCAGTAGCTACTGCTTTGTAAAGATCGATAACGGTGCCGGCCACGTCCTTACGATCGTTAGGGTAAGGAAGGATGTTATAAGGAAGGAAGTGTAACAGTTGTTAATGTCGGAGACCGAGTTTACCTCTGCATCTCCACGACTGCGACGGAAAGGAAAAGTATGTGTCACCGTGGTAAGTGACCAAATCAAACAATGTTGCGCGTGAAGTAAACTCGTTACGAAGGCGAACAGTGACTTTTCAAACAACGCTAATCAAGGTGAGCAGCGTGCGCAAAGAACATTCCAATTTAAGTGTTTAAATATTAGTCTATTGCCAAAAACACTCGAGAAAGCAAACTCACTCTGGTGAATGTGGCTCCTTGAAAAGTATACATTGCGTAGTCATTAATATTATTCACGATATTAATCGACCGAATTAACCTACTCTAATTTGTGATGCGCTTATGTAGAAGCAACGCGTGGTTAAACCTTTAAACCAAACCGAGTTTAGCTCTGCATCTCCACGAATGCAGTGGAATGGAAGGTTTGTGTTATTGTGTTACTGTCGTAAGTTACGATAGCCTTTGTAATTGCAACTTCGCATCAACTGCAACTGCAACTTTCGTCCTACGTTTAAAATACAAATCAGATTCACAAGTCGTTGATACAGTTTTTCAACCCGCCTGCGCTGTTTATTCTACTGTCGTTATCCTTCGATTAGAATGGCACTGAATTTGAACAAACCGCTGCAATAAACAAAACTTTTCTTAATATTCACACTTTGTGTTTTCCAGTAACCAAAGCAAACTATGTAAGGAAAGAGGACGGAGGGATATTTTATTTGTATTGTGCTATGTAACGTATTATGCATATCCACTCACGTAACCCAACCTCAATAAACAAAACCGATTTAAAAAAAAACACCTTACACAGATTATACACTGTCTCCGTAAGCCGATTTCCTACAAAATATAAAGAAATTTGTACAGTTTTACCTCCGTTCAGTGGTATCAGAACAGGATATGTCAGGTTTTTTTTCGTTCCATATGAACTATTACCTTCATTCAACTATTTACCTTCATTTGCTTGTCCCATTACAACAACTGTACGATTCATATCAAATCTTCTGCCCACAATTGAGTGGCGGTTTACTTGTAATAAGTTTTTTACTTACTGGAAAATTTCGTTGCTTATAAGTGATTCAAAAAGTTGTGAAATGCATGAGATAATGACAATTCTACGATAGTTACGGACGTCAGATCTCGCACCTGATTCAGAAATAAGCACCAAATAAGAACATTTGTGGACTTCGGAGAACTTCCCATTTTTTAGAGATTTTTGAAAAAGTATTGTTCTTGAGTTAACACAGTCTAGGCATTCCATGCTACTTCGCACATCGATCCTGATCGACCATTTCCGATTTCCCTGAAACTTTTCACAGTTTTTCCTTTTTGATAAAGAAGTCATCTTACGATATCAGTTCTTCATGTAGACTCACGACTGCTGCTACAAAAACACCTATTCAAAATGATGACTGATAGATAAACATTATGTCTCAGAAAAACGACTCGTTTGATTGAAATGGTGTCTTCAGCAAAGTTGTAATAAAATTGCGGTCCTAGAAAAAATATCTACACTGTAAAAAAAAATAATTTCTGTGCCAAATTTTCCAAATTGTTACAAAATATCAAATATCTCAAAAAGTACCTTTTTTTAAAATCTGTTTTTTTGGTGATGGTAGAATGAAAAAGTTGTGAACATTTGAGTATTTTGACATTTTCACTCTGAACATTTTAGAGTGTTTCCGCTATTAAAGTTGCGCTGATTTTTGAAAAGGGTACTTTTTGAGCTATTTAATATTGTGTGACAATTTGGAAAATTTAGTACAGAAAAAAAATTTACAGGGTATATATTTTTTCAAGAACCGCAATTCTGAGATCATTCAAAGAAATAGTTATCGGTTTCCGTTATACTCTACTAAATTTTTTGGAAATAAATATTGAAATTCAGTCCGCAAATATATATTTCGACTGTGACGTACAGTCTTCCTCAGTGCTTATGTGGACTGGTAAAGAGCAAAGCGTAAATCCTGTTTTTTTATTTGTAGTAGGTAAAAATGAAAATTTAGCACCCTTAATTGGAGTTAGGTAGGGAATTATGCGGTCGATTGTTTACCGTTCCATGTCTGGGGTTTTTGGGAAGCAGATTGAATAGCCATGAGGGGTGATTACCTGCGTCTTTATTGAGAAGCGTGCATAAGTGTTGTTTATAAATTTCTGAACTTTCAGCTACGTCTAATTTCCATAAATTATTAACGGGGCGAAGGAGGTGAATGTTATCCGAAGTTAGTGGACGTTCCTCGTTAAAAATATGTTCAGCCACTTTTGATTTGAAATGGTGTGGTGGGGCATTTGTTGAAACTTTACTTGCTTTGGTCACTTCTGAGAAATGTTCTTTGAAACGTATCCCTAGGTTGCGTTTAGTTTGTCCAATGTAAACCATGTCACAGTGACTGCATGCAATTTTTTAAATTCCAGCTTTGTTCAGGGTATCAATAGGGTCTTTGGTAGACCCTAATTTTGTTTTGAGTTGGGTATTTTTACTAGTGTAGACAATATCCATCCCAAATTTTCTAAATTTTGAACGAAGTGGGCGTGTCAAGTTAACGTCATATTCAACGGCTACCCTTTTCAGATCTTCTGTTATTGGGTTGAGTGTTGTAAAAGATTTCCTTTTTATCAACAATGGCTTGAATGATACTTTCATTGTAGCCATTAAGTTTAGCAATTTCGAAAATATATTCCAGTTCCTTTTGCTTGGCTACTTCACTTAGAGGTAAAGTTTCCATGCGGTGGATCATATGATGGAAGGATGCCATTTTATGCTGGAAGGGATGGTTTGAAGTGTTAGGTATTACCCGTTTTGTATTCGTGGGTTTCCGATAAATTTCAAATTCCAAGTCCGTAGACTTTCTGACTACAACGACGTCCAAGAAAGGGAGTCTGTTGTTAAGTTCTTTTTAAATTGTGAAGTTTATATTTTTATGGGTATTATTAAGGGATATGAAAAAAGTTTCAAGATCCGCCCTTTTCAAAATACAAAAAATATCATCCACATACCTCCACCATCGAATCGGTAAGATGTTCCTCTTCTCTAATGTACTTTCTATATTTGCCATGAAGAGCTCACATAGAAAGGGAGAAAGAGGATTCCCCATTGGTGCCCCTCTAGTCTGTTTGTAAAATTTACCACGAAATGTGAAGTAGTTTTCTTTCATGCAAAGGCGTGAAAGTTTCAACAAACTGTCAACTTTCTTTTTCCAAGTATTATCAAAATATTGGGAAAGAAGCCAGTCCTCTAAAAGGTTTAAGGTTTCATTCACTGGAACGCTAGGAAATAAGGCCGTAACGTCAACTGAAACCATTATCTCATCAGATTGGATGTTACCCGAGGATCTTAAATTTCCAACGAAATCTCCGGTGCTCTTTACTGATCGACTTGGAAATTTATGGGGCATGGCTTGAAATTCTTTTACCAGCCATTTAGCCAATTTTTCTGTGGGAGCCCCTACCGCTGAGATAATTTCTCTCATTTCATTTCCAGGTTTGTGAATTTTGGGGAGACCCTTTATCCTTGGAAGAACGGAATTTGAAACACGAAGATTTTGTAACGCATTACCCAAAACGGGTTTGCATTCTTTTATTGTATTTTCTACACGTTTTACCATATCAGCAAGAGGATTAGGTCGCAGTTGCCAATATGGACCTTTATCAATTTTTTGGGTTATTTGTTCATCATAGTCAGACTTGTCCATGATGACGGTTTTGTTCCCCTTATCTGCTTTTAAATAGAAAACAGGTTGTTTACGTAATTCCTCAACTGTCTTTAAATCAGACGAATTTTCATGACGTTGCAGTGTCTTAGTAATTTTTGAAAAAATTTGGCGTACTTCACCAGTTTGTTCTGTGGAAAGTTTACAACTGTCCATCCCAGCTTCTATATCGATGATCGATTGTTCAATATTGGGTCGTGAAATATTGGGTCGTGACTTTCCACAGAACAATATTGGGTCGTGACTTTCCACAGAACAATATTGGGTCGTGACTTTCCACAGAACAAACTGGTGAAGTACGCCAAATTTTTTCAAAAATTACTAAGACACTGCCACGTCATTAAAATTCGTCTGATTTAAAGACAGTTGAGGAATTACGTAAACAACCTGTTTTCTATTTAAAAGCAGATAAGGGGAACAAAACCGTCATCATGGACAAGTCTGACTATGATGAACAAATAACCCAAAAAATTGATAAAGGTCCATACAATAAAAGAATGCAAACCCGTTTTGGGTAATGCGTTACAAAATCTTCGTGTTTCAAATCCAGTTCTTCCAAGAATAAAGGGTCTCCCCAAAATTCACAAACCTGGAAATGAAATGAGAGAAATTATCTCAGCGGTAGGGGCTCCCACAGAAAAATTGGCTAAATGGCTGGTAAAAGAATTTCAAGCCATGCCCCATAAATTTCCAAGTCGATCAGTAAAGAGCACCGGAGATTTCGTTGGAAATTTAAGATCCTCGGGTAACATCCAATCTGATGAGATAATGGTTTCATTTGACGTTACGGCCTTATTTCCTAGCGTTCCAGTGAATGAAACCTTAAACCTTTTAGAGGACTGGCTTCTTTCCCAATATTTTGATAATACTTGGAAAAAGAAAGTTGACAGTTTGTTGAAACTTTCACGCCTTTGCATGAAAGAAAACTACTTCACATTTCGTGGTAAATTTTACAAACAGACTAGAGGGGCACCAATGGGGAATCCTCTTTCTCCCTTTCTATGTGAGCTCTTCATGGCAAATATAGAAAGTACATTAGAGAAGAGGAACATCTTACCGATTCGATGGTGGAGGTATGTGGATGATATTTTTTGTATTTTGAAAAGGGCGGATCTTGAAACTTTTTTCATATCGCTTAATAATACCCATAAAAACATAAACTTCACAATTGAAAAAGAACTTAACAACAGACTAATTTCCATTTCGTGAAAAAGACTCAGTTTGCCAACCCAAGTTTCGTTCAAATTAAAATTTGAATGGTGGATTGAATTTTTATGCATCCCAATGCAACTCTGCCGAAAACGTCTTCATGGAAAAAATGTTTTTGAGAAAATCTGTTCGGCGGAAGAATTTTGTTTTGTCAGTTTCAGCCTTTTCAATTCAATTTCTGACCTCTCTTATAATAATTACTTTTCCAAGAATATATTTTTGTTGGTGGGCCATAAGTTCTCAAAACTAACGTGACAAATTTAGACAATAAGCCAAATTTCGGCATTAGTCGGGAGCAACGCGGAAGGCAAACAAAAGTAAATGAACATTTCACGAGGAGGTCAAGCTTTGTTTTACTCACGTACTGAAAGCTTGACAAAGAGCGCCACTTGCCCGTCCGAAATAAATTGCTATAACTCATGAGTCATGATTTTGATTAAGCCTGTTTGCTTTCATGCCGGCTATTTATCTTTGCAATAGAGCGCCATCGAAAGTAGAAGCTCGAGGTGCTAATGGAAAACGCCTTTTATTTCCCACTGGTGACAAGAGCGTTACATATGGGTCAGAATTCGTGAAACGGATCACTAAAAATCGCGATGTCTAATTTTTTCAAATAAGTATTAAAAACTTCAAAAGTTTCACTCGGGAAGTTGGTTTTCCAATTTTTATAGAATTTGAGTAAATTTACAAGTTGTTATTGTCATTTGAAATTTAGGTCAAAATTGTTTTTAAACAGACATAGCTTTAAAAATATTGCATCGAATTTGATGAAATTTTCACAGCAGATGCATCTTGAGTTGTAGTTTACGAAAAAAAAATTTTTGAAGAAAAAAATATTTTTTCAATAGTAACTATTTAAAACAATATGTTGAAAATCTATGTTCTGGGGCACTCAAAAATCTGAAAAAAATCACAAGTATTTTTGACAAAATTTCGAAACTACCCTGAAAATTTCGCGGTGGTGATATTTTTTTATCAAAAGATATGGGCCTTCAAAGTTGGTGCCGCAACGCATTTTTCAAGCGAGAAATGCTCCTAAACCAAGTTTTCTTCAGTTCCCATACCAAAGTGCACAATAATGGCTAAAAGTAATAGCACGGGCGATCTTAACCCGTTGATGCGTTCTGTACGGCTGTCCCCTAACTAAATTTTGCATTATTGTTTTAGTAAAATGTGTAGGTAGGCTTGCGAATTGTAAGGGGCATGAAATATACTGTCTTCATCATTAAGTTGGGTAACAGACTAAGCATATTTTGACTATTTTGCGACTAAAAATATTAAACTAATTTTACAAATCTTACAGAATTTTTGCATATAACTGAAACTGGGTTTGTCAATAGTAGTACTGCTCACTCGCTTCTCGCTTGAAAATGCACTTGGCACCAACTTTGAAGGCCCATATCTTTTGATCAAAAAATATCACCACCGCGAAATTTTCAGGGCAGTTTCGAAATTTCGTCAAAAATACTTGTGATTTTTTTCAGATTTTTGAGTGCCCCAGAACATAGATTTTCAACATATTGTTTTAAATAGTTATTATTGAAAAAATATTTTTTTCACCAAAAAAAATATTTTCGTAAACTACAACTTAGGATGCATCTACTGTGAAAATTTCATCAAATTCGATGCAATATTTTTAAAGCTATGTCTGTTTAAAAACAATTTTGACCTAAATTTCAAATGACTATAACAACTTGTAAACTTACTCAAATTCAATAAAAATTGGAAAATCAACTTCCCGAGTGAAATTCTGAAGTTTTTAATACTTATTTGAAAAAATTAGACATCGCGATTTTAAGTGATCCGTTTCACGAATTCTGACCCATATTTTATTCTCATTATTCCTTTTAGTTTCAATTTTTCTTTCCTTAAAACATCTCTTTGAAAATGTGACAATGTTGCCCTACTGTTGACAGATTCTTTCCTTTTGTGACTAGTTTGCGTGCTTTGCCAACAAGAGACAACGGATACAATATTTGCAGCAGGTGAAACAGAACAAGTAAAATCTGCGACAGACCATGAAGTCTCGATGCTGCCAGTAACGTACGATAGCTTGCCAATTTCGTATTCATATTCATCGAGCCGTGTTCGTATTTACCTTGTTTTATTTTGAAATGTGTCAAAATTCACGGGTTGCATGTTGGCAAACATTCGCAGCGCGAAGTGGATTCCCTCTGTTAGTCCAGAAGTAAATCGGCAATCGAATATTTGTGGATCATCGTTGTTGTTTGGATTTTCGCGTGTTGCCATCAATCTTTTTCTTGGCTGATGCCAAGAGTACATGTGTAATGATTTCCTATATCGTACATCAATTTGATGAGAGTCAACCTGGCTTTTCCACCTCGTAAAACAAATTAGAATCGTTTATATCAAGAAAACAGCTTTATTCAAATAATACCAGCCAAACTCACACCCGAATCGTAAATTGAAACAATTTCTCGAAACTTCTTTTGTATTCAGCACAGTTCTGACATTTTCCTTCACCAAATCCGAATCACTGCACCGTTCACAGTGTATCGTATTTGCTGCCAGCACTTCAAAGCAAGCGAACGTCACATCTCATCTTCTCGGAAACCGGATCAAGTAGCCAAACCAGCCACCCCTCAAGCTGCTGCTGCTGTTGCCGTAGGGGTGGTGGAGCTCCGGAAAGTCGAAAATAAACTTCTGGGTGACCGTCGTCTGACAGTATCTAGCGAGTCAAATGCCAACAAGGGGTCTATCGTAAAGTAAAATTAAATTATCGTTGGCAAATTGCTTTCTGTAGAATCTATTGCATATTTTTTCTGCGTTATTTCGTTTAATTAAAATTACATTCCGTCAGGCTGGGACTTTTTCGGAAGGATTGTGCTTGTGAGAAAAACAAAAATATTCGTTCTTTTTTGTTTCCTTATCATAAATCTATCACATACTGAATCTTTTTATTTTTCACATCCCTGAGCCGGTGAACATTAAGTTGTTCGCAGAGCGACCAACTGTGAGAAGTGTCAATGTAGAAAAATTACTTTGACAGCGTCAGCAAACACTCGAGAACACCGGCTAGTGGGTGGCCTTGTGCCAGACTGGGTTCTAAGGTGCCCCGGTCGGTTCTCTCTGCGTTGTGCAACGATAGGAAAGTGCATACATGTGTGTACTTACAACGCCATCATCAAAGCAAGTTGCCTTCGATTGCTCTCGTGATTTCATCGTGATGGAGGGGGGAAGCTCCCAGGGTTGATTATTAATTCTGTTCTTCGATACACAACAGCTCGGGCTTTTGGGTCAGGCATTATATTACAATCCGAAGCTGCATCGGTAGCCTATGACAGGTGCCGGCTGATTTATTGGTGGCATTTTACTAGTCGCACTTGGCAGCGTTGCAGTGGTTGTTCTAACACTGCTTCGGATGCTGGTCAGCCGAGTGTAGGTCAGAAGTGGTGGTATTTTATTTTATAATTTCAGGATTATTATTGATGTTTTAGATATTATATGCGAAGAAACGATGGAGTGTTTTATCATCATTGAATGTTGTATTCATTATTAATTAGGTGGTGATTATACACCGACGAATAACAAATTATTGTGATACTATTTAAGCTGGCTATATTCTATTTATGAATTGAAAACTCTTTCCGTTTTCTTTCAACGCTGCAAACCTAACTTATATCATTAAATGTCATTGTAAATCAATCAAATGCGGGATGCCGCTGCAAAATAAATACGCATTTTGAACAGAAGGTAGATATTTACAAATCTACTCTCATGCGGCTTTCTCTTTTTTCTTTTCAATCAAAATTCTGGTATAAATTTCACTTAATACGTTCTAAGTTTCTAATTTTATCGGCAAACAACTTCTGGGTTCAAGAATGCTTTCACAAATTATCCCCCACCCAACGTATCGAGTGTCGTACGATGACACAACTGCGCACTTTCAAGTAAACGAGCCGTTCATCAAAGGCTACCAAAATTCCCACCCGAGACTGCTTTGTGGTAGCAAAATGTTAAATCCACTACAGCCGCTGCTGCCTCTGCCACCGCCCTACCACCTCACCATTTAATGCGTTTTTGAGTCACACCGAAGAGAAAGAAGCAACCAATAATGTGCGCGACACGAAGAAAAAAGAACACGCAGACAGACACTCACACAACCGGCTCAACCAGACCAAAGTGCCACCGAGAGAGCAGCGAACGCGAGGGCCACTTTAGTTTTACTAATAATTCACTGTACTAATTATGTTACCACACTCTTTCTTCTCTCTCATTTTTTTCTCTTACGCTCTTCTGATATCATCAACCGACGACAGCAGATTAGCAACCAACACCGGCGGGGTTTTTCGGACATCCACGGAAACAATACGAAACGAAGATCAACCGAGGGAGAAGTGACGTTGTCCAAGGGTGCCCCGCGCCATCGTTTAGTGTGCTTTTAATTTAATTAACTCCTCAGCTTCCAGTGAATCGCAACCGTGTTTGTTGCTGCTCTCACGTGCGGTCACAGATCGACCGACGAAAAGCAACACAGAGAAAAAATAAAGAACAAATAACAAATAATCAACAAGATCGTTTAACAAGGGTTTGGAATTATGCAACACAGTCACTACTCCAGAACATCACCATTATCATCCGGTAACAGCAACAGAAGCAGCAGTGGATGCAACGTCCACGAGAGCAACATTTCCGTCGATTGCGTGCTTTCTTTCTCCGAAACCGTCGTCAATGAGAGTGAGGAAAAAAGTGCCGCCGCCGTCGCCGGGTTTTAGCTGCGCCGCAAAGCGAACCTTTTGAGCCGTGAAGAAGCTCAAGTGGCATCTCCGCAGCATCACCAGAAGCACTTGTTGTCGCCGTGTGCTAGTTGTTCACCGACCATCGTCGTGTCTTGCCACTCGTGCGCGTTCGGATCGTGCCACACGTCAAGCCGTTAAGACTATTCCGCGGCATCTTCCGTTCGATTCGCGCTCCTAGGGAGCCGAACACAGTTGTTGTTGCTGACCGAGCACGTAAAGCAGAGTTGTTGATGTTTGTTGATATTAATTTGTCTAGCTTTTAGTTCGATTTCCGTTCTTGTACCGGTGGGAGGTTCGATATTTTTTGGCGCAGGTCGTCGATTATTGTTGTTCGAGAAGATAGAAGGTGTTATTCTTAATCAGTTCGCCGAGCAATTCGAGAGCGTTGTGCGTACGTGATAAACGATTGAATTGAAAATTAAAAATTGATAGTGAGTCGAATTCAATCCTGTTGATTAAGTGTAAAGTGAATTTAAGAGTGATTTAAACGTCGTAAAAGTTTCATCATGCAACACCATCCGGGTTCCTGGTATATACCGTGGGGTGTTCCGGGGATGGGCCTCCAGAAGATGCTGGCGGTTCCGTTCAATCCGGCCACCGCCGGTTATCATCAGCCACAGATTGCCGCGGCGGCAGTTCAACCCCAGCCGCAGGTACAGACGGCCGGTCAGCAGCAGGCCAGTCAGCAAGCGGCATCCTATCAGCACCATCAGCTGCAGCATCATCACCCAGCGGCGGCACTACACAACCCAGCCGCCGCTGCTGCAGCTGCGGCCATGCAGCATCAACCGTTGCATCCGGCAGCCGCCGCGGCCATGTTTACGCCACTGACCTTGCGGAGTTTCATGACACATCCGCATTTGAACCTCGGTCAGCAACCGATAGCAACCGCCCAGCAACCTCTACAGCAGCATACGCCTTCAATAGCGGGCACCCCCGGTCCGACCCAGTCACAGCTGACGGCTCTGGGTTTGAACGGGGCGCTCGGTGCCATTGTGCCCATGCGACAACAGCAACAACAGCCGCAGCCACAACAGCAGCAACCGCCACAGCAAAAGACGCCGGCCAGCGTTTCAACCGGAACGCTCATCATGCCGATGAGAAAGGTAGGTGACATGGTTGTTGTTTGGGGCTGGCAGCCTCTTTTTTTCGCTCTCTTTTTGTGTTTTACCCGTAGCAGCTTTCAACCGAAGGCGCGGATGTTTGTGGTATTATCTGCTGATTTTTTCCCTCCGATAGTAACTGTATAACTCGGGTCGATATTGGTTACGGATGGCCGTTTGCGGTTATGTCACATCCTACCATTTGGCCTGTGTGATTTTATGGTTGCATTATCTCAGATTGAACGAAACCATCCGTACCGCACTATACCAAATGGGGTGAACGCGGTCGTGAAATAGTAATGCTGAAGCTCCGAAGCCGTCGATGGGAAACCTTTGGAAATGCCAAATTTATTAGCCACTGAAATGAAAGCTCCCACCAAATCATCGGCGCGGGAAACAAGATTACATAGAGCTGTATCACATAAGGATTCACAATTGACGATCGTAAAGCATTCGACAGTAATCCTCCAGTTTATTGTGGTGATCTAACTTTGATATTTTCAAGTTGGTTGATTTCTCATTAATAAATTAACGGAAATTAACTGTATTCGCTGCAATCTTGGTGATGTCACGTTTTTCACCAATTTCAAAATTCCACAATGATATGTAAATATCACACATTGAATTTCTGAGTGTTTTTTTATCGAAAATACTTTTCAAATTAAACATGTAAAGCAAACCCAGCAAACAAATTGGTTCCTATAACATGCGTTCCCCTCTGCTAATTAAACCCTTATTTGGTAAAAAATGACCATATCAGATGAATGAAATGCGCTTATGTGTACAAATCTGGATGCCTCATATGTACATTATAAAAAAAATTAGTTGCGAATGGCCTCATTTGAAACTTTTAATTGCATTCTATACGTCTTAGACGAATGATGCATCGTACAATTTTATACGATACGTTAAATCGCTTTATATATAACCTAATATTGCGTTTTATAGGATTTAAATTGTTTGCGTTATAAATAAATTGAATATTGCATCTTATGTCATTTCACCTTGATATGCGCATTTGAGCAACTAAGAATTAATATCCTTATACGACTTGTGGTTTGCTGGGAACGTTTTGGAATAACCCTTCCCTTAGTAAGCTCCACCAATTCAAACGCTGTGGAGCTTGACAACCATTTATTTATAGTCAAAAAATTCATTAAATTTTCCCAACACCAGCCTTGAATCACAGTGGAAGCTTACCTTGCAAACTGCGACCCCTCCCCCTCTCTGGAATCGAGGAACACTGGGACTCCAAAATATTATCTCCTGCTTCCGCCCACAATCAATCATTTTGTACATGGCGTTGTTGCTCCCGTACAAATAGTTTCTTATCAGAAAACAATGAAATCGTGACTAGCGTGTCATGAAAGAGTCTTCTTTTCAGAGAAGACTCGGAAACAGTGTAAATTTGACGATTCTTGTAGGCCTAACATCAAAAATCAGTTGTGAACATCTGTTCAGATCGGTGGAAAATTTTACAAATAAACTTCGCCCTTATTCGCCAAATACGCTTCCTCACAACTTGCGGTGTCTTTGCAGGTAGTGACCGACCGGTTGTTTTACAGTCCTTGTCTCCTTGATGGTTTTATTAGCAAAATCTCCCTCTTTAGGTTTTTGGTCCATTTTTTCCTTTTAAATTTGTCATCTTACTTTCGTTTTTTTCCTGTTCATTTGTTTCAATATATTTTTCAATATTTTTCTGTTTTGTTCTGTTTTCTGTTTTGATTCTTTTATTTCCTGAGTGTTTGATGTTTTCTACACCATTTGCTCATTATGATTGTTTCGGTTGTTGTTGTTTCTTTTTTCACTGTTCAGTATATGCTTATTTTTTCTAATTTTATTGCTGTTCATAGATTATAATTTTTTGTCCTGTATCTTATTCTATGTGTCTATATCCTACATATTTTTGTTTTCCTCAACTTCTCATTTACCCTTTTATAATATTGATTTTTGGGTGTTTTAATCTGATTTTCTGTTGTTTAACAAATCAATGTTCTGTTACGGTTTTATGTTTTTATGCTTCCTATCCTACTTTTTTTCTTTTCGAGTATTCAAGTGCTGTTGGTATTTCCAGAATATCTTAATATCGTATTTTTTCTTTGGCTTTATTTGTTTTATTTTTTTCTGCCTTCGATTCACGTTTCTCTTCCTTTCTCTTCGTTTTTTGCCTGTTTTCCGTCGTAAGGCATATTATTTGGTAGAAAATTACCATATCAGATCAATTAAATGCGCCTATGTGTACAAATCTGGAGGCCAAATATGAATGTACATTGTAAAAAAAAAAATAGTTGCGATTTTGTATAACACCGCAAGCGCACCTGAATGGCCTCATTTGAAACTTTAAATGTACATTCTAGACATCTGTGATCGTTTTTGCTTTTCTCTTAGGAAGGTATAGCAATCACTGCAAAAATCAAAGGCATAAAAGTGCTCAATAGGGCCGAATGTCATATATCACTGGACTCAGTTTGACGAGCTGAGCATTTTCTGTACGCGTGTGTGTGTATGTGTGTGTGTAACGCTCTTCCAATCTCACTCGATTTTCTCAGAGATGGCTGGACCGATTTTTACAAAATCACGAAACTTCATTATCTCAGAAACTACACAACAGATTTGAACAATATTGATGAACGGACAAGTTATGGGTTAACTAATGAATTATAATGATTGAACACGTGGTTCAAAAGTTGTGAAAAGAATGTCATATTAGAAAAAGAAGCAAAATCCTACTATAAATAATCGAATCTAAAATGATATTTAATCAAATGATATATAATCGAGTCCAATCTTAATATGAGTACAGTGACGTTTCGATTATACCACGATCGAAAAAAAATTAACGTCATTTATTTGAAATATGTTTACTTCATGTTATTTGCATGTGTAAATGTATGTTTATATGTGTTTGCATGTTATGTTTTATATCTTCGGAGTGAGTTTTCTTTATTTACTGTGATTTTTGACATTTGGTTTTCTCTTTCTTCTACTTTTCAATAAACTGCTTTTGGTTTATGTCGTTTTTCTGTTTATCGTCGCTATCTGCCTTTTTTTAATTTTGATGAATGTTGAATTTCTTTAATGGTTTTTTTCTCGTATGCTGTGTACCCCATTTTCGATTACGATGTTAATGCTTCTTTGCACTTTTTTATTCCTATTCTGAATTGTTGTTGAAAGTTCTGAAATTTAGACCGCGGATCCAGAAAACACAAAACAAGTTTCTTATTAGGCTCAAAAAGGCAAAAATTGTTTCTAATTAGCAATAAAGTTGTATTGAAGCCTGAAAGAAACTAACAACATCAATACAAAATCAATTTCAAAATTGAATCTAGGTCAACAGAAAATGGGTAAAAATTTGGTTAAAAAATGCAAAAATTGATTCTTAGACAAATTTTACATTGCCAGAAAAGACTTCCATTGCAAATTCAGGCGTGGCGAAAAACTATCTTGATTCGGGGTCAAAACAATGTGTTTAAATTATTTTAAAATCTCTGAAAAATAACTAGAATGTTCCCTCTCATTTACTAAAAATTACTATGAAAGAGTTATCAGGAAACAAGAAAAAAAATATTTTGAAATCAATTTAATTTAAAATTAAGTTTTAAATGAGAAAATGATGTCAGAAATGGGGAATTTAGCTAAAAAATTGCTGAATTTTAATCTGACGAGAAATCAGAAAAAAACCCTAGAAAAGATTCCAAATTGAATTCAAAAAATCCACTATCATATTTAAAATTCAATTTAGAATTAGTAGAAAATGAAATTTTATTTTAAAATAAGCGCTTTGAATAAGTCCAAAATCCGCAATAAAGCTTAAAAACGATTTTCGAAATTGCTCAAGGCTTGAAATGATAAAAAAAGATTCCAAAGATTTGTCGTTTCCGAAGCTCAGCAGCAGCCAAAACAATTTTGAATTAAATTCCAAATTTGTGAAAATATTTATATTAAAGGATTTAAAAAAGCAGAAACTCTTCCAAACGCCGAAAATTTCAACCAGAGAGTGCAGAAAGTTACAAATATCGCTTTAGGTCAACAGTTTAATTAAGCGGGGGCCTAGTGTGGTTGGTAACGTCTCCGCCAACCACGCTCGACGCCTGGGTTCGAATCCCACCGCTGACATAGGTGTCGATGATTGTGAGGTGGCGTGATCCACTTACAACCAACCCAACTGGTCTAGATTCAATCCTAGCCGACACCGGGAGATTTTCTGAGGCGAAAAATCTCTGGGATCACGCCTTCCATCGCATGAGGAAGTAAAGCCGTTGGCGCCGGTTCGTTAATAAACGGGTCGTGAGTTAGGGTCCTGGGTGTGGAGTCGCCTCCCTGGGCGTCGGTGATTGGCCACAACAGTGGCGGAACTTGACCGACGGAAAATAAGCGAGAATAAAAAAAAACAGTTTAATTAAACCAGTAGTTAATTTATGTAGGTCTCAAATGACAGAAAATTGTTCCAAAGAACGGTTCAAAATAAATTAAAATTGATGTGAAAATATTCTGAAACATGAAGCACACATTGATTCTAAATTATATATTGAGTTTAGCTGAGTGAAATAATGATTATTTTGAGAGAATGAAATTTTCTGCACGTTACACGTTTCGAAAAACCCAAGTGTGCCCTTTTCTTTCGTAAATTTATTTTGTCAATAAATAAACGTAGGTGAACTTATATATTTATGCTTTTTAAACCGGGAAAAACATCAGTTTCTAACCGGCAATTTGAAATTGGAAATCTGCTGGCCACCCTGTTTTAAGCTAGGATAAAGGTGAAAGGCGCTATGGAATTAAGATCCACTTTCTCTTTATTGAACTACTGTGCACTGGGACGACGTCAACAAATACAATTTGTAAACATTACGGTTTTCCGTGAGTAAACATTAAGCGCAGCTGCCAGTACGTGTTTCGCTGTGAGAGGTAAAAGTAGAGAAAGCAAAAATATAGACACAGAAATTATGCTTCTTTTGTTTTACTCTAATTTGTTGTCTCTATATAATTGTACTGTGGGTTTTTCTAATGCGACCTGTGTATTTGCTATAGGTATTTCTCATGCTACACCATCCCCCTTGGAAAGAATAATGTATGGTAGTGGAATTATCCTCAATAGTCTTTCCTTAATTCTCTCGCACTGAAAAACTTTTTTTTACAATTTTTACAATTCATTTTTCATTTTTTGAAAAACTGTCCTAGAGCAAATATAACCTTGTAAAAAATATACAGTCAAAAACAAATTTTTTTTTCAGTGCAAAAATTTCTGAGTGAATACTAAATTTTGATTTACAACAACAAAACACAACATGACAACAAAATGAACAACAAAGTAACCGAAATTTTTGGTAAAAACTTCAGGATAAAGAAAGGAAACACATTTTTTTCTTGAAGTTTAGGTTTTAGAAAGAAAATTATTAATTTTGTCATTTTTCAAAATAATTATACTCTAATGATGTTTAACATTTGAAAAATTATTGTAAAAAAATTTCTTGTTTTCTTTGGTGAACAAAAAAACGTTCGCACTCAATACCTCAGGGGCAAACCATGTATGAACTTACATTTATCATCGGAACAACCTTCGATGCACACAAACGGGACTCAAACAGCAAAATAAAACGATTTAAATCGCACACACAAAAGTTTAAAAACAAAACAAAACGGCACATGTTTGGCGAAGCTAAATAATCCCGCGATGGTTACCTCCGCTGCCGATCAAAATAAACAATTGCTCTTTCCGCTGCCGATCAAAATAAGCACCATTTTTCACCAGCTAGAGAAAGATCGCGGCCTATCTAACCCCAAACATTTATTCACAATTATAAGGGAAAACATTATCACACCTATCCTATGCGATTTTATCGTTCATAAGCGGAAAAACGAACGAAAAAAGAAAGAAATATACGTGAATGATATTTCAGTAGTGAGTCGTTGTCATGTATGGTACACGCTAGTTCAGCCGTATCCAAAATCTGGGTAATTTTACATTCAATGTTGCAATTGCAACTGCGCAGGTTCACTTTCTGATATTCATTGCTTCTCTTTTCTGTTTGTGAGGATATTTTGATTGCCTCTGTTCTTCCGCTGTCGTATTTTTAAACATTTTTGTATTTGATTTGTTTAGTTTAGTTGCTTCCTATTTGTTTCAGTTTCCAAATTTCATGTATAGTCTCTTGACTTGATACTCTGTGTACTATCTTTTTATTACGATCTTCTTAATTTTTGGAATGGTATTGTGCTTTTTTGTGCCCTTTTTCTTTCCCGAGTGCTCAATTGCTGTTGGCTACTAAATACTAAGCAATTCTCGCTGAAACCAGCCCGCTGGTGACATGAGGTCTTTTAAAAAAAGCTGTTTATGTGTCTAAATGATTGAAAGTAATGAAAAAATAAGAAAACCACTTAGATTAGTTCGTATCAAACGACCCTACAGGCACTAAGAGAGCAAAGAGTTTCCAAATAAGTTGTGATTCGAGCAATTCTTGATCTCTTAATTGATTTGTATCTCTAAAACTTGTCATTGAACTTTCTACAGACAGCACGTCATTTTAAAAAAGAATGATAGAACCTTCATTTACTGTAGAAAACTTAAATTAATCCACCTAGCGGTCAGACTCAGCCTTTCTCATTCAAACTTATTATTTGTAAAAATAGATTTACGCTTTATGCTTAAATCCAATAAAGGTATATTTACTCTTTGGGATCTAAAATATTGACGTTGTAATTGAAGTATAAAATATGATATTTGACGTAATGTTAGTGCATAAGACATAGCGAAATAAAAGAAACGACTCTTAATTTCGAACAATTTCATACGAGCGATACCGGGAACGTTCAAATAGTACGATACCACATTTAAATCATGTTGAGGCCATATATATTGATCAAAGCAGCTATAGTGTTGAATAGTCTTTGAATTTCTTTACTTTCCAAAACTTTTGAACAGCATATCAAATTGTTATGAAGTTTGTTATTTGTAAGTTTGAGAGATGACTCGTTTGTATGACACTAGTTATGCTCAAATAAGTCGTGTAATACTTGAGATAATAGACTTTCGTTGTTTTAACAATTTAATACATAACGGTTGCTTAAGCTTGGTTACAATCAAATGAAAAGGGAACGTATATAACAGCCAAACTTTGAAACCACGTGTTCAATCATAATTCATCAGTTAACCCTTTACTAGCCCGTCCATCTGATATCAATATTGTTCAAATCGGTTGTGTAGTTTCTAAGATAATGAAATTAAATTCAATAGGGTGTTATGAGGCAACTAAACCTTTCATTTGACATTAATTTTGTGGAAATCGGTTCAACCATCTCTGAGAAAGTGAGTGAGTCCAAGTAGTCTTCGGAATATGTTTCTTTTCATAGCTGGATTTCACATTTTTAAACATAACAGGCAAAATAATAATCAAAATCAAAAAGTGAAATGATAGAAATGACTTTTTATTTCAACTCCATTTCTGAGCAAGGCCGCAAACATTGAAATAGTACAATATCAAATTTTAATGATGTTGAGGCCACATATTTTGATCGTAGCTATAGTTTCAAACAGTCTGCGGGTTACGTTTCTTACTATAACTTTCAAACCACACGTTTAAACATTATGAAATTCATTGTTTAAGGGTTTAAAAGCCCATTAATTTGAATTCAACCATGTTCATAGCTTCTGAGATATAAGAGCGATTTTCACATTCTGACGCAGCGCCAAAACTAAAAGTTTGATTACAATGAAATTCAATAGCAACCTAAGCGGCAAATAGATCCTTCATTTGACACCAAGATAGAAAGAATCGGTCAGACCATCTCTGAGAAAAGTTAGTGCGAAAAAAAAGGTGCACATACACACGTACACACCCACACACAAACATATACACCTATACATGCATACATGCAGAAAACGCTCGATTCGCCGAACTGAGTCGAGTAGTATATGACATTCAGCCATTTGGATCACTTTTCTACCTTTTAATTAGCCAGTGATCGTTAGAAGAATGTCAATATGTTTGCTTTCATTATGTGATTTCACATTTTTATGAACAACGGTCAAAGTTACAATCCGATTGCAATGAATTTCAATAGCAACCTCTGGGGCAACTAGACCTTTCATTTGATACCAATTTTGTGAAATTCGGTTCAGCCATCTCTGAGAAAAATGAGTGAGTTTAAACAACCTCAGGATAACTTTTCTTTACATAACTTTTGAACCATATGTTCAATCATAACGAAATTTGCAAGTTAAGAGTTCTGGAGACAGCCCAATCATTTGAAACCAGTTTTATTGAATTCGGTTGTGTGGTTTCTGAGATATTGATGTTTCGTGATTTTTACATTTTGATACATAACCTCTAAACTAAAAATCCGATTACAATGAAATTCAATAGCAACCTATGGCGCAACTAGACCTTTCATTTGCAATTAATTTTTTGAAAATCGATTCAGCCATCTCAGAGAAAAGTGAGTGAGAAAAAAAAGTTGCACATACACACACACATACACACATACATACATACATACAGAAAATGCTCAGTTCGTCGAAAGGGGTCGAGTGGTATATGACATTCGGCCATTGGGACCACTTTAATACCTTTGGTTTTTCCAGTGATTGCTATACCTTTCTAGGAGAAAGGCAAAAAGGTCGCCATCGTGGATTTTATCAGAAAAAAGTGTTTTTTGAGCGAGTGTGCAACCATCGCTTTTAAATATATATTTGCCGCAGGAAAACTGATAGTTCAATAACGAAAGTAATAGATATAGATCAATATGAAGATCAAGACTTTTTCAAAATATATTTTTTTGAAACCGTTTGACACCATGGTGACCAAGGGGTTTATCAATTTGAACTGAACAATGTGGTTTTCTCGTTTTTTCACTACCTTCAATATATTACACATCTTCTTTGAAAGACCTAGTTGCACCAGTAGACTTTTTTTGCTGTGTGGACTCATCACTGCGACCAGTGATTAGATCTATTGCGATATTGCCCAGGTGTTTTCTGTACTCCGCACTTCATATTATTAGCAGTATCACTATTAAAGTGAGTGATACGCTTATCATACATATCCATGCTTGTGTGTAAGTTTACCTTTCCGTTTCAAGCCTAATGCTCTACTATACCGAGCTTCTGTCCTTTCCAACAATTGCCTAATTGCAATTCCCTGAAGAGAACTTTCATACGTTACTCACGCCAGTTGTATTATAATAAGGACTCATTTTTGTTAAAAGGAGAGTCAACTGTAGAATTCAGATCGAAGGAAGGGTATGTGGTGGAAAGCCTGAGATACCCATGCTAAAAGTCCTTTCACAACCGAATGGCCTGATTCTACTAAGATTCATACCCTCGACCACCCGCTTACCGAAGCGGATTCTATAACTTTGCGGCTACGAAGCTCCCTGCACTAGTGAACTGGTTTTAGCAAGAATTACTCATAACGCAGGTCAAAAGCGAAAAAATGTGACTCTTAAGCTCAAAATAGTTCCCCAAAAAAGATAACAGCTTTTCAACCATTCCTGTGAATTTCGGTGCCCCTAGTCGGGTTAGAGATGCGTTGGCTTACGGGAAAACTCGTTTATGTCTCTGAAAAAGTCATCTTCACAGGGGCACCAAAATTCACGGAACTGATTAAAAAACTATAATTTTTCATTTGTTACAGCTTGAGCTCTAGAGTAAATCCTGTGTTTACCAGTGTTATGAAAGTCAAAGTTTCTATCATTTTCTGCTTCTGTTAGCTGTACTCTCTTTTCGAGTACTGTGGTTTTCTCAATTAATCTAACTTTTATTTATTTTGCGTATTTATTTATTCTTCCCGATATAATTTTTATTCATTTTAATATTTTGTTTATTTTCTGTTTGCTGTTATTGAGTTTATTCTCAATGTTTTTGGTTCCAATTATCATTGTTTTTGTATGATTTCTCTTTAACTTTCTGTGATTTTTTTAACTGTCTTTGTTTCTCACGTTATTTGCTTATTATTTTTATCATGTGATGTAACAGTGTTCGATGTCCAGAATTTGTTTGTTTGTTTTCACTATGATAATATCTCTTTGTTTTTGATCTTTGTTTTTTTTTATATGCAGTATTGTTCTCTTGCTTTTATGTTTTATCAGGATTTTTATTTATGCTTTTTAATGATTTTTATTTAGTTGTTAACATTTATAATTTACCATTTTTTTTTTGTGTTTCATGAGATTTTTTCATCTAATGCTGTGTCACTCTAATACGCGTTGAACGACATAATATTACGAGGTCATTCATGTGTGAACACTCTGACACTTGTCAAAAATTTAATTAAACATGCGCCCAAAATAGAATTTTGAGACCAAACGTAATAAGCACAATAATATTTGACTAATTTGAATGTCACTCCAATTTGAGAAGGCAGACACTAATTGGAAAAAATCGTATCGGATGATCACGTTTCTGTTGTGTTGCACGGTTTGGTCAAGAACCTACACTGCACTCTACCCAATTCGATATGCGTGTATATGCAGTAAACGATTTCATTGGACCAATAAAATGAGAATAAAATGAGCAAAACGTATCGGCCTCATCTTGGCCACATACGGCAACATTGACCTCTAGCATCTTTCATCATATTTTGAAGCCGTAAGCAAATCAAGTGTCGGAGACTGCCTGATAGTTGCTTTTTCATTCTTTCCTTGATGGACCCGAATTTTTTTGCGGGATATAGTTTGATTGCTTTGCAGCACGGCCACTGACTTCTGGCGTTGGTGCGATATAATGTATCGCTAATTGACTATCGATTCAACCGGGGACGAAATGGTGATAAAAACGTTTCATCTGTAATTGATTCTATTCACCAGCTGGATTCGTTTCGTGCTTCTGTTTCCCGGTCTGCTGAGTAGGTTAAACCCGCCGGAGCCAAACGAGATTTCGCTGATTCACGTCCAAATTGTGAGCGATGGCGCCGGAGAAAAGGATTCGTTTATTTAACGTCCCATCGATCAGCGAACGGACCGACGGACGGTCGACATGGGCACGGTGTGAGCAATGATGTTTACTTAGGAGATTAAAAGTTCTCCCCTCTTTTAAAATTCACTCGACTAGCCGGAATTGGAGTGTTGTTCTTCCTTCTACGAGAGGGATCTCTAGTATTTGACAGTGAAGTTGTTATGCATCGCTGGGAGCCAGCAGCCAACCCGGGCCTGATGCTTGACATGTCGCTATCGCTACCCATACAACAAACGCGCGCTTGAATCCGATTCGATTCCGATCTGAATGAATCCCAACTCAATCATGTTATCCAAGAAAAACGACTTGCTAGAATAAGCGGAAAATGTCAACCAGTTTGGCACTGCCGTCAAGCTTCGCTGCCAGTATGAAAAAAGCAGCCAGGGCATGTCGATTTATAGCGCAATCGTTTTATTCTACGGTTGATTTGTGAGTAGATTCAAGCTATCGCGTTAGGATGAATGTTGTAAGCAAATATCATTCACTTCAAATGTAAAATTACTGTAAATTTCCAAAACGGCAGCAGAAGTTGACTCAAAAGGCTAAAACACAACCGATTGGCGATCAAACGATCAACCAGATCAGACCCAGAATAACGAATGAACTATTTATAGCCCAAGCTGATCGACGGCCGCACTCTGTACACAGAGTGGCTGGCCGCAAACCCGGCAGTCATACTGTTGTAGCATCTTCCCGGTTCAGTTCACGCGGTACGACACGACATACATCAGCAAGTGATTAATAGCGTAATTTATTCTCGAAATAATAAAACCAAACTTCTGCACACAGAGTCCTTTGGCCTCGTCTGCCCAGCCGAGATTATCTAGGAAGCGGCATTCCTCGGCCGGCGCGAATGGAACACAAGGGTAATCTGTCGTAAATCGCGCGTGTTGAGAGCAGGGCGCAATAAATTGAAATTACTTCACGAGTCGTCGTAGGTAAAATGCCTCCCAATGAAGGTCGGCGGGACCGAAATTCTATCTGAGAAGTAGTATACTTTTCTCCGCTAGAGCCCCATGCTAATTGTACTTTGATGAACCACTGAGACAAGGCCCGGCCTCACGTTCTCACGTGGTCGAAAAAAGTGAACGTTCACGCACACAAGTAGTTACGTGCGGAAAAACCTATAAACAATGCTCAAATAAATCTAGATCCATCCACATTCGGTATCGTTTGACATTAGAAAAATGTCGGTCAGGCCGGAGGTGGTGGGGAGGTAGGAAGCTTATAAGAAGCGCTCGAAACCATTAACTTAAGAATAGAAGACCTAAGGCGACATGCGTGCCCTGGTTATAATTATTGAGCTACTAAGTCCACTCTCGAGTCTCGTGTGCGATGTTGGGAAACCTTTTTCGGCAGGGAACTTTATCGACCGCGCTTGGAGATGATCATATCCGAGTGGGCCACACACACACACATACACGCACACGAGCAATGACAATAAAACGTGTACGTTGTTTGACTTCGAGTTAGGTTTAGGCGATTCCGAGCAGCTGCCGATTCAGCGAATTGCGGCACGTGGAGCAGAATAGTGAACATTCTAACCCCTAGGAGCAAGTTGATTAGAAGGAAAAAGTTGACTTTAGTGCTGAGTAAAGATGATTGTAATGTTTTATGTGTCAGTGTATTGTGTATGAATACTCTTTCAGAGGATTCACGTCTCGAATCGTAGGAAAAAGGCAATAGTTATCTCACACTGTTTCTTATTTGCATAAAAAAAACTCTGATAAGTTTAATTCTGTTCTTTGTGCAATATAAAGAGACAAACTTTTCTTTACTAGAAACTATTCGTATAGTTTTTGTTTTCTATTTTTTTGTATCCTGTCCCTGGTGCCTGTCAAAAAATCTTCCCACGTGGTTTCAAAGTTGCCATTGAATAGGGTTTATTGTAGAGCGTTAACAGGTGATAAATTTAAACTGACACTTCAGTTATGTTTTACCTTACTACTGCTATAAATTACAGCGTTTGCAAAATGGAGGCATCTTTCTTTTTTATAATTCCCACATTGTGTTAAGTAGCAATCGCTCATTCAGTTGCTAATCAAAATATGTTAAGTGTTTCCGCGTGCAATAAAACTCTTCGATAGATATTTTATGTATCATCAATGTTTTGCTATTCAATTGGACTAATTGACGAGCAATAAATGAGGTAATTCATTTGTTAAAGCAAAACTGGTCTCTTGCTGATTATTTATTTTTACAACTCATCGCGCGCTTCATTGTTGCGTAATGAAACTGAACAGGAAAATAAGCTTGAGAGAAATGAGCCAAATTCAACTCAGATTGTTTGTTTTCTCATCGGAAAAGAAATACATGCTTTTCTACACGAAATCCTGTGCAGCTTAAGATTAGCGGTTTAAGTTTTTTTTATGCCAAGCAATTTTGTTTGTTATACCCGTCTACCGAAGAAGACACAGGTGAAACCAAACTATCAAATAATTTATAATTTATTATGTTTGAATCACAAGGGTTGAATGCAAAGCCACGACCGCAAGGTTGACGTAGAACTACATAAGGTTGTTTGTTACATTACTTGTATTGAATGTTTAAAATTTGTGCAAAAGAGAAGTTGAAGTACTACTGAATTTCAGTTTGCACATACATAACTGAACAGGAATGGAACAAACACTATACAACGTGTTCAAGAATCAGAGTGCATGCAGATTAAAATAACACTTTACTTTCAATTTTAGCGCAAAACGAGAAGAAAATAAATCTTCAATATTTTTGTTTTGTTGTCCTTATAAGAAAAATTGGTTTTTCAATTTCATATCAGATATAATGTTGATCGCAACTGTGTGCTACCCCGACAAAGGAAATTTAAGGTATTTTTGATAACACAGTTGAAAGCTGTTTTACACCGAAAATTTGACGGCCCATTTGAATGCCAGCATCCCAACACTTTTGTGTATTGTCAAAACACGGCAACTTTTCATTAAAAGAAGAGCTGGCTAAAGTACCTACTACTGGTGCTGCCCGCTACCGCACAAAGGCAGCATTTTATTAAAGGGATTGCCGCTGCATCGGCTGACCCTGCCTCTATCGATAATGATACTCGCTGCAACTGCTATCCGTTGCCACAGCTGCAGCCGCTATCCGCTGCACTGCTGCTAAGTATGGACTATTGTAGTCGCTATCTAGAACTGGTATAAGCAATTTCGGCTGAAACAGGCCTTATTTAGACCAAATAGTGCATTCCAAATTACTAGGTCTATAATTTTGTCGACCGTACTTGGGGAAGCAATCACATAACGACCAATCAGAGGTCGAATTTTGCATTTTGACAATTTTCAATAGTACAATAGCTCGAATAATAAAATTACCGAACTTCCTGAGAGACGTAGTTCTATGTCAAAAAACAAAAAAAAATTAATAGTCTTACTCAAATGAGAGTATTTTCGGTAATGATTAAAATAGAATCTCAGGGGTTAAGAACAACCTACGACACTAATTCTTCGTAGTATAATACATTGAGATGAAAAGAAGTATCATGCAAAAAAAATAGCCTCTTAGCTTTCCTAATTCCAAAAATTAGAGTAAGATCTATTTCAATTATCTATTTCTCTGCAAAGATCATCAAACTTCCAATTCCGAAAAAAAAATTATGGAACCGAGCACAAGAAGCAAGAAAAGATACATTTAAATCGGTTGTTCCGATCGAGGGTGATACTGTTTCGTATATATTCCTACTTATGTTTATTTATTAAGAGCAAAGATGAACGGAAAGCCAGAAGACTCGCTCATTAGTTAAAAAGTGTTTCTGTGTTCTAATGTGAGTTTTGTTAGTCCCAGTAGGTGCGATATCTCACAACATAATTATCGAGGGAGTTGAAGGGTGGTGTCTGAGACACGACCGCATGATAAAGTTAACGGAGGGACGCAACTTCATGGAAAATGAACTGATTTCTATAAATTTCTTAATTACCTCTAATTACCATTTTAAATTTGACTGAAACTTTACACAACTGTGCCTGTGAGCTAAAGATATCATTTTATGCTCTTTTTTTTTTTTCGATCACGACTAATAAAAAAAGGAATTGATGGTTGAAAGTATCTTCAGAGCCATAATGTTTTGATAAATCTATGTGATGTCTTCGGCAAAGTTGTAGATAGTTATTTTGTCCTTATGAGCAAAATTAACTCCGTATAATTTATTTTCGGAGTGCGAAAAGGAAATTGAATATCCTTAAGAGACCCCCCCCCTCCTCCTGCTGAAGTATGAAGGGTTGTAAAACGATGTTAGAAACCTTCACAACTTTACATGCCAAATATGGTTTTTATATCTAATTGGTACTTGAGCTATGCAGAAATTTGTTTTTTTTTTGTATGGAACCCCTACCATCCAGAAAAGGAAGAGGTGTCAAACCACCGTGGAAAAATTGTAAGCCCCTAACAACTTTTACATGCCAAATTTGCTCTCATTTACTTGATTAGTTTTTGAGTTGTGCAGAAATTTGTGTTTCATTTGTATGGGTAAGAGGTCCCAGGAGAGGAAGAGATGTTAAATCACTATGGAAATATTGATGGCCTGCAAAAACCTCCACATGCCAAATTCGGTTCCATTTGATGTTTTCAGTTTTATTTGTATGAGACCCCATCCTTCCAAAAGTAGGACTGCTGTCTGAAACACGACCGCATGGTTTCCATTAGGGGACTACGTTATTTCACGAAAGATTTCTTTTATAAGCTTCTCAAACAATCACATATTTCTTACGTAACTGACCTAAAGAGCAATATTCCCTGATAAACCTTTGAGTGAGTGTTTCCTTTCCAAATAATCTGAAAATACGCAAAAATTTGATCAACCATTTTTTGTTTCAATGATACTTTTCATGCGTGTTTTCCGCGGATGGACATATTTTGCAAGAGTAATTTTTCTAAAAAGTAAAAAAAATTGGCAGAAATTTCAAAAATTACGCGTACGCGTACGTTTTGAATAAACATCAAACTTTAATTTACAAAAAAAAACTGACTTTTTTTTCATTTTTTTATGAACACCTGAAGCTATTACAAAACTTTTTAAAAGAAGTCCAGGGTGGAGAAATGAAAGACAATTTTTTTAATAAAGGTTAAATTTTCAAAAAAAAATCTAAATTAATCCACCTAGCGGTGAGACCCAGCCTTTCTCATTCGAACTTATTATTTGTTAAAATAGATTTACACCAACACTTAAAAAATGCACCTTGATAATTTCTGTTGGATTTGTTATTCATTCTAAACAACAAAATTTTGGTAGCCAACAGCACAACTATACCGAACATTTAAAATATAACATTCACACACATATGAACATACATTAACACATATATATATGCAAATAACATCAAATTCTTTCAAATATATGATGCGATTTTGTTTCTGATCGTGGTATAATCGAGTTGTACTCATATACTGCGTAAAAATATTTAGATTGTTTATGTCAACTTTAGTCAATTGATTTCAAATAGTTTATAATTAAATGTTTTTCCTCATACATTAATACTGAAAATGAAAATCTTCAACGCAGTTGATATTACTTCATCATATTATCATCATAAAATTCGTTATTTACAGGTTTGAAGACAGTCCGTTCATTTGATACCTGTTTTGTTCAAATCGGTTGTGTAGTTTCTGAGATAATGAAGATTCATAAATTTACATTCTGATACATAACAGACTTATTTCGTGAAAATCGGTCCATCCATCCATCTTTGAAACACGTTTTTTTGCATAACTTTAGAACCATATGTCCGATCCTTATAAAATTACTCTACAAATGGTTCATAAAACAAGCCCGTTTTTCGATACCATTAAAATCGGTCCAGCCATCTCTGAGAAAATCGAGTGAGATTGAGAGACCGTTACATACATACACACACACGCACACACACACACACACACACATACAGAAAATGCTCAGCTCGTCGAACTAAGTCGATGGATATACGAGATTCGACCCTTTCGAGCACTTTTATACCTTTGGTTTTTTCAGTGATTGCTATACCTTTCTAGGAGAAGGGGCAAAAAGTCAATTTCAACATTTTCATAAATGTTTTAGTTCCTATGATTATAAAGGATTTAGAAAGATATTTTCAATCAAGAGCTTAAAGCAACTATTTACCTCCATGTATCTGTTTTAAAGTTATTTTGCATTTAAGTTTAGGAAGTTGAAATATTATTACCAATATTTAATAATACGATAAAATAGTTGAGTTTTCCTTGAGTATTTTTTTCGCCGAAACTCAACATTGTTCTGAAACTATTGGTGAAAAGTTCAAGATAGAGAAATGTACAACGAATTTTTATTCAGAAGTTGAGTAACAAATTCGTTTTACATTTATTCGTCCCAAGCTTCTTACTACAAGTTTTGGAATAACGTCAAGTCGGCCTTCAATAAAAAATTAGCTTCCGTTTCCATTCTTGACATTTTTTCAAAATTTTGTTGAAACTTCAGGTTACTTTAGAAAAATAATTGTCAATTTTATTTTGTAAATTGAAATTTAGTGTTAATTATTTCACAAAAATAATTTTTATTATGATTAAAACATAAAAAATACTCTTGAGTCTGAAAAATGTATCCATCCGCGGAAAAAAATTAGTTTTCTCAGTCAAAGTCAAATCGTTTGGAACGACGGGTTGAAGTATCATCACATTTAGCAGTAAAACAAATTCAGTTCAGAGCCAAATTGTAAATAAACGGTCGTATACTACTTCTATGCACGGAAGGAATATTTTATAATAATAAAGTTCGCCTATCTGTGAGGCAATCCATAGGTGGTTTTCCGCGGTTTGTACGTTTGTCGACCTCCGACAACATTTTGAGTTGTAAAATGGCGACTTCCGGTGACTGGAAAACTGCCGAAAATTACCAAATATGGGTGTTTTTAACCAGAATGACGCTCAGAGGTCAGAAATTGTTTCCAAATGCCATTTTGAAATCCAAGATGGCGACTTCTGGTTTCTGAAAAACAGCGACAAATGACCAAATATGGGTATTTTCGCGATTGTTATGATGCATTGAAGCCACAAATCGACCTCAGACAACATTTTCAATTGTAAGATGGCGACTTCCAGTGACTGGAAAAGAGACGAAAATGACCAAATACCACCTAATATGGATGTTTTTTTAACCAGAATGACGCTCAGAGGCCAGAAATTGTCTCTGAATACCATTTTGAAATCCAAGATGGCGACTTCCGGTTTCTGAAAAACAGCGAAATATGATCAAATTCCACCCAATTTGGGTATTTCCGAAATTGTGATGATGCACTGAAACTACAAATCGACCTCAGACAACATTTTGAGTTGTAAAATGGCGATTTTTGGTGACTGGAAAACTGACGAAAATGATACAAAAACAACCAAATATGGGTGTTTCTTTAACCAGAATGATGCATGGTGCTAAAAATTGACCTCAGACACCATTTTGAATTGTAAGATGGCAACTTCTGGGAAACAGCCGAATACTATTGCATATGAATATTTTCGTAATCGAAATTATGTATAGAAACCAAGCGTTGACCTTGGACACCATTTTGAATTCGAAGATGACCACTTTCAGTTTCTGGAAAACAACAAAAAAAGCTGAATACCACCCAATACGAGTGTTTCCGGAATAGAGGTGATGTACTAAAGGCAAAAGTCGAGGATGTTGTCATTCCGATAAAACCAATAATTTCAAAACATATAAGCAAATCAAAAAATCAATGAATTTGGAATGTTGAAAATTCCGGAGTGATTTGCGATAAGGGCGCACACGACAAAAGATAAACATTGGGGAATATCAGTTTGAAAATTTGCAAGTACATTTTCAAATCGTAATTTCAAAGGAAGTGACTAACATTAACATCAATACCAAAAATCGACGTAAAATATACCTGGCTTATAGTTTCCTAACAATACTACATTAAATTTGTGCATTTATGGCTTAAATCTGCACTTTTCTTCTAAACTTTTTCTAATGAGCCTTAAAGCATTCTGACAACGAGATTCGTTCACCTCTTTTTCGCCCTAAAGCATTCTGTCAACGAGATACGCCCATCTTTCTTTCGCTTTGTTTTTATTTTTTCTCCAGTTGCGCCCCTTTAAATGCGCCTTTATTTTGAAAACAAAAGTTGATCCGCCCTTTACTGTCGCCTGTTTACGAAATATTTCGCAAATGAGCCCGTTGCTTCAAAAGAATGTAAAGGGCCTAGTTCCAAAGTATCTTTTGTTTTGGGTAAACTGCTTTATCGCCCTTCACTAAAAGCTTGATTTAAATAATTTTATCGATTTATACAAAAGAAAGGATTCTTTTCATGAATTTCGTAAGTCTTTACAAACTCAATAGTGTAATAAAACCATTTGTTTACATTTTGTTAGGGATCAACCCTAATCGCGAATTACTCCGGAATCATCAAATTAAACACAAAAAAAAGCAGGACGAAGTTTGCCGGGTCAGCTAGTAAATACATAAATATGCAGGTTAAAGTAAAGCTGCAAGTGATGAATACGAAGATTAGAACTCGAGAGCAAAAAATTCGGAGGGATAAAAAAAACAAAAAAATACTTTCAAAACGAAGAAAACATCAAATAATAGTTTTTGCATAACAGTTGTTATCACTAATTGCGTTCGTTCAGTTGAATATATTTTATATATAATAAAATAAAGCTTTTAAACCAATTACAACATTATATGTATCCATACTTAAGTTATTAAATTGATAGAACATTCAAGTGTTATCTAAGGTAAAAGTTGCACAAAAACCATATACGACTGTTGACAACCATTGTGCTGTTCCTCCTTTTATCCTCTCAACGCGGTAATTGAAACATTCATTTAATTGTACACTTCGTGGCCTGATTATTGAGCTTGAGCTTGACGGCCGCATATTTCGTAGCTGCTTCCCATGATGGATCTGAGCTCGTGAAGTTACACAGGGAACCACGTATATAGCAACTTGGGATTAGTTTACCATTTACACGTCGTGGCCTGATTATTTGAACATTTCTTCTTCGTGCCTCGATAAGCTACATCTATTATATTATCAATATTTAACTCCCGGAATGGCGTTAAATTTACATAAAAACAATATACGCACGAAATCTGCTAGATATTTTTTACATACAAGCAATATACGTACGAAATCTGCAACAAGTAATTTTTTTCACATGATTTGAGGTTTTTTCTGTGAAAGTATGAAATTGAGTCAACTAAATCTAAGATTGAGTAAATTCAGTTTCGTGTGTGAGAATGTCAACAACAATGCACAGTGGTACAGTAAGGCAATGTAGGCGGACATGAGTTTTTCGATGCGATTTTGTGGTTTTAGAGTGAATTTTTTTTCTAAGAACTTGTTTCTTATATTTAGTCTATTTTTTATGTGCAAATGAAAATTAGGGTGGTTCCGAAATCGACTAAATAAAAAAACTAACTTTTTATTTGCAGAAATAAATGTATACATTCATCGACACAGTTGAAGATCAACTTCCGGTATTTCTTCACAATATTTATACAATATTTGTTCTTTCAAATGATACCAAAAAATATTATTTATGTTTGTCCTAAACGGAGACATCAATATTTTTAAAGGGCCTATTTTTAAAATAGAAATAGTGAAAACTCTTCATCTGTACAATATATCGACAATGTTTTTTCGTCAAAATTGGCGTATTTTTGATAAAAGTAACCGAAGGAAACTTTGTTTTTAAATTTGAATTGAAAAAATAGAGCGAAAAGACTGTTTTTGGAAACCAAATTTAATGTCTACAAAAAAGTTTTTACAAAGTTACTTAGAATTAGTTGATCTACAAGTTTGCCAAAGAATGTTTACAATTATTTATGCAAATAAAAACCAGTTAGTTTGTTCTTATTTAGTTGATTTTAGGACCACCCTAATTTTCATTTGCACATAAATAGAGGACTATGTATAGGAAACAACTTTTTCAAAAACTATGGGTTTAAACCGCAAACCAAAATCGCAACGAAAAGCTCATGTCCGCCTAAATTGCCTTACTGTACCACTATGCAATGAGTTTAGTTACCTTTTTCACCACAAGAGGGGGTGTTCCCTGTCTGTCTTCACGGAAATATATGGGAAATTCGAGAGTGAACTATATTGGTATTATAAGATTTTTGCCTCCAGTCAAGTAGAACACATACTATAGTAAACTTTGCATATGTTACTAGTTTCTTCCATCTCCAATTTATCTGGCGTACGTGTATTAGTTTGATTGCCGTGAGCATACGGTATAAGAGAAAAAATGAAAAAAGGACTGTCAGGTATACCCGAGCAGGAGAAATATCATTATAATATCACTACCTGATATTGGGAATACACCTTATTTTGATGTTAATATGGTTTACATAGTTGGTGGAATAACAAAAAATAATACCAAAATTTTAATTCTTCAAAACTATATGAATAACAAAGCTTGGTATTTCAATAACAAACCAATAATTTGCATTGAAAATCACGAAAATGACCGATTCAATTCTCACTTAAAAACTTATTTTGAATGAGATATTTTAAAATAAACTCAAATATCTTGTTGAAGGCATGACGAGATATGATATAAAAATTTCATAAGATTTTCATAGGCATGTTTGAAACGTTAATATCTTTCGAATAGCACGATAAGTCCTCATAGCTAAATATATTATTGGTGAGTTATGATTTTGTTATGCTCTCTTGCCCGGGTAGTTTCACGTAGAATTACGTTTTACGGCAACATTAAAAAAAAATCCGAGCGTCACGAATACTGTTCATTTTCGAATGTTTGAGACTCAATCATTTTCCAACCGGTTTCCTTCGTTCTTACAGCAATCGATTGGAAAATCGTCTATGCACACACCTAAATGCAGAAATTGTACCTAGATTTCTCGCACTGTTGTACTAAAGAAAATTTTCAAGCATTGTTCAAACGCAGATTTCAACCTCCGCACATTGTTTTCAAAGCTGCAAAAACGTGTTCGAAATTATTTTGACCCTGAAAAAATAGATTTTAGATGCGTAGTGCAAAGTTGATCCATTTTGAAGAAGTTGCGATTTTGTGATTAATCCACCTAAAATTGATAAAAAAAATTTACTTTTCCTATTTTTGTATATAAAAATGAATTTTGTTGGCAAAACTGTAGCACAAGTTATACTAAACAACCTTGTTGAAGACACCAGTTTGCTAAATGTAGATTACCACTAAAAACAATTTTTTCTTATAATATTTTATAGTGGTATTCTACAGTTTTTCAATGCTCTACTATGTTGTTTTCTATGATGAAACAAACAATTTCAGTTAGTTTATTTTCAACTTTTATATTTCTTTGGTTATTGACGATTTTTATTGAAACAATGTAGTAATTTACTAACAGATATCTACAATATCTGCAAATATTTGCAGGCAAAACTATTTGATTATTACAGTTTAAGTGAAACATCATTTAATCCAGATATAAAATCACCATAAAATCAAAAAACCACCATAAAAAGTGATATTGAAAAAATGATTCAAGGGCATGATAAAAATAACTCAACAATAGATAATTAAAATTGGCTGATAGAAGTATAGATGGTGTCTTAGACGAAGTTGTTTCTTATAAAATATGCTAGAACTACAGTCAGCAAACTGGATTTTCATATGCAAAAATGAGAGATATGAAATTAGTTTCTCACTTATAGGTAGAATAATTACAAAATTTCATCTACTATACAATCAAGAATAATTAGTAAAACAGTTTTGTTGAAGACGCAACGGCTCCAAAATTAATTTATTTGAGTAAAAAGTGATTATTGTAAACAAGTGCATTATTTTAATACAAATGGTCAATAACTAAAGAAATATGTGAGATAAAAATAAACTTACTTCAAAGAAATGATTTGATTCGTTCTAGCGAAAACTATTGTAGAACGTTGAAAAACTGGAGAAAATCACTATAAAAAGTTCTTGGGGGTAATCCATAGAAAACACTACAAAAGTCTTTTGGAATAGACAGGTAGAAGTATGATGTCTTCAAAAAAGTTGTTTCCTAATAAATGTGCTACAACAGTTAAGTGGATTAATCATAAAATTGAAACCTCTGTAGCATAGGAAATAATTAATGGAACAACTTCTCTGAAGACACAGCGGCCTCTGTAATCAATTTCTTGGGTCAAATAAACTTCGATCACGTTTTTGCAGCTTTCGAAACAGTGTGCTCCGATTAGTCGCTTAGTGCTTGTTTTCCCAAACACGGTCGACAGAACATTGTACCTAGTTGACCGGGAAGGCACTTTTTGGGCTATATGTATAATTCGTTCGAAGACCGTACCGGTACCATACGGACGCTAGGTACTGATCGTGGCGAAGAAGTAAAAGGCAAAATCGTTTTAGCAGTTTTGGGTAGTTTCAGAAGTACTGGAAATGGCGGGAAATTCTGCCAGAGATTAAAATCATCGGCAAATGGCAATCCAAAATAACGATGAATTAAATTAAACTTGTCGGTTTTGTTACTATTGTAAACCACAATTCCACCTTCTGGCGCCGCAATATTGTGTAATTGAAGTAGTTGAGATTTTGACGTAGAATTACGTCTTACGGCAACAGTTTTGAATAGGAGGGCAAATTGAAAAATTAATTTTTTTTTTTTTTGTAAGATTTGGACCACTGCGACCATTGTTTTGATCTTTTGTGGTAATGTGGTAAAATTTATTTTACTCCAGACGCTATTTCAAAATCCAAGTTGGTGACTTTCGGTTTCTGGCAAACAGTCCAAAATGACCAGTACTACAATAGACCCCAGACGCAATTCTGAAACCGTGGTTGTAACTTACCGTTCTTGGAAAACAGCATAAAAGGAACAAATAACACAAAATATGGATATTTCCGGAACCGGGATGATATATGATGATGAAAATACAGACTCATATTTTTGCATTGGACGGGAAATTTTCCAGAAAGCAGTTTGTATTTTTTCCAAAAAAATAATCCATGTTTTCGTAATAACAAATAATTTTTATAAAAAATAATTAAATTATAAAAAGTGTGTTGCCTGTTATAATTTTTTGTAAACAAAAGTTAACAACTTTTGCTACAGTTCTTGCAATGTTACCTAGAATTTTTTCTAGTGTAACTCATCGTTACCATATTATTAACCAGGTTATTTTATATCATGAAAGAAATCGTTAGTTGTTCTTAAATCTGAATAAGAACTATAATCTGAAATATACGAGAATTTAACTTAACAAAAAAGAAAAAAGAAACGTTCAAAATATAGTTCTGTAAATAAAGCGTCGCTTCCGGTTTGATCTCTGTAATAGTAGTTTAGTTGTTCCACAATACCGAATGCTGCTATTCGTTCAATACAATGCTGCGAATGCTGCTATTCGTAGCTAACATTTATTGTTTACCAGCTTTACGGTCGCGTTAACTACAAGATTCTTAAAATCCAATCCCTCGAGCAGTAGACCCGACAAATGCACCATAAGTTAATAAGCAAATATACATCAGCCTTTAGCAGCTAACCGTGACCAGCAGGGCAAGTCTGTTTGACTGCTGCTGCTACTGCTCACTTTACTATTCCTGCCGCCCGAGGCCACATTATCTATTACTCGTATGCTGCGTATTACTCGTATTCTTCGCCTGATCAACCTAAACGCGCCATCCAGAACCCTGCGGAGGTCTTATGCGCTGCAACTGCCTTTTCGTCGTACCAACTACAGCGCAAACAGTGTCATCATTGGTATTCAACGAGCCTTCAAACAGGTGTCATCTGCTTTCGACTTTCACTTATCGCATCAAGTTCTACGTACAAAATTTATATCTCTGTTTCGTAATGTTTTATATATTAATAACCATTAGGACTAGTCTTAAAATGTCTGTTGGTAGAGCTAATAAATAAAGTATGCGTACTCAACCGGCCGTGTCACAAAGCATCTTGCAGTGCACTCACAGAGTGGACGCGCTCTATTCATCCCCCTCGCACTACTGCTACTCCTTGCTACAAGTGACCGTCGTCGTCAGGCGTCGAACTCATCACAGCGTGCAGCATCACCGCTTCGGCGCCGCCGGTTGAACTACGACGGTTGACAGCCGTCCGCTGCCGGCGACCCCGCATTGCCGTCATCTGATACGCCGCTGCTCTGCACCACATTCCCTAACTCGCTTTTCCCCCCGACTGACCTGGGTTCACCCGGTTGAAGTAATTTGATGTGAAGCTTGGTGTCGTTTTCGGTGTTTTTTTCCCTCTCTCTCTATCTAGTTTTCAAGATCCACCGTCCAATATCAAACTGTTATGCGGTAAGTACACGACACAATAGAGTGTCGTCGACGAGCTGCCAAGATCTATTTTTATCCTGTCGAACAGTTGCGAATTCTATCCCGGTAGGTAGCCCGGCCAACCCCCGGCCGGAGAATCATCCGCGGGGCGAGCACGAATATGAGGTTTATTCTGGGTTTTGGTTTTCACGCCACTCTGAGCACGCAGATTAGCCGGTAGTATCGTTCGACTTTGCTGGCGGAGTCGGATTTTCTACCGTGCGCCCGGCTGACGATGACGAAAATAGAGAGCATCGGTCGGTGTTCGGCACGGGGCGGCACATGAGAAACGAGGAGATGCCGTCGCACGAGAATGCAGCGATGTTGCGTTTGACGACGCGTTGCGAGTTGGACAGATACCGGGGTGACTGACATTTTGATCCAGTCTATGCCAGTGTTGTTGCTCGCTGGTGAATTGTTGCCGTAAACAACCTCACACAGGCCACAAACCGCACCTAATTTGTGTGTTTACTAGTCCTCTATCAGGTAGAATATCTGGCTACCACCCGAGTAGTGTCATCTTTCAAATTTCACAGAATTTCGCCGAACAGGTGTGGTTTTGACGGCTCCAGCCTTTCATATTCAACCCGAGGGACGGAAGAAAAATTGGGCTCTCCTTGGGTGCCCAAGGCACCCTCCACCAGCATCGTCGAAGGGAAATAATTTTCATTGTCCGTAAATTACCGAATTACGGCCAGTCGTAAATGTTGAGTTTATTACGTACACGTTCGTACAGCCAACGGCGAACCGGCCGAGAATCATTATTGATTGCCGTGAGTCAGTGGCCGTACCGAGTGACCTTGCCGCCGTCACCGCGTTGTTCTTCCGGGGCGCACTGGAACCGCAGTATGTTTCGGCACTGTTTAACGACCGCCAATTTGGTGTCACTACTTCTGACGCAGGCGGGTGCGGTAAGTGGCGAATGGATAGAATGGTAAACAGTGGTTCCCGTCCGACAACCGAAAGCGCGTGAGAGAGCCCCCAGAGCAAAATAAACCTGACATTTATGTTTACCTGAAGATGTGTGTAAACTGCGCTGAAATTCACACAGTCTAGAATAATCATTATTCGTTCTGTACCCGCAAGCTTGATATGTTGTGACGAGTCTGGATTTTCATTGTTTGTCTTATTGCTCATTTAAAATATTACTCGAGGTCACTTCGATAATCAGCGGAATTGTGTTGTGAAATTCCGCGCTTTGTTTGGTTCGATGCAAGTTGTGTAAATTATTAAAAAAAACTGAGATGTGGTTTGACATTGATCGACTGGCCGACGTTGCATCACATCGAATTTGACCCGTTACAGAATGTTCTAGAACTGAAGAGACAATTTTCTTGTGGCGCCTTGTGACGATAGTTGACTTGAAAGAGCAAGCTCAATTGATTAGTTAGAATTCACTAATTGATTTGGTTGAAAACTTACTACGCCATTCACGCTTTGAAATTTTTCCTAACAACGCTTAGAAAAAAAATTTTTTATCTCTTTGATGATGATTGACCTTTGTACCGTGATTAAACCTCTGTGAACCTCAGCCGGTGTTTTTTTTTCTTCGAGAGACTGCAAAAGAATTGTGGACCATACAGTGTATAATTTTCAGAAAAAAGTAAGTTTCTAATTCAGCTACCAGCTTGATAACACTTGCACTTCATTGAATTCGCCCACACTATTGACGAAAAACCCGCAGAAAATGTGTTCGTTTTTAAGAACACTGGCCAGAGGAATGCACAGTTGGAGCTTCTATTGGGGATTATATTTGGCAACTATATTGGCAAAAGGAATGAGGTTCAATTAAGGAGAGTAGAAAGCGTAAAAAGGGAAAATAGAAGCACACAAGCACGGATAAGTAATGAGCATGTCTCTTACGGATGAACAAATAGCTTAAAAACTGTATCTGCATTTCGATCAAAAAAATACGATCTATAATCAGAAAATTCAAAAACATGAAAGCACCAAAAGATGAGATAGTGAGATTTTTTATATCCTTGCCTAAAGGCTTCCTATAAAATAGAAAAATGCAAAAGTCACTTCAATTTTAAAACTAAAAAATCCAACTAAAGCATCAAGTAGTTTATTTTTTTCTATAAGCAAAATTTTTGAAAGAATAATAATTTCTTAATAGAATGATTATTTTTCAACAGAATGATAACACATATCAATAAGAATTCAATATTTGCAAATGTGCAGTTTAGTTTTCGATTAACTATTAGTTTCTTGAGGTTCAGAAGCTAAAATGTTCAATTCTGTTTTCGTTTTTAGATCCTAAAAATGATACAAAGTTATTTGATTGACCGCACTCTTCAGGTTGACTACTTAAATGGTGAATCTAATAGATTGCTTGCTAGAGCTGGTGTTCTTCAGGAGAGTATATTGGGCCCAATCTTATATAACATTTTTTGATTCTTTTTATGAAAAACATCTGTAAATATACTAACAAACTTACAAATCTCTTTGCTGTGGATCTATTGTGATGGTGGATGGTAACGCTATGGGGAGTAGTTGGAATTCGGGGGGTAAGACATCTGTGTTACTCGTGGTGAGATTCGAAATCACAATTGATCCACACAATAGAACTACTCCCCATAACGTTACCATCCGCCATCACAATAGATCCACAGCAAAGAGATTTGTAAGTTTGTTCAAAATATTTATAAGTGAAAAACTGTACCACATACTTTTATGAACACCAATATTGTAGAATGCTCCCCGAATCGCCTCAATTAATGTTGACGATAAGCTCTAAAAAGCATCCAGACAAGGAACGAACAAGAATTACGTAAGTCACATACACATCAATTACAGACAACTATCTAAACTCTTACCAATTGTTAACAACTTTAAGAATTGAAACAGACACATAAATAATCATCATAAATTTCATAAATCATAAAGTCATAAATTTTTAATATTTACACCAAAAATTGTAACTTTTATTTGAAAACTGATGTATGATTACTTGGCTCTAAAACGAAAATCTTGATTAGAATGAGGTCGGAATCTTGTTAAAATAAATTATCTAAAAAAGCTCATTTTTTTAAAATCTATTTTTTTACATAATAACTACAGAAGATTACCTGAACAGTGCAACCGGTCCGATCATGGAGAAATCATGAAAAAAGTTTTTTTTTTCACAGGGTACATTATTTTTTAAAAAGACAAAATTATTATCTGCAACTTTGCCAAAGAGATTATGGCCAATCAAACAAACCGTTTTGACTTTAAAAATATTTTTAATTCCCCATTGTAAGTTCTATTGGAAATTGAAAATATTTTCTACAGCCAAAACGGTTTGTTTGATTGGCATAGTTTCTTCCGCAAAGTTCTAGATAACAATTTTGTCCTTCCAAAAAATATACCCCTCGAAAAAAAATTAGAAAGATTAATTTTTTATTCTAAAATTCAATTTTTTTTTTCTTGATTTCTCCATTCTCGGACCGTTTGCATTGTTTAGGTAATCTTTTGTAGATTTTATAAAAAAAAATTAGATATTTTAAAATGAGCTTTTTTAGATAATTATTTTTAATTTTTCTTTTGACTTTGTTTCAAAAAATAAATTATGTTTATTTAGAGTGTATATTTTTTCCGGAAAGACAAAACTATTATCTACAACTTTGCCCAAGTCGTCACATCGATCAATCAAACCGTTTTGGCCCAAAAATTATTTGTAATCATCAATACCTTCCCAAAATAGCATTTTTCAATAGCTTCTCAACAATGAGTCGTGTTCCAAAAAATTAAACCAATAGTACAAAATGTCAGCTAAATCAAAAATGTTCGATAAAATTGGTTGCCCGGTTTTTTTGTGGATTTGCTTAGGTGCAAAAAACTAAATTTTAAGTAACTTAGGTATAAAATACTGTATAACTCTGTACCCAATGAAGATAGAAATTTTGTTAATTCAGCAATTAAAAAAAAATTCCTCTGTCTCTTAACAAAAAAAAAAATGTTTTATTTTATTTTCAACTTAGAAAGCTTTAGATAATTTTCGATATGCGGGTTGTTTCGAATACACAGGGCGAAGGGAAAAGTTACTGGGCCTGGGACTACAGTGAAAAACCTAAAAATATTCAATTTCATATATAATACATTAACTGGAATCGATCGTTAAATGCAACCTATTTAAAACTGACCAAAGTTCACAGTTTTTCGCAGTTTACAAGAAAGTATTCATCACAGCCAAACCTTGAATCAGACTACAGCACAATCAGATATCCGACTGTTGGAACACATTATTTGGAAAAAAAATGACGCAAACTAAATTACCCTTGAAAAGCCCACCAAAAGCGACCGAAACATCGGACAATTTCACTAGATTGTCGTATCCTTTTTTTTTTTGAAAAATAAAGACTGAGCAAGTCAAAAGACAAAATAACACCGCATAACTATTACCAGTCGTTACTATAAAATTAAACGAGAAATTCCATAGCACCGTTGATCTTTCTGCTATTACTCCCCTTGGTTTATAAGGTGGATTAGATTGTAGAATGGCCAATCATTACCCAATAGGTAAAGGCATTTCTAGAAATGCAATTATGTACAAAGAGCAGAATCCAACTCCAGATGCCTATTTTGAAATGCATTATGGCGATTTTTGGTTTCAGTGAAACAGCTGCAAAATGTCCAGTACCATCAATCCGTATATCAACTACAGACGCTATTTTGAATTCTGGAATGGCAACTTTCGCTTACTTACTGAAATAGCCAAGTCCTAGTATGGTGAATATGTTTATTGCCGGAACAAAGCTAATGCCTAGACACCGGAAATCCTATTTATAAACCATTCTAAAATCGAATATGGCGTCTTCCGATTCCTGGAAAAACGGTCTAAAATTAGTAAATACTACCCAAAAAGAGTATTTCCAGCAACGGAATGATGGCCAGTCCCCATGATATTTTTTCTCTAGGTTGCTATAATGAATCCATGGCTTTCCACCGGTCATGATACTATGAAGAAAACCTGTCTTTTCTGTCGCTGGAGCAGTTGTTCACAGGAGAAAAAAAGGAAGCTCAACGCCACTTGGCTCCAAATCGTAAAAAAACCCAAGTTTCTTGTTTGTTGAATCATAATGGATCCTTAGCAAACAGTTCCTCCAAAACTTCGTCTTTGAAAATTTTCAGCTTTACGTTACGCGGACAGTCGTCAACATCGAAATCACTGTCTTGAAAACGACGGAACCAATCGCGGCACTTTATGTCACTTTGAGCAGCATTTTCTGTAATCTTTTTTTTTAACTCTCGATGCGCTTCACGCTTTGTTTTCTTTGCATGACATTAGAAAAGAGATACTTCGCAGAAATTACGATAATTTGGCACAAAATCATACATTTTCATACAACATACAACTAAAGATGTATGACACCACAATAAAATTACTAACGTGTCAGTGCGATTTGTTCGCGATATGTTTCCGGTTTGTTCATCAAATCATAGATATTTCAAAACTGACGAGCACTTACTTGCTTTTGTCAACGGGATCCAAAGTAATAGATATACTAAATATAACTGAAAACAGGGAAATGAAATTTCAGTATTCAAACCACAAATCGAAAAAATATGCTGAATAACCTTTCTCTCATGAACGGTATACTGCCGTTTCATGCTTAGTTGTCCCAGTTTCCATAGAGTTTCCTATAAACAAGAGATAACAATACGTAGAACGGCAATGTATCATGTTTGCAAACTTACTTTTTATTAGTTTTTGACCCCTTATTTTTTCTGAATAAATTATACTAGAAATTTATTACAGTTTTGAATATTTTTATTCTTTTTAGTCTGTTGTTGCTTCAATCGTAAAATCCGAACCCATGAGCAAAATAAAATTAAATTTAAGTATGTTTCTATTGTGTCATTTCTGCGCCTTGAAAACCCATCGCATCGGTGTCACACTAAAGTGATAGAATGTTTCCCCAAATTACTTCCCTGCGGCCCAACAGCCGCAGTTGTTTTTCTCCTCTTGTCCCACGATAAACTACTTCGTAATTCACGTGAAATAAATAAATGAAAAGCTCATTACATCATGTAGCATAAGCGACTCCGTTCTCTGCCACGAAGGCCTGCCTTATTCGAATAATTTATGCATTTGATGCAACCAGAAAGTTTCCCACTCTAGCATTACAGCATCGTTACCCAAAACGAAAGACACTCTCGTTCCCACTGTCTTCAGCTGTGTTCTGACATCAATCCGGGTAACAAATCTTCGCTGCTTGTTGTTTCGTGGCGGCTACGAAGCAGATCTCCGCTAATTTAATACTAAACAAACATTAAAACGCTTATGAAGAAGAGCGGGAGCGACCCAAGTGCCACTAGTGGTCTCCAATCTTTTTTCCGTCCTCCTGCCCCGCTATTCCACCTCTACCTCTTCCAATGCGTGCTGGTCAAGTAAACGGTACGTCTTTTTTCCACCGCGTTTGTTGTTGAGGCTGCTGCTCGGAGGGAGCCTTGTTCACACTGCAGTCTTGCCAAATTTATTGCCATTTATGTTTGCACTGGATCAACCGGCAAAGAGCTTCACTATTTGCCCCACACGGTCTGTGTAACCTGCGAGCCAAACATCGCACCGTTCTCGTCAGTCAATCCATTCCGTGTTGAAATGTTAAAATTGCTGTTGGCCGATGTTACCCCGTTTGGGTGCCTTGAGAGCGATAGAGCATCGCCATCGGCGAGAAAGATCTTTCCGTTCTTGAAAACTGTATTTTTTGTTGTTGTTGTTGTTGTTGCTATGTTCTCATTCCATTTAAGTAGCTGACATGAAACTCATAGCTGAACAAGTTGTGGCTACCGTACGATGGGGTACATTCGCTTACTTCCATCGTTATTCGTTGCCCACTGCCAAAACTCGCCCCGTGCCACAGTAAGGTACAACTCTTGACTTGCACACTTCATCTCTCGGCACAACTTTACCACTTATGGGAATAATTCCGAGCATCGCTGACTGGATCTCGTCAAGAAAAGTTTGTGTTTTTTTACTGCACACGGATTCTCGTCTCCTATTCTGTACCACAAATAAGGCAGTCATTGCGCTCCTGCTGCTATGGCCAGTGCCTAGAGCTCATGAACACAGGACCCGCATACCGAGCCGCCCCCCCCCCTTGTTTTGACCCCTCTAAGCATCGCCATTGATGGAAATCTTTTCAAGATTCTAAGCTTGTTCGCGCAATCGTACGTGACTTCTAAGCAAGAAACTTTACAATTATTCTAGCAGCAGCAACTGTGGTCAATCGTATACCGCACAACAGCAGCAGCCCTGCTTCAAACCAATTGCATCCAGTCATCGTCACCGAGTTCCCAATACTGCAATAAGTTGCAAAACCGGCAGTAACAGCAGGGGAAGGATCAGAAACGGCTGTACAATTCGGAATAACTTTATCTCGCTTGTGCCACTCGGGATGGGGCGCTTCTGTTTCATCCGACGACCGAGTGTACAGATCGACACTGGATTTACCGTTGATGTAAAAATAAACTCCGTGTTGCGCAAGGATGTGTACTGAAACACATACAAACGCACAGCTACTCTACTACGGTCGATGGGGTATGTAAATTGAAATTGTACTCAATCGTCGCCGAGTCAGCATAATCGAGTTTGAAAGACGAGATGCAAATAAATTTGCTTATTTGGAAAATAATCAGAGAGTATTTCGGGTACGTGCGAAGAGAGGGAAACTTTTCCGAGCCGACTTTTCCAAGTGCGAAATGGAATAAAAGGTACGCGCGGTATCGGAGCGGAAAAAAGGCGTACTTGTGCGGAAAAAGTGGGTGTGTGAGGCGGTGGCGTACAAGAAGCGACAAGGTAAGGCCGACACGGTTGACAGATAAATAAAGTTATTCAAGGTGAATAAATTATAAGAGGAAAAATAAACGCTGCAGTCGGATTGAATCTATTTGCCGTCACACCTTGCTGTGTGCGAATGCGTAGCACACTTCTGGGTTTGGCGTTTCACACTACAGCTTCATTAGTAGGACTAGTTGGTTATTAAAAAGTTAACTATGTTTGCTAATTATTAATAGTAAATTATTTAACCACAAGTAACGCAATTGAAAACAAAACAATTTGGAGGTATTTCATGCTGAGACGCTGGGACGATTGTTACAGTATTCATTTGAATTTGCTTGTTTAAGAGAAGGCGAAAGATGTAACCAGTTTTGCATCGTGTGAATTTTAACACCTGGAGCAGGACGCCTCTATCGATTTTAAACTTCTAAGATGTTGAGGAAGGGACGTATTTTTAATTATACCATGTTTATTGACTCTGTTCAATGTATTTATTTTAAATTTTGCTCTCTGAATTTGTTAAAATTCAAACCATAAGAGAACGAAACCACTATTCACCTTCAAAATTTTATTGAACAAAACCTTTCATTATTATTCAGTTGCTGTTGTTGCCTTAAGTTATGCAAAAATATTATTTCTGCTACACAAAGTTTATGATATCCTAAGATGTTATTTTCCTCTTTTTTGGGTTGGGGAAGTCGTAAATGTGTGACAAAATGTGACAAGGGGAAAGGGGGAGTAAAATTTAATCAATTTTTGCGTGACGCACTTAATGGATGTTGCCATATAGGTATTGAATTTCGGCTTTTGTTTTTTTTTGTGGATTTTGCTGTGCAAATATTTATGTAATTTGTTCTTAATCCTTAGGGTTATTGACCTTTCCAGTTTTCAAAAAATCGAAAAAAAAACCTTTATTGCATTATCTTCACGTGCATCTTCTTGAGAACATTTTCTCAAAGTTTCATAAAAACCTTAGCAACAGGGAGAAAGTGAGAGCGATTTGAATCATGTCTCGTAACGACCGCATAAACTAAACGTGAAACTTTATAAGCGTTTATCTAGGAATGGTGTTTCTCAAAAAATGACTGCCGTGTTTACGATTGTGGTAAAACTAATTAACCGATTCTTTTCATCTTTTATTTTAAATGTTCGTAATGAAATTCTCCGGTCGTTTAACGATCGCTTTTTGATACACGACGTTAATCTTTGGCGAAAAAAAAATGAAATTTTAAGCACCCAAAACATATACCTATTTTTCAGAAAAACCTTTGCCGTTTCACTGAGAACAAAATACTTATGAAAATGATCGTTCAGATTCCCAGCATAGAAGTGTGCCGGGTATCTGAACGATAATTTCAAGGTAAATTAACCCTTGAAAAACCGATGATAGTAACTTTTTTATTTTGAAATATAGCGAGTTGAAATTTATAAAAACAATATGTAATTCTGCACTTGAAAAAATATAGAATATAAAGAAAATCTTTAAAAAAAAATTAATATATTACAGATTTGAATGAAGTCTCTGTTCATGTACTATTTATGTATATTTAAATAAAATAGATAGAAATTTGATATCTTTGTCGAAGTTGCTAACAAGAACATCTGATAAAACTCCTTTTCCACCGCAGTCGCCGAGATGCAGAGATAAACTCGCTCTGACCGTTTAGTCGAAGATCGCCCCCGCTGCTTCTATAATTGCGCGTATACATGTCAAAATTCGCGCTTGCCGAAAAGCATTCGTTCGGGAATAATAATAGATAAATATTTAATCACTTGGATGCTTCTGGTGGTGATTTGTATTCGCGTGCGCCGCTCGAAAGATACATCGTTAGTCTTCGCAATGAATTAACTTCGCGCGCAACTCTATGCTACTAAGTCACTTACCACGGTGACATAACCCTTGCTTCCCGTCGCAGTCGTGGAGATGCAAAGGTAAACTCGGTCTCCGACAGCGAAACTGCTACAACTCGTTGCTTACTACATCTTTTCCTATCCTAACGATCGCAAAAACGTGGCCGGCGCTGTTAGCGATTCATTTAAAGCGGCAGCTACTGGATTGTTGTACACTGAATATGGCATACTAATCCCATGTAGCCATATACGTGGTATTTTCATACAATTTTAGTCTAAGACTCTTTATCCAATTTTTGGAAAAGATTATTTTACACAGAAATAAGTTGAACCGAAGAAAGAAGAACAATATTTTATAACTCCAACAAATTTTTGGATTTCAATATTGAGAAAGACCAATGGAAAAATATTATATATGTAAACTACAAAGCATAAAATCATTACTTGGCTTCAACTTACAAATGTATTTGAACAATTACTAACAGGTTAAAGATTTTATGGAAATGCTTCTGGTTGAAGCAAAATTTTTGCTTGTTATTTTAAACACGTCTTCCGAGGGCTTCGTAGCGTAGCTGGTTATTACTCGTCACTGAACTTGCTATGGTTAGCATAACTCTCTAGACCCTTGACTCCATACTTTTAATAACATTGGTGACATGTTAGATTTTTTGATGTCAAGGACCATATTTTCAAATAGAATAAGAAAAAGTAAGGTGTAGGTGTGAGTAATTCAGTCTGTATAATAAAAGGTGCAAATGAAATGAAAAAGCAACATAGAAAAAATTTCTTTCTTGTAACAAATTTGTTATCTGTTGAACCAAAAAAATTCCTCTCTACTGAAGTAGCGACACGTACTACACGTACTTTCATATATTTCACACATGTCACTAGTTTCTTCCATGTCCAATTCGTTCGTGTATTAGTTTGTTCGTCGTAGGAGTAGCGGAGTAGCGTGAAAGTATTGCAAGAGTTGCCGGGTTCATTTTTTTCTCTGTCTTGTATGACGGATGGTATTCAAAACTTTATATCCCAAGTAACACACGTTGTTATAGAACAGTTGAGATAACTCCTCTAATACAACCTTCAGTTATAGATTTCAGTTGACATCACCTTTTTCCATGACATCTCTATCACCAGAAAAGCGCAAAAATTGAAGGCTACTATAACAAGTACTGGTGCTATATGAAGTATTATATAACTTCATGAAAGCAAGCCAACTTGTTAGACTGAAGCTGCAAAATACATCTCGAGTACCAATACGGTAAGAAAACGTTCAAAACAGGTTATTTCCAAGTTGTAATTGTTGAAAACACACACTCATCGCACTATGAAATTCGAATGCCGGCTCTCGCACACAAAGCAAATGGTAGAATAACATTCGCGCATCGAACTGATGCCAATAGTGATTCGTTTTACGGTGTCATTTTGTTTTATTTCTGTCCACTCAATTCTATTTCTGTTGTGTAAGGTCAATGATATAAGTAGCTTCTAAAATCTGCGCATCCCACGTGCGTAATTCTCATTTCTAGAAAAAAAATCCAAAAAACGTTTAGGGAAAAAATGTCGCTTGAACTTGAGCTTTGAGCTTGACGACTGTTACGTAAACTGTGACCCCGATTCCCTAAAAAGTTGCGGTCTTCAGCAAACTTTTTCAGAAGGCCAGAGGCATCTGGATGGCGGACAGTTTAGAACGGTTTCCATCATTAGTGACGCTAGTGTCCGCGTAATTCTTTGTATTTCGAACTTAAGTTAGATCGTGATTCTGATTTCATAGAAAGTTGAGGTTTTCAGCAAATTTGTTCAGAAGGTAAAGCGCTTTTACTTGATAAACAGTTTAGTTCAGAATTCTGCTACTATGTGGCAATTGTGTGGACACAATTCTTCGTATTTTGATTTCAACTTATCTTACGATTCCGAACTCCTAGAAAGTTGCGATCTTCAGCAAAGTTGTGAGACGATCAAAAGCATTTGGTTGATGAACAGCTTAGTGCAAAATCCTGCCGTTACGTTATCAAAAAATCGATCAAAGCAGATAGGACCTTTTGAAATGTTTCTCTAGAAATATTATTTGAAGTACTTCTGGGCAATTATCTGTATAAGATCCTATCCAACAAATTAACCCGATGTGTCCTCTATTTTTAGCAATGGAATACTCGAGATAACGCAGATGTTCTGCAGGTTCTTGTTTCAACAAACGACCAAATCGAATAATTCACCTGTGTAAGGTCTTGGCAGGAGGCCACAAATCTTTCGGCCAAAACTTCAATTTTTTATTTGGCCTGAATTGGATCCGATCAGACGCTTGACATGTGGCTCCATCCTGTAGTAGCATAACGTATTGATCCTTCTCCAAAAAACACTGGGTCCATCAAAATACCGATATACAATTCGGTATTGATTTTAAAATCAGTATTAATAAAAACAGGCGGCATTTTCAAACCGTTAAGCGCTACCAAGCCAGACATCATTACACCAGCAGAATGTTTGGTTTGGAACTTAATTTTTACTTTCTCAGGCACACCCTCAACTTCTTCGGTGAAATGAACAGTCCTGGGCGGCTATTGGACACAACATCAATGCTGAACAGTTTTCGTCGGAAAAAAGGATTATCATTTTTTGTTGAAGTAGAATACTTCTCTCAGGAAGTTCGGCTACATAGGGATGTGAAATGAAAATTTAAAACCGAAAAAAGTGAAAAATATGTCCAATTTCAAATGCTAATAAATCGGTTAGTGTTCGATGGATTTCCTTCGTTCTTGCAGCAATAGATTGGAAAATCTTCTAAGATTCTTCCCAAATGAAGATAATTGTGATTTTATTATTCAAACTATTGTACTATTGAAATCAGTCAAGCCTTGTCAAAACGAAAAATTCGACCTTTGATTGGTCGTTATATGATTGCTTCCCAAGCACGGTCGACAGAATCATATACTTTGCAATTTAAAATATGCTACTAGTCTACATAAGAGCCTGTTTCAGCCGAAGCCGCTCATAATAGTTCTAGACAGCGACAACAGCAGTCATCCCTTAGCAGCAGCAGTAGCAGTGCAGTGGATACCAGCGATAGCGGATAGCGGCCACAGATGTGGCATAGCAATGGATAGCGCACTAGTTGCAGTGGATCTCAGCATCGATAGCAGCTGGTCCAGCTGATGCAGGGGCAGCGGATACCAATGGCAGCGGATACCAATGGCAGTGTATAGCGGCCATAACTGTGGCGTGGCTACGGATAGCGTAGCAGTTGCAGCGGGTATATCTGACCATGAAGCATTTATGCAATAATTGAATGAAAATTGCAATTGCAGCAATCGGCCTTTTTCAAGGCTACTAAATGTATTCGGAAGAGCATAATGAATGGTTATTAATAAACTGCAACTGAGGTTTGATGCTGCTGCAAATGCACAGCATTGTGATGTTTATTACGATTTGTTGATACTGTGCTTAACAAGCGGTATATACGAAACAAATCCGATTTCCAACAGAAAAGTTCGGCACGTTCTGCTCACGATGCTGAGTCTGTTTTAAAAAATTCACAACACTTCATTAACAAGGATGTAACGTCTTGAAGAAGACGTTTATAGTTTGGCATCACAGCAGAATTTCGACCTTCATTTTCATATCTACCATCGGCAATATCAAACACGCAACAACCTGCATGCATGCGCCACGGGGACGGGAACATTTTCTTCTTCCAAGCCGCGCAACACGACACAATACATGTTATTTTGTTGCCTTAATGAGAGCTCTATCGGTCCGGCTCGACAGAATGTCCACAAGAAATCGTTTTGGTACAGCTGTGTTACGAAACTGAGAAAATCTATAGATGCTGAAAATAAAGGCGGGGCCAGAATGAATGAGATGTATTTTTCGTACATTCTTATTACGCCATACGAAATAGAATTATTCGAACGTTGTAGAATGGTATTACTGGAAATAATTAGGTCGCACCTATTTTTCCAGTTCCATCATTCCACACCGTTCGAAAAATTTATGTTCGTTTATTTACTAGAAAAAAAAAGACTGACACGCAAGCAGCCGGGTTATCTTTCTTGTAAAAGTATTCTGCTTCAACCTTGCGGTCGTGGCTTTGCACACAACCCTCCTGTGATTTTTTTAGCAAAGCAAGCAATTGTTGTTCTTTTGTCCGCTCCGTGATTCAGTGACGTTTCACTCTAGTTCTGGAAGATGCGTGCAGGTCTTATTTGATGATTCTTCACATGGATTGCCCAGAAATGTTGGCATCCTTGGCAAGTATAGAACGTACCGATTTGATCATGATTTGCGTACGTGCAAACCGAAGACGTCCACTTCTCGGCTTTCGCTGCTTTGATGCGATAAACTGTGGTTAAATGACATCCTACGGTTTTCGGCAATCTGCTTCGGCGTCTTTTAGGCGATAGTAAACTTGTAATCACTTTTACGAGTTTGGGCATACATTTCCACTTATTTGCAATAAACCGAATTCGATGTTCTTTTGAAGCATATAAAAGTAAATGTAAATAAATACACTGTCCAACAAAACAGGTTATTAGTTACAAGAAGTAACCCAATACTAGCGTTTGAACATTTTCGAATTTTATTCTGCCGCAACTACTTTACAAATTTTGACGGTCGGATTGCAAGCGGCGAGGCCCAGATTCCGACGAAGAGAAAACCGTTGTTCGAACTAATTGCCGACCGTTGCAGCAGCCGGTCGTCCTTCAACTTTCACTAGTGCAGCAAGGAGGTAGGTTTCAGCACGGTGTACAAAAGGTTGCGACCCGCGCGGGAAAATGTCAACCTTTCGCTGCGTTACATAACGACAGTGGGTAGGTCACCCCGCGGCTCGCATAATAAGCTCATGAAATGAGAAAATACATAATGCAAAAATCATACGCGAAAAGTGCATAAACAAAAAGCCTGTGCCAAATTGGTCGCACCAAATCGGTTTACTCTTGGCATTACTAACTTTGGCACTCGAAATGATTAATCCCCCATCCCGGCCGTCATCGCCACCAAGCCGGTACACCAAACAACGAAACTGGAAAGTGGGATCGGTCGGCGGTTACCGCAACCGGTTATGTTCGGGGCACATCGTGCGGGCTGTGTGATTATGTTTATTACCGCACTGTGCCTCCGTGCATCATGGGTTTCTTTCCACTCGTAAGTTTACGAATAGGAGAAGGCAGAAATATGACCAAAACAAGAGCTGTTGAGGACGAGGAGCGACAGCAGCAGGAAGAGATGGTTGTGGAGTCACGTGAATGGTAATCGAGTATTAATGATAATGACCCACAGACCTGACGAGGACGGGAGCATACCCCAGCGCCGGTGTTCAATATGTTGTTTGTGAGTAATGTTTCGCGTTCTAAGCTAAGCAGCTAGTTCGCATGAGTAAAACATATTCAGCGAAACAGTGCACATGTGATGTTTTCCTGCATTGATCTGCATCACTCGATTATTATTTAGGCTTTAATGAGAAAATAATGTTCGTGCCTTTGGCTCATTGCAGCGTAACACGCCTAACCTTGGCCCGGTTTTACCGGTACTTTTCGCCGAAATTCCAACCTCGTTCAACTTGGCCATTGCAAAAGTGGAGCGCCAAATTTTGTGTGAACCGAACTAGAAATGATGACACACCAGAAAAAAAAGCAACCACAAGAAACACTTTGAAACCAAACGTCAAATGAACGCCGCACCGACTTCAAATTGGCTAATTTGTAATGAAACCGATATTATTGCGTCTGGGTTTGGCTTTCTTCGGTGCCGTTGCCGCGATTTGTACCGTGAAGGAACCTCACTGTACCGGGCCCGGAGGCAGTGAAAAGAGACAGAGAGAGAGAGAGAGTGAGCATTCCCGATCAGAAGAGCATAACTAAAATATTACAAAATTCTTTCAACACGAGATACAAATAACATAATTTGATACGATTTCGTATTTTTTCATATGCTTTTGAAAACAAAATTGAATCTGAATGAGTTATAAAAACAAATCCTGAAATGAAGTTGTTCTGAAACAAATCTAACATTTTTTTCGTCTCTACCAAAACCTTTTGTTTCTAACAATGGTTGTTATTATACTGTCCTATAAGCTATCTAATTTTGATAGAAACCTTATACGTTATTAACAAAGTTTGATATGGGTTTGATATAAGTAGAATATTTTTTGTTATAATTTTTGTTATTTTAACAACTAACGGGATCAAATTTATAACACAACCAGAGAGGTTTGTCGCATAACAAACTAACAGCTTCTGTTACATTTTTGTTTTGTCTTTCTGATCGGGTTTGCAATGCAGGCATGTGCGTGCCTGTGTGGATTCAAATTCATCGAGACAGCAGTTTATTTTGCCTGCATCGTAATTTCATTTGCTGCGCTGTTACGTTCTAAGTGGCAACGGGGGGCCGCTCCACTATTCTCTAGAAAGTGCAGTGTTGCGAGTGGTTTTATCTCTTTTAGAAATGGAGTGAGAAAAATAAAACTAGAAACTAAAGAGTTCACATAACCATACACCAAGATGATTTTTTGGGCCATTTATGTTTTTTTATGTACACCAGTGAAAGTTTTAGCTCTAATCGTTGGGAGGAAAACAAAACAAACAGGAGAATTTAAATAATTTTTGATAACAAAATTTTATATCATAACCACCCGAATGCTCGAACCGATTTTCACCAAATTTGGCAACCCAGAACGGAGACTTAGAAGAACAGAGACCAAAGATTTTTATTCGTAATAATTCTAAATTCAAGATGACAACGTTCGATTCCTGGAAAGCTATGAAAAGCTGAAGAATATGTTGCTGTTGCAGTTGCTGAAGCAAACTGGCATCACTGGCACGGCACCCAAACCGCACGAGCAATTTTAATGAATTCCTTCGCCCGATCGAAAACCATCATGCCTTCGTGCGTCCGTATGTGTGCCTGTACGTGCAAATTAAATAGCAAACACTTTGTTTGAAAACTATTTGTTTTTTGCTGTGTTTTGCACTTTTCCACCAGCAGCAGCAACAACAACAACCGACCGTTTTCTTGCTGTCGAGCGATTGTCCTTCGTCGTTTTGCGCCAGTAGAGTTCGGCAGACAGGAGGACAGCACACGCCATCAGCCAACAAGTCAGCAGTCGAGTCAAGTCCTTTCAACAACGTTTGGAAACCTTTTCCCCGGTAAGAGAATACACTTTTTAGGCCTTTTGCAGTCTCGGCTAGCGCTGGAGCACGGACTAAATATTGTCGAGTGTTTGTATTTACATTTGTAGATATAACAGACGATCGATTTTTGTAATACACTGGATACATATTTGCTCACACACAGTTGCCATTCGGGATGGAGGGTCCTGGTCGTTCGTGTACGACAAATCGACTCCGTTGGAGGATTTGGTCCGACCGTCTGCCGTATCCACCGGATTCATCAAACAACATTCGAATCGACCAAGCTCTAGGTAAACAGAGAAGGAGAAAGCAAGGAGAACAGAACAGTATATTATTTCCATTCAGGATCCGACTCCCGCTAGGTGTGAACCGTTTTCTGTAGTGCTTGCAAGGATTTTCTTGCGAACTTCGGTACTCTAGGGTGGCATATTTTCTAATCGAATTTTTCTGCTGTCAAAGAGTGGGGTTGCAAAGAAGTACCTGAGCATCATTCAACGGAAAATGGACGAATCAGACAATTCATCACCTGACCCGACCATGCGTCCCAATTCAATCAGTGAAGATCAACAATGTTTTATGGTCTAACAAAATAAAATGCATGTCGAAATTTAATATTTCGCAATGTACACATCCGTATCCCTTTTGCAGTCAGACTTTGTTTGCAGCCTTTATAGGCCAAGAGTCAAGACAAGATTTCCCGATTGCATTTCTTTGTTCATCGACTTTCAGTACCTATTTTGTGCTTTCTATCACCCTCTTTCACTACGGAGAAATGGATTTTGCTGTTTGCTTGCTTCCGACCCGGGATTTTTTATTGTTACCACGTTACAACGAGTTGAGTAAAATATCGATGCTATCATCAATCGAGAAGCTGAAAGCACCTAGCACCGTAATTTTTGCCTCTGCATCACGTGAGACACCAATCGATATTCATGCCACATCCAGGCTCGTGTCATGTTTTTTTTTGGCTCTTTTACTTGAAGCACTTCCGCATGTTGCACACACCGTTGCGGAAGGGTAAGGGTCGGTAAACTTCCTGCCCGGAGTTCCTTTCAGTATAGTTTTTTTTTTCGCTGCTTTCTCAGACCGCCAACTCTGTGCCTGGCGGCATATTGATAGACGAAGTTATTTACCGGAGGCTCGAGGGTACTTTTTATTATTGTCACTGGTCCGGGGAGCAGGGTTTCAAATTATTTTCAGTATTTTTTCGTAAATAGAAGTCATGTATATATCAAATACTAAAGCACTTTTTCAGCACAAAATTTGTCAGTTAGGTATGCAAAGTTATTCAAAACAAATTATTGTTCATTTAAAATAATCCAGTTTTTCATTCATCTAAAAAATGTCACTGAGGTCTTTTTTGCGGATGATGCGTTGCAGGTTGCAAGTTTTCGCTTCTCCAATTCCTATATTCTATAACAGCATCTGCCTTTTACAATAGTCATCTTACAATAACTTTTGTTTTATGTTTTATTTTTTTTTTCAATAATTCGAACAAAAAAACATTATAAAGGAGCAATAACTGTTGAGTGTTTTTTTTCAAAAGTATTTAGCAGACGTCCTGAACATCATCTTCGAGCAACTATAACTCTGGTCGATAAATGCGAAAACAAAATTGCTCTAGAGGTTAAACTGTAAACATATGGTGTTAGATTTTTAACCTTTTTTGTCAATTTTGGTGCCCCTAGCGTACTTTGAAGTGCGTCAAAAGGTCACAGAGTAACTGCTAAATGAAATCAACCCACTCTGAAGTGCGTAAAGTCTTCAGGGACATAAATGAAGTTTTCTCGTAAGTGATGAAATCGGCGAGCAATCACTCTCCAGCCTTTCAACGCACTTCTGAATTCATTTCGAGCAGCAAAATTCACAATAATAGTCTAAATCAATAACACTGGTCGACGAAATGAAAACAAGTGCATTCCAAAAGCTCAATCTGGAAAAAATGGAAGATTATAGCTATTCAACCATTCATATTTATATGAATTTTGGTGCCTCTAGCCATTATCAAAACGTGCCAACTTACGTGAGAGTGTCGTATGGAAATTGCTCGCCGGACTTGTCCCTTTAACGTTATTTTTTATGAGAAAATTCATTTCAGTCTCTGAAAAAAGGATAATCTTTCATTTTTCACGGTTTGAGCTTTTGGAGTTCAGCTGTGTTGACCAGTTTAATTTTTTTTGTTTTACCAGTTTGAGCTCAAAAACCTTTGCTGACCAGTCTAATTTTTTCATCCATTTATCAAACACATCTCCAGACTCCTCCCATTTGGTCCACGTGAACATTTTTGCACAAAGAAAAGTTTAGAAATTTTGTTTTTGTGGATTATTCTCTAATTAGGCCGTTACAAATTTTATTTTCATTTTATGTCAACCCCCCCCCCCCCCCCCCCTTCAAAAATCTTGAATATTGGAAGGGGAAGAAAAAAAAGCTCAAACCGTTTTGTTCATTTTATTGGTTTTCCGACAGCATAAATGCTATACTTAGCAACAAACAAGTCCAGTGACAGCGAGAGTGTAGTCAAAAGGCAAGCGAAATAAATAATAATAATAATAAAGTGTTATTTTTCAACATTTATTTGAGTGCAAGTTACAAACGTCATAACTATGTACACAAAATTTGATCAAAGATATTTCTTTTTTTCGTCTCAGTGTTATTTAATTTATGCCACCCCCTTTGCTAACATTGATAACTTTGGACATAAAAAGAATTCGAATTTGTATCAGCCTTAGACATAAAAATAATTGTCAGCAAAAATATTTTCAAATCCAGCCCGGAAAAGTCATAATGAAAAGAATCCCATAAAAATTCAGCTGAGAAATGTACCAAAAGAAAGCAAAATCGCAAATCGAAAATTGATTCAAAATTTTGCTGTAAACGGTTCCGGAGTTAGGAGAGTCTGAAAGCAAGAATGATTACAAAGGTTTCTGGGTTTTGTTGTTAAAAGAGGCTAAAATATTGATCCCATATCAATTGTCGCAAAGAATTCCATAACTTCTCTTCAAACCACCAAAGAAATCCAAATACTTGCAAACGCCTTTAAAGTCCAGACTCCACAATGCACTCTAAAATGATTTCTAGCAAAAAAAACTGGAGGTCGAACAAAATATAACCCAATCTTAGCTTAAAACACCTGAAAGGTGCTTCTGAAATACAATAATTTTGCCATACAAAAATTAATTTCTAACATAATTGTAAACCACTCGAAGAAACCAAAAAAAAGTCACAAAACAAAAACTTTCTTGTAGAAGCAGGAAAGATAAGATCTTTTATTCGAGTGGCAAAAGATTTTATAATAAGAACTTGGAAAGAAAATAATCTTGAACGTAACTTCAAGTGATTGAAAAATCGTTAAGGGAAAATAAAACTATTCTGAAAAAGCATCTAATGGTAAGAAAATAGTTGAAAAGGTTGTTTATAAGACACGACCATCGGATTATCGTAGAACTACGACAGCCTGTCTTAAATCAATGATTTTTTTTTGCAATAGGTTTGGGAATGCACTCGATTGGGGTTAACTAATTTAATGGTGTAAAGCGGTCAACTTCAATGATATTTCTCTTTCAACTCTCTTTTTTATTAATTGATTGGTAACCTTGAAGAAAAGCGTTGATTGATAACCTTGAGGAAGCGTTAATTTAGAATTGCCATTTACCGATGACACCGGATGATTTTTTTTCTCTTGTTATTCTCCGCTGAGATTTAACGATCATGCATACACGTTACCTACCGGCACATTCACGGCTATAAGCAGTGGCTAAATGGCTGAAAGCAAACGCGACGCGACAGATTTGAACGAAATTACTAATATGTTCCGCCATGCTCAGCAATGCTGTGCAGTGCTGCAGTCCACCGGTTGGTCCGTCTGCTGTGAAACGCTAAGATTGATTGAGCTCACCGTTGCACAGTGTTTAGGGTTTTGGGGCCGACTTTTTCCATTTTTGCATAGAAAAATTCACTTTGTTCGGAAAAGTTGTGGCACATTTTATGAGAAACAATTTTGTCAAAGGCAACATACTTTTATCTATCTATTTAAATGGACTTTTGTGGAGTTTTCTACAGATTGACACTAAAAACCAAGTATTTCGATAAAACATTGATTCAGGAATTTGCTTCATTGTTCTATAATACTGTTTGATATAACGGAACAAACAATTTTATCAACGAAAGTTTATTTTTATCTCTCATATTGCTCTGGTTCTTGACGATTTTTATGAAAACATTGCATTAATTTTTATTTTTTTTGTGTGGACCCCATTGCGACCAGTAGTTGTTTGATCTATTGTAGCATTGTCCGGACGTTTTTGCTGTTTGCACATTTCTGTTTTTTTTACCATTTTGCAGTGCTACTTATTGAGAAGTAACCTGCTCCGTGTTATAGTGCTTTTTGTCTTCTCCTTCAGACTTAGTAACCTACTACCTTCCTTATCGACCTTATCATATCCTCCTGCAGGCTATCACTCTAAAAGCATATAACGTGCTATAGTCTATGATATTATCGAAGCTTTAGATCAGTGGTTATTAAGTCTGGAGGGAAGTTATAGTACTTTTTGTCTTCTCATTCAGATTTCGTAACCTACTTTCTTTCTATCGATTCTATCATATCCTCCTGCAAGCTATCACTCTAAAAGCATATAACGTGCTATAGTCTATGATATTATCGAAGCATTATTAAATCTGGAGAGAAGATTTTGTGTGGAAGAGCCTGAGAATAAAGCCATACTTAAAGTCCTTTTTGCGAACAAATGGTTTGGTTCTACTAAGATTCGAACCTATCACCATTCGCTTGTCAAAGCGGACTCTGTAACCTTGCGGCTACGAAGCTTGACTTGCATTAATTTACTAACAGATATCTTTAAAATCTGCAAATATCTGCAGACTAAACCATTTCCATATCAAAGTATAAGTAAAACACCATTCAATCCAGATACAGGTATTTGTTTCTCGTTGTCGCCTGTGTATATATCTATAAGTAAATTAGTGCGTTATTTTAATAAAAACCTTCAATAACTCAATAAATGTACGAGATAAAAGCAAACTATCTGTAGTGAAGTTGTGTATTTTTTTATAGTGAATAACATTGTTAAGCATTGAAAAATTAAAAAAAATCACAATGAAAAGTTTAAAGAAAAATATTTCAAGGGGCATTTTAAAAAAAACTTCACAATAATTCATTTAAATTAGCAGATAGAAGTCTTTGACAAAGTTATTTCTTAAAAAATGTGCTGAAACTTTACTTTGCAAAGGGGACTTTTATATGCAAAAATTAGGAAATTAAATTCGTTTCTGACTTTTTTTTGGCAGATAAATCGTAAAATTCTAACTTTCATAAATTAAAGAATAATTACCAAAACAACTTTGCTGAAGATACTAAAGCTCCAAAATATTTTTTTGTATAAAAAGTAATTTATTGTAATTTAGTTAAGTAAAAATGCAGTACAACTAAAGCAAAAATTGTTCGAAGAAATTGTTTGTTTCATTATAGCAAACAATATTGTAAAATATTTAAAAAATTTAGAAAATCACTATAAAAGTTATATTGGAAACAACTCATTCTTAGGGATGATATATTGGAAACTCAAAAAAGTTCATTCAAACAGGTAGATAGAAGTATGATGTCTTCAACAAATTTGTATTTTTAGAGATTTGCTATATCTCTGTCAAACAAAGTGGATTTTTATATTCCAAAACGAGAAAAGTAGAATTCGTTTCTTACTGTTAAATAGAGTTATCACTAAATTGCAACTTTAATAACATAAGAATAATAATTAACAGAACAACTTTACTGGAAACATTGCGGCTCTAAAATCATTTTTTTATTATCAAAAAAAAATTCCATCATATTTTTAAGCTTTGGAAACAGTGTGCGCTGTTCCGTTAAATTTAGTTACTGCTCTGCCGACGCTAAAATCAGCAGCTGCGCTGTCGGCAAAACCAGAGTCGACCGTCCTCTTATTGCAGTAAACGGTTAAACAACGAAGACTAAATTTCTGTATGCTAGCTTTTATTCGTGACTACTGATTTTTTACCTCTTTCTTTTTGAAAGTGGATTGATAATTATTGGCGCTCTCGATGTTTTCCGTTTTAAAATTTGTACCCCTACATATGTTGCCGTAAGACGTAATTCTACGTCGAAATCGAATAGAAGAGCAATGATAAGTTTTCCTTGAACCCGATCGGTAACACTACTTTTCGAAATGCCCAATCAATCCCGAAAACGAAGATAAATATTAAATTCATCTCAAATCTAGCTGACAATGAATTCAAACCCAGAATTTGGCCAATATATTCTTTTTAAGATTTCATTGATTATATTATTTATTGATAATAATTTTGAAATACTCTGTATATTTTTTTTTGATTTTTCAATTTTGTATACAGTAAGGTCGCTTTTTACGCGGTTTTTTTACGCGGGTTGCTTTTCTCCACTACTCAAAAACGGTACAAGATATCGACCTCATTTCAATCACGTTTTCCGTTTTAGGCCACGAGTGATCATATATCAGTTTTCAAAAAAAATCACAATTTTTGGTGTAAATACTCAAAGTTTGAAATATTGCATTTTAGTCTTTAGATTGACCACTATCATATTCAAACGAGATTTGAACGTTTTAGGACGGTTTTCTTTGTTATATTTGCAACTCAAAAAAGTCGTTTTTTACGCGGGCCCATACAAATTTGGAACGCATCCCCCGCGTAAAAAGCGACCTTCGTGTACTCATAAGTAACAAAACTGGTTATATCATAGTTTTATAGCGCTGTTTTGGCTGTAATTAACCAAAACTGTATTAGGTATTTGATAAAACCAATATTGTTGCTAGGGCTATCAACAATACTTGATTGCTAGTTTTTGATGTTTGCATTGTGATATTTTATTGATAACTATCCCAACCATTTTCTAATTATATTGCTAAAATTATGGTAAAGGTTCTTGACCTGGAACATACCCACATATATTTTCCATACGATTAGCTTATTTTTCTAACACAGACTTCAAACAAGTCGACGAAATCGAGGCAAGAGCTCCAGAAGTCCGATTGAACCGAAGTTTTGCATAGAAAGTTTTCCATAGAACACGAAACTATTGTTGAGCCCTACTTTTGAACGAAGTCAAGAAAAAAATCAAAATCTTCTGATACACCTCGTTCCTATCCTAATGTGCATGATATGTATATTTTTATGATATGGTGCACGGTACGCGTATGGTGTGTGTGTGTTTTTACACCCACTATAGAGATAAGTGACTTTTCACCTACGCACACTAGTAAACGTGTAAACCCGTGTAAAGTTGCTTTTGTTTCCTCCAAACTAAAAATCATCGCATCTCGTTGCTTCGACTTTTATCACTTTTTACCATTTTTGGTCGATTATGTTCACCAGCTTCTTCCGATTTCTGATCACGAATGAAAACATTTATTCAGAAACAAATTTAAAACACATGATGGATGTTCAACTGAATATTTGTCCAGCTGCTAAAACATAGCATTGCAAACAAAACAGCCATTTGTAAACATTTTCCTCAACTAGTTGCACTAACACATTCGTACGTAAAAAGGTCTATAGCCCTACTTCGAGCTTGCCTTTGTGCACTTAGGCACCCTTGAACTTTTTTTGTTATAATTACTCTCGGTTCTCGATTTCTGGTTTTCGATAGATATTTAAATCTATCATTTATTTTAGATTTCCCTACACTTTCATTCAAGTTTTCACGGTGTTTAGTTTCTATTTCTCTACAAATGACGTAACCTCAATCTGAAATGCAACGTGAGTATCCTCTTATGAAAATCATATGATCGCAGACATCTCTTATAAGTTTGATAAATATTAGTTTTTTTTTAAAACGAAAACAGATTTGGTTAATAGTTCGAAAATCTAACCCAAAAAGCAATGCTCCCGGGAAAGTATTTCTGTCACTTTTAAACTAACTCGAAAACTGTCAGCAAATCAAAGTTTCCCGATTTTTGCATCAACTTCGTATCTCGTTACTCTCGCTTCCCAATCATGGGCTCCGGGTGAACTTTTCCCGTTTCGTACGATTGCAGCTACCAAATAGATCCCGGCAAAAATCTAACCTCCGATTATCCTCATGGTCCAAAACACCAGAGAAGAAGGTCAGACAAGTGAACATCGTTATCGCAACCGACGATGGACTGACTGCCTGCCTGCTTGCCCAGCTAGTTCCCTGCTAAGCTCCGCAAGATTAATAAATTCCTGCCCAACGGTTATTGATTTTTGCTACCTCCAACACCAGCAACATCTGCCGCTACATTATCGTCAAAGTTCATCTGAATGGAGGGAGGCGGGTCCTTAGCACTGATATCGTTGATCTTTTCAACTTTAACAACCAGTTTAATCGGATATAAATTTTTCGACACTTGATTGTAAAGCTGCCGTTTTTGCCATTTCTGAAGTGGTGGTAGCACTCTCTCCTTGATTAAGGGATTGAAGCTTGCTAAGAATATTTATCTACATCCAACTTGCTGTGTTAGATTATGATAAATTTCAGGGCGGGGTCCCTGCGAGGGCGTATAATTTGTCGATGATGTTGAAGTGTTTAATCTCAATTACCAAATATCGCTAATTGAATTACTTAGCCAACGAAACTCAACCAAGCTTTCAGAGTGCCTAAAGAACTTTGAGGTTTACTCGGAATTAAAGTTAATTAATATCAATTAACTAAACTCCGCAGTACCTTCTTGCGCTTACTGGCCAACATCAGTCAAACTCGCCGAGAACGGGCGCTACCGTTGCGCAGAAGATGCCTCAATCTAGTAATTTATCGTACCGCACAAATCGCGCGCTCCAAGTATGGCCTTCCCAAAAACTCTCGGGAATGTTAACTTGCTTCCGTGGACAGGGAAGCTGCAGAGGGGCTGTGAAATTTATAGAGCCTTGTCTTGTCTACGTCACCGTTAAAGGCATTGTGATAGCGGTATAAAAGTGATTAATGAAGACAACGCGCCGTGATTTTCACAATTTCTACCCCCGCCGCCGTAGCTTGGGCCAGTACGGTGATCATCACCACCAACCAGGTAAGGGGCGGCAAGCGTCGTCCTGTCTTCGGACCAAAAATGCAGAAAAGTTATGTAATTGTGATTCGTGGCAGGCGCGCCGGTTCACAGTGGATGTGGGAGAATGCTGATGAACCGGTCCGGCCCGAAGCGAACTTTCAACCCTTTTTGCGGTTGGCAGGGCGGATCCTGCGTCCAACTACAGTGAAGGAGGTACGAGCGTTTACAGATTCGCAGCGCGAATCAAAGCGAAATTGCCCGTCAGCTGACACATCGGGAAAGTGGTTGGACAGAAAAGCCGGTATTTTTTAAAATTATAGTTCTGCAAATTGAGTTTTATCCATTTTCATATGATATCTATTTTATATATTCCACTAGCTGACCCGGTAAACTTCGTCCTGTCATTTTTTTTGAATACACGTGCTATCGATTTTACGTCGAGATAAACCTAATTTAGTTTTGTAGGGGAATTGGGGCAAAATCGACATGTTGCTGACATTTTACGTAGATCATAAGATATAATTTGACTACCACTTATAGATATTTGCGCATTACCATTAATGCTCATACATACTCGATATTATTTTGCTCTGTGAAATATACTAAAACCATGCCAAAACCGGTTTCGTAGAATCACCGTTTTGAGCTCAGTTTTTGTCCGATTTGAGATCTGTTTTTTTTTCAAGATTGTTAAGAAGATGCTAATATGTGGACAAACTCATAGAATGTTGATATTTAATCTTATAACAAAATGGCGTCGAAAAAACATCAAAAATTTACGATTTCTAAAAAATTTAAAATGGCGCCATTATTGCCTCTTAAGTTGTAATATGTTCAAACTCGGGGAAATTTGTTTTCGCATAAAATTTCATCAAAAAATCATACATAGAAGCCAAGGCAAAAAATTGTGGCACTGTGTTTTTGATCTTTTCAAGGCCACCACATCATTTTCAGAGATTTACAGTTATAAATAGTGTTCAATAAAAATAAATTGAAAAGATATTCTATCCTTATTTTTTCGTATGTCATTCAATCACTTCCGAATGCAACAATGCCGGTGTTCCAGCGAACAGCTTTGTGAAGTTTTACATCAGCCTTGCGGTCGTGACATTGCACACAACCCTTCTGTTATTCAAACTAAAATTTAGACGGCAGGCAGACTTTCAGGGGAGGGACCGTCAAATGAATAATTTGAGCCAAAAGCCGCCACGGAAAGTGTGCCACTGCCACTGCCCACTGCCGTTAAGTTATAAATGAAGTGTAATGATAAACGAAAAATTATTAACTCTTCAAATTTTGTACTTAATTTGTCCTCAAAAGTACGATTTGTTGTTTATTCTGATATCGGATATAATGCTCGCATCTCTGTGCTATCGTCGACAGTGAAATCAGGCACTAGTTTCATAACTCTGCTGCAGCTGCCGCTACAGGTGTCGGCTGTCGCTACTGTTGCTACCGGCTGCTGTTTAGTTAGAACCGTCATATTGACCATACGCTTGTAAACTGATTGGTTGGAGCAGAAGCAGGAACCATAATAACAACCTAAAGAGTACATTACAGGTTTACTAGGTATATAATTCTGTCGACCATGCTAGAGAAAGCAAGCATCATGCGATCAATCAAAAGTCGAAATCTGCGTTGCAATAAAGCTTGACAATTTTGAATAGTACAATTGTTCGAATAATCAAATCACAATTTTCTGCAATTGGGCGGATGCATAGATGATTTTCCAATCGATTGCTGCAATAACGAAGAAAGACTATTGAAAAATAACTGACTTCCCGAAAAATAATATCATCAAAAAAACTTAAAATTTGCTTGAAGATACATAGTTTTACCATAATTTGACTATGATTTTCATTTAAAAAATACTTTAATTTTTCATTAAATTCCACTATCCAGGACTATGAAAAACATTTTGTTTGATATTTTTACCATGAAAAAGGAGGTTTGTTATCTCGTATTTGTCCCATAGATTTAGAAGTCACTGACAATATTTTTGAAGATGAAAAACAGAAAAACGTTGTTGAAACATGGTAATGATAGAAACCGTTTGCAAGTTTACAGTAAAATTTATGTTATTCATGGTTACAATAAAAAACATTGTCCATTCACTGTTTTCACTGCAAAATACATCGTGTTTTTTCGGGTTATTAGCATTTACACATTTACACAGCATTGGACACATTTTTCTCTTTTTCCGTTTTTGGGTGTTTATTTTACATGTAGCCGGATTTCCTGAGAGACATAGCTCTACGTCAAAAAAATTGTTTGGTGAATTTGGATTTTTCGTCTTTCCAATTTCGAACAACTATCAATGCGTTTGGTTATTTTCTTACTTATCCTTTCATTGTTCATGGAAAGACAAATTTACTGCCTACAACTTTGCCAAAGACATCATAACGATCAAACAAACCGTTCTGGTTTAAATTTTTTGACGTAGAATTACGTCTTACGGCAACATTCTGGGATCACGGAAATTGTTCATCACGGAAATTGTTCAATTTCAAATACTGATAACTCAATTTTTAATGTATTTCCTTTATTCTTGCAGCAATTGTTTGGTTAGCTGAGCGTGAACTAATAAGCGAAAAATTTTTATTTTATGATGTTAATTGTTTTACTAAAAGGAGCTATTGGAAAATCTAGAGTCTTGTTTCGAACCAAAATTTCTTCCGATCAGAACTGAAAACCAGGCTTTGTTTTGCTCATCTTCTTCTTAAAGAAAAAACAGTTTTCTTCCCTCTTAACAACTGTGAGCTTACATTCAATGTGCATCACACCATCTGCTGTAGAGAGAGCGCAGAGTAATTGTTTCTCTGACAAACAAAAACGCTCCTAATTTGACAGAGCAAAAACCCAGTGAATCTCTTGTAAATTGCACATCCGCGCACGCAAGAAAAGTGAAATAAATTGCTCGGCGATCAACTGAGCATTGCGTTACCGTTCTCATCTCTCTGGGGTGCGGCAAAGTATAAAATCGAACTTTCTGCAGAATACGCACCCATGGTGAGTTGTGAAACTTCCTATAATATTAAATTCGAAAACGGTTGGGATGTGGCTTCAATGTGAACCTAAATGTTTTGATATTTGGCCAACTTCTCTTCTAGTAAAGGAGAAGCTAACGAAAACTACTCCCTCTTAAACTGAGACACCATCTTGGAAAAAATAGCAACTGGAGTCAATTCCATGCTTCTGGGCATCATTCCGATTCACATAACATCTACATTGGATGGTATTGACCATTTTAGGTGGTGCTCCATGAACCTGATGTCGCCATCTTGTATTTAAAATGACGTTTATAATTGATTGTCGGCTTATGGGCATCATCCTGGTTCCGAATATACCCAGTTGACCGGTATTTGACCATTTTGGATTGTTTTCCAAAAACCAAAAGCCGCCATTTTGAATTTCAAAATGGAGTCTGGAGATTTTTGGACAGAAAAGCTCATATTATGGTATTTAGTCAGGTTACGCTATTTTTCAGCAATCTGAAGTAGCCATCTTGGACTTAAAATGGCGTCGGAAGTTGATTTGCAACTTCTGGGCAATATTCCAGTTCCGAAAATATTCCAACACGGGCCATTCGTTTGACCATTCTACGGTCGAATTTTTTTTCTTATATTTGAAAATGTGGAAAATCCGCACTCGTCAACTGCGTTATGGAATTCCATGTTTATATATAAAAAAGAAAAGAAGAAGAAGACTTAACATTTGAGATTTGCTCTCTCACGATTCGATTCAATTTTCAATTCTTAGTTGTGATTCCTTTTTTATTATTTCGTTTTCAAGCTTTAGTTTTTGTTATATCGTAACATTTAATGGACTGTAAATTTTTTTTTCTCATCAATTTATTTTATAGTTTTTGTTATTCTATTTTCTACTAGTTTGACCACCCATCCAATGCCACTGTTCGCCACAGACGAATGTGTTGCGTCCGTTGAAAATTAAACTGTATCACCTTTCGGGACGTAAAAGGGTACTACTGCCTATTAGACGGCGTACGACGTTCGATTGGACCTGACCGCTGTGTAAAGGCAGCACAATGATTTATTGCAGCGATGATCAACATTAACAATATTAATGAACTTTTTACGTTCCCCATTATGCGCTGTCATAAATTCTGTAGAAAGCGTTATCTTTGTACACACGGGTACAGACAAAGTTGGCTCACTGTTTTCGTCTAGTCAGTGCTCAGTGTTGTACTCAGCAGCCTAAGGATCCGTCGGTGGAAGTTGCTGATTTATCAGCGCATCGTTTCCACTAGCGTCCGGTCACGTTTTTCGTTACGTTACGCTACAAGCCGGCCATAATGTGATGGAACCCCTGCCGCTGTCGGGAGACAGACTGTATCGATCGATTACCACAAGCCCCACGCCCTAGCCGATGGAGAGTGCTATTTAAATCCGCAGCCAGCGACGATACCGGATCAAGGCAGCTTCGCTCGCTCAGAAGTCGTTATGTCATCCTGATGACAGTGTCCCATTCTTCAAATGTTGACCGCTTTTTCTTTTCGTTATTTGTAGTTCAAAATGCGCTTCTCCAATCAGTAGCCATCGCGGCATATGCCGTCAGCATAAAACGGTGCCGACTCGTTTCGTGGTTTCTGTTTTGACGTGGCAGCACGTGTGTGTTCTGTCAACCGACTTTTACGATATTATTGATGACATGCAGCTGTGCGGGCGAAGGATGTAATGTCACTTGAGCAAATTTCGTACCATTGAAAAAACCTGCTACGAACATACTTACAAAATCTTTCTGCAAGCAAAATCTCAATTAAATTACAAACCAGAAACGACCCACTTGCGCATAAATTCTCGCAGCGAAGTACAGTGCCACTTCTGGTGCGGCCTATCCTATGCAAATCATCCGAAGTTTTCAAATTAAAACTTTTAGGGGCATTTCATTAGCATTAATTGTAACAACAGAGTTCGCTGTCCCAGGAGGGACAGTCGGTAGCGAAATTGTTCGCTCAACCGTCAATATAAACAAATTTGCGGTGGTTTGCACTGCACTTTGTCTGCGGCGCTCTCCGCAAGTCTTAGGTTCATTTCGCAAACCACGTGGAACGTTTCCGCGACTAGCTAACCTAGCCCACTAACCAGAATTCGGTTTCAGCTGACGGTGCCAATTTCATGAAATATTCATTCACCACGGCTGATTATGCTGGGAATGAAGTTATAGTTAATGAACTTGCATGCTAGCTCAGAACGGTTCTCCGTGGCGTGGGTTTGACTACTAATTTTCGCCACTATATTAGTTTCGCCACTAAACAAATCCCGTGCAAGCTGGTGCGTCTGACAAAAGATAAGACGTGCTTGCAACACCTGAATCGGCCACGGCTGAGTGGCCCATCTTATTTACACCCGTGTGCTTAGGGGCGGCAGAATTTGCTGATCCCTTGTTTATGACCAAATCCGTTGCCACTTGCTAACGTCTCCTCTCATCTTGGGGTCGGTCTAGGGGAGAATGCGATGACCGGAAAGCCTCTGATCATTGCTGTCATCATCCCGTTCCGGTTGTCGTTTCGATATACACCGTGCATTAAACTGTGTCCCTTTGTTCTGTCTACTTGCAGGTACGTTCACAAGCCAGCCGGAAAGCAATTCAGTTAAATATTTGCCCACAACAACAACAACTACAGCAGTACCAGCCCAGGGCTTACGGAAGGATGAGTAAACTTGCCATAATATCAATATATACGCAGCCATTGTACACAAACTGGGAAACTGTAAGCGGTACGATAGTGCCTGCGGCTTCATCCGAGAAGAGACTCGGAAAACTGTGGTTTGTAATTAGACGGTCGATTGGTGCCGTCAGCACGCTCACAACTCGCGGGGAAATCGATGAACGCTCTGTGGATTTATTTTGAATGGGATTTACATTTGTACACAGGGCAGGGGTGATTTGCGATTCTACTTTTTGAGGATTGAGGAAGTTTCCAGTTGATTGTGAGTTAAGCTTACGGGATGAGACTAAAATGGGGGCGGGAGATTTTGAGATTTGGTTGCGCGGGGAAACAGAACCATTGGAGTCTGGTTTTGAGTTTATTTGTAAATTACTTCTCCGCTGTGTACGAGTAAAAATACTTCTAGCTCTAACTCACTTTAACGATATAGAATTACCATGGGAGAAACGATCAAATATCGATTCCTTAAGTAACTGTATAATTTCTCAATAGGGGGGCGTCATAAATTAACCTTCAATTACAGTCTATTCAATAAATGATGCGTTTAATATTTATCATTTCAAATGCCGAATAAAATAGCATAAGCATACATAAAGATAGCATAAAATCCTGAAGCACGTTCATTTAAAACTAATGTAGCAAAGTTACCTGATTACATATTTCCTCTGCACTCAAATATTTATAGATTTGTCAAATCTCCAAAACTTATTTGGATAGATAATCATATTACACCGATACGTAGTGTTTGTTTTGTACCCATGTTGTAAATGACTCCGCCCATCTTCAAATTATACAATTCTCTCAGGTTCGGTGCATGGCGTAACGACTTTTCTTTTCGTATATAACATGTAAATGTACGAATAATAATTATCTCCCTTCCTGTTGGCAACCAGCAAAACTGGACCAATGGAGCACTTTCAGCCACTCAATAATACAACACGTTGTGGTGTTTCCAGAAGGTTGTGGCTTGAAGAGCAGTCAAATTACCATACGTGAGAATGAAAACGAATGCTACTATGAAATCGAATTAACCGTTCTTATTAGTACGTGTAAATATTGAATGGAGAGTAATGATTGTTCTTATATAAATATTGTATTCTCCACCCTTGATTGGAAGCGGTTTGAAGTTTTGTCTACACCACTGTTGTTTTGCACAGTAGGGACTCTGGCCTACGTGCAGTGGATTTCAATCAGTTTCAATTTGTTACAAAATTATTCAATAGCTTTTTCTATGTTTATTTAGCTTTTAACTGTCGCTTGAATGCGTCATGGTTAGACCGCATAGGCATTCACACTGAGATAATATAACCCCGATTTATACCCATGTTGTAAATATCTCCGCTCACTTTTAATTTACACCATTCTGTTAGCTTCGTTGCATGGCGGGATAATTTTCTGCCGAAAGCCGAATATACTAAGAATGCACGAACAATGAATATCTCACGTAGGTACCTAGCAGGGGCACTATCAATCAATCGACGAAGTTTTTTGATTTGGAAACAACCAAATTCTTTTCGTTGGCAAAGAGTTCAATAAATTACAATTTGCGAAATCCCGCGTCAAGTCTGCCCTGTACTTCTCCTGTCACTTTTTCAGGACCTTTTCTTCGAGATTGTTGTTTTTGTTGACTGCATTCCTACAGTATTCCTTTATTCCTGTAAAAAATACTTAACCATTTCTTTTTATTGTTTTATCAACATTTCACCTAAAATTTGTAGATCATCTTCTTTCTGAAAAAACATAACGATGGAAAACATTCTTGTTTACTCTGAACTTTTTTTGTTCTTGAAAATTGTTTTGTTTTTTCTACTTGTCAAACAATTTATAATCTTTCTACCAATTGTGGGTGATCTTCTCTCACTTTTTCATTTTACCTTGTTAAAATGTCAGCCCCATCCATCTTCTTTGCTTTACTTACCGGCAAACATGTTTCAATGCTTTTTTTTTGTTAAAAGGTAGTAGGTTGTATCCAAGACGCGACCGCATAACTGACGTAGAACTACGCCCACTATTGCCAAATGCATTGCTGAGAGTGTTTCATTAATGAATTATAAAGTCTATTATTGCTTGCTGAAATCTAGAAACTTTAAATTAATAATGGGAGTCTATTGTAAGAGCATACAATACAACACTTCGAGAACTTTAAAGTAATAGTGCACTACTTGGAGTAAGAGACAATTTGCATATTTTGTTCCGTGCTGAACTACGAAATATATGTCTTTGATTGCTTGAGATCATTCGAAAAAATGGTCAACCTTCAGTTTCTTGTTTAGCGGCCCTAAGAAGGGCAGTTTGCTGTTTGAATTTAGATATGATGCTGATCGCATCTCGACAGTGGAGGAATAAGGCACTCTAACATCACACACTGTAAAATATCGTGCTGCTGCGGAGATCTGTGACCAACCGGCAAGTTAATTGTTTAAGCCGAAAGCAAATTCGGAAAGCCAGCCGATACTGTCGCAATGCGCCACTGCTTCTACCCCTTTCCGCAAAATAAAATATAACTAGTTTTCCCAAAAGCAGGCTCTTTCATAGCCTAAGGGTGCTATATAATAGGCTCCGCCTTTTCGTCAAGTTTACCATTCTCTCATCTTCACTAGACGAAAGATTCAATAATTCGCATGTAATTTATCGCAATCCTCTGCTGGTATTACCGTAATCCGCTTTGCTAGTGCTAATATAGGATCGTTCGTCCGTCTCACCATCTACTAAAATAATGTAATTAGTTTGATCAGGAGCAGGCTCTTTTTTAGGCCAAAGAGTGCATTCTCGGCTAACTAGGTATACTATTCTGTCGACTTTTTTTTTAGAAAAACCAGTCAGCGACCAACCAGAGTACATTAGTTCACATAATGAAACAAAATTAGCCTGTATTTGGGTAGATACTTGTTAAATTTTCCAATCGATTGCTGCAGGAAAACAAATCAGCTTATATGCATTTAAAAAGGGATAAATTTGGTCCTCTTGTCGTTAACAGGTTTTTAATTACATCCCTATATGGTAGGCTAAAGAAAAACATAGTTCTACGTCAAAAATAGTTTCTATCAACAAAGTTTGCAAATTTTCACCATGTTTATATCAACTGTTTTCCACATTTACACAACTTGTTTGAGCACCATTATTACAATATTTATATTAGCAGCAGGTTATATTAGTAAAAGGTTATATTAGCAGCAGTTAATCGAAAGACTTGGTGAAAATTTCAAAAGTGAAGCAAAAGGAGTGGAGAAGCGAAGAATACGAAAAAATTGTAGAAAATGGTAAAAACATGATGGTAAAATGGCGATGAACAATTGAATAAAGAATAAAGAAAATAACAGAAGGTTTGCATGCAAATCCACGACAGTAAGATTGACGTAGAACTACATAAGGTTGTTTTTTGCTTTACTTGCATTGTTGTATTCAAAGTGATCAATCACAATAACTTGCATTCAACACTGATACAATAACTCTCTTGAAATAATATTCCTGGAGCCAAATATATTTTGGTCATCTTAAGCTATTCATTCATCAGCCAATGTATGTAGTATTGCTTGAACCGGGATTATTTTAATAGGCCGTAAACCGACCCCAGTTGTCATTTCGAATCTATTCAGGGCAATTATTTCCCGAGATTTGCATTAATAAATTGTGTTATTAACACTGAGAAGATAGTCTATTGTTTTCTCAGCAATATCTTTGAAGAGGCTCGCGATCACTGCCGAATGATGGAAAGGCTGTCACTGCCGCTATTAAATTATGAATGAATTGTAATGAATGAACGAGAAAATATTACCTCTTCAAATTATGTAACAACTTGTCCTTAAAAGGACAATTTGTTGTTCACTTAAATATCGGGTATGATGGTGATTGCGTCTCTGTGAAATCTAGATTGATCGCTTTCGATGACTCAGGCACCTTTCTCATAACACAGTGGATGATTGCCAACATACCCGTTTGTGTGTTGTCAAAATATGACAGAGCTTTTCACTGTGTGAAGTGCTGGCCAATTTACCTACCGCTGATGCTGCCACAATCCCCGCTGTTACTACCCGCACCGCGCTGCTGCTTAACAACACCGTCCTAGTGGCTATCCACTGGTAAACTGATTGGTTTGAGCAGAAGCAGTTTCAAAGAAGGCATCTCTGGTTGGATTGGTATATAAATATAAAGCCACTAATTAAAGGTCGAAATCTGCGTACAAACAAGGGTTGACAATTTTCAATAGTAAAATAGTTCGGATACTCAAATTGCAATCTTCCGCATTTTCGCCGATGCATAGATATATTTTTTCCGTTTTTAGATTTTCATTTCACATGTCTACGTAGCCGAGCTTCCTGAGAGACGTAGTTCTACGTTGAAAACAGATAATTTATTAATAAGTTAAAACGGTTATTTGAATATTGGTTGAAATAACTGAATGTGTTTCGAGAATTTTATAAAAATCTATGAAGATTGTAAGAATGTACGAGAAAGAAAGTCTGTTTCTGGCGTCCTTGTAGTAGGAAGCTGGCAATACAAAATAGTAAAAAATAGAAAAAGTTTCAAGGGTTAAAATTAAAAGTTTGAGTGTTAATAAGTGAATAGTAATAGTAGAACATTTAAATAGCTCAAAAATACTTGTGAAAATGTTACAAAAGCTACACTGCCTATAATCGCATATCAGTCCCATCTTCATTCTCATCAAGTTGAGAAAATAGCGCGTAAAGGTATTTTTCTTGCTTAAGTTATTTCAGCTGTTGAGCGTGGTTTATTCTCATATTTTCGATATAATATAATGAGATAGACATTTACCATAACTTCTCTATAAAAACGACAAAAATGCAGGTGGGACTGGTATTATAGGCAGTACAAGACGTTCAAAGAAAGTAATTTCAAGTTAAACGAGTAAACGTTTGCAAGATAAATGAGTGCAGGCATTAAAATCACTGTTAAAATTTATGGCAGGAAGGTTACAAAAAGATAATCAAAAACTAGTAAAATGCCGATGAAAAATTGAAGAGAAATAAAAACACAAAAAATTAATTAATTTTGCAGTAAAAGGGTCAATGCTAACCGGTGATATAAAAAGTGGATAAATTCACTGGAAGCGTATTATAAATCTGACAAAAACGTTTGATGCACCTTTAAGTTCTAAACAATTCAAAGTATTGCCTAGCTACAACTTTGTCCCATTTTTCTGGTAAAGCTCGAATACGATTAAATTGCTCGTTTTATGATGCTATTCACAAATCAAGCCATTTTTCGATGTCTTCATCTGGGTAGAACTGCTGATCAGCCAGATCATGTGCCATCGAACGGAATAAATTATAATCGGACGGCGAAATCAATGAGTAATATGACGGATTAGGTAGGACTTCCCATTTGGGTTTTTCTATGTAAGTTTTAACGACTTTGGCAATATGAGGCCGAGCATTGTCATGCAGAAATATCACTTTTTTGTACCTCTAGTCGTATTGTGGCCGTTTTCCGCTCAGTACTCGGCTTAATCGCATCAATTGAATTGATGCCGTTAAAGGTTGTGTAACTTACTTTACTTACTTTTAAGGCGAAAGACCGATTATCGATCCAGTGCCGAATCCAGAATACGTCGCCATGTCCCTCGGTCTTGGGCTGCCATCCGCCAATCGCCCCTAACACCTATTTCGCGTGCATCCTCGTCGACAGCACACATCCAACGAGTGCGGAGTCTACCCCGAAGTCGGCTATTGGGATTTCTGCTAAATATAGCCTTCGTTTGACGCTCATCCGGCATTCTCGCTACATGCCCAGCCCACTGAAGCCTGCCGTGTTTTATCCGCTTGACTATATCCGCCGATTTGTATGCCTGGTACACTTCATGGTTCATGCGTCTGCGCCAAACACCATTTTCTAGTTTGCCGCCAAGGATTGAACGCAAAATCCTACGCTCAAAAACACCAAGAGCTCCCGATCAGCCTCTTTCAGCGTCCATGATTCATGGCCGTAGAGAGCCACCGGATGAATCAGTGTTTTATAGAGTGCAAGTTTAGTACGGATTTGCAGACTGCGGGACCATAGCTGGTTACGTAATCCGTAAAAGGCCCTGTTTGCGGCTGCTATCCGCCTCTTTATCTCACGGCTAATCTCGTTGTCACATGTCACTAATGTTCCCAGGTAAATGAATTCGTTGACTACTCCGAATGTTTCCCCATCTAGCACCACCGCAGCATCAACCTCCGACGGACTACCACGCACTCTGCCAGCCACCATGTATTTCGTTTTGGCAGAGTTTATGACAAGCCCTAATCTCGCAGCTTCCCTCCTGAGAGGTCCGAAGGCCTCTTCCACAGCTCTACGGTTGATACCAATGATGTCGATATCGTCCGCAAAACCGAGAAGCATGTGCGACTTCGTAATGATGATGCCGCTTCTCTACACACCAGCCCTCCGTATAGCACCTTCCAATGCGATGTTGAACAATAAGTTCGACAGCCCGTCACCCTGCTTCAAACCATTTAACGTCACGAACGAGTCCGATATCTCACCGGCTATCCTGACGCGTGATGTAGAACCTTCAAGGGTGGCACGTATCAGCCTAATCAGCTTTGTTGGGTAGCCTTGTTCGATCATAATCTGCCATAACTCATTTCTCTTAACTAAATCGTACGCTGCCCTGAAGTCTATGAACAGATGGTGCGTATGCAAGTTGAATTCTCGAAATTCATCGAGGATTTGTCGCAAGGTAAACATTTGGTCCGTCGTGGAGCGTCCCCCTCGAAAACCGCATTGGTACTCGCCAACAAAGGTCTCCTGCAACGGCCTCAGTCTGTGGAACAGGATGCGGGAGAGAATTTTGTACACGGTATTGAGGAGGGTTATGCCCCGATAATTGCTACAGTCCAGGCGATGACCTTTTTTGTAGATCGGGCATATGAGACCCTCCAACCAGTCCGAGGGCAATTCTTCATCAGACCACACTCTCAGCATGATCCGATGGATGGCACGATACAGTTTATATCGTGTCCTGGGCACTCATTGTATGTCTTTCCAGGTGCTCATAGAACTCCTCCTTTTCGTCATCGGGTTTCTCGTTGGTCGCTGCGTACACATTTATTAGGCTGTAGTTGAAGAATTTGCCCTTAATTCTCAACACGGATATACGGTCACTGATCGGCCTCCATCCGATAACACGCTTCATCTGTTTTCCAATTAGCACGAAACCGACTCCTCTGTCTGCTCTCACGCCGCCGCTATAGTAGATGTGGTACTTGAATGAAGTGTCCGCAATAGGATCTACTGGTCGGATTTCGCGTTCTCCCGATTTCGGCCACCGCACCTCTTGGATAGCTGCAACCTCCACATTCACCTTTCGCAGCTCTCTAGCCAAGATACTTGCGCGTGCCGGTTCGAGTAGAGTCCTTACATTCCAAGTACCGAGTTTCCAATAATCGTTGTCCTTTTTCGTTCGCCTAGGTCCATGCCGATTATTCCGTTCCGTATTTATATCTGGATTGTTCGTAGTATTTAATATTCGGTATGCTGCCTTACTAGGGCTGCGATACCTAGTCTCGCGACGGGGTTGCCGTCTTTGATATAGCTGGCGAAACAGCGCGTTTCATGATGCAGCCGCCCGCTCCGGGTCAGACGCTGTTGTACGCCGCCTCTAACATGGGGAAATAATCGCGTACGTTCCCCCTTTCCAGTCAGCATACGACCAAAGCTTCCACCGGGGTTGGTTACCCGATCTCCGCTAAGGTTACTCGTATCCCGGTCGGCACCACGTGGAAGTTGGGATAGGAGTTGATGGACAGAGGTGAATGACCACAATAGGATCCCAAGTGACACGTGTCCAACCATTCGCCAACCAGGTTGTGTAACATTTCCTCTAAAACAATTTTACTGAAACCCAATTTCCCGAATGTTATTTCCCAGAATATACTGTATTTCTGAATAAAACATTTTCCCGAGAATCATTTCCCCACATGTGAAATTTTGTCGAAGACCCATTCCACGAAAGTAACATTCTCCCGAAATCGAATTTCCCGACTGTAATATTTTACTGAGTTTCAGTTTACCAAAATAAAAAAACAACTCTTCCCAAAAAAATGTGTTTCAACCATTTTGTGACATGGTTAGATAGACTCAATACTTCAAGTTTTTATGAGAAACCATTTTTTTTTGAATCATGCAATTGCTTAGAAACAGCTTGGTGGGTAACTTCTAATACCGAAGCAAGCTGTTCCTGCGTTTAGCATTGACCCTCAACAAGCAATTCCTCCAGCTAAGCGTCTTCGTCGGTGTTTGGCCTTCTTTCACGTGGACAGCTGTCAATTTCGAAACTACCGGCGATGGAGCCTATTATAACATGTTGTTGCACTTAGAGCAGCATTTCCGTAAACTTTTTTAATTCTCGATGTGCTTCAGCCACCGTTTTCATTGAATGAAATGAGGAAGGTAACTCTTCCCGCATATAATAATTTTTTTGTTTTGAGGAAAGCTTGATGAAATATTGAAACGGCGTTTTACACTTTTTTCTACAAATTCATTGCTGTTTTTATTTTAGATGTGAAGCGATTGAATTTCGTGGGTTTTTTATATATAGTATGCCAAAAAGCAGTCATTAGTGAGCAAATGGGAATCGACTTTGTGATCGATTGAAAGTGTACGATTTCAACGAAACTTTTAAACTTAGAATTGAAGAGATATTTTAATTATTATATTTCAATCTTTTGCAATATTTTACCTGTCGATCACGACATATATAAAAGATATTTCAATTATTATATTACAATCTTTTGCAATATTTTACCTGTCGATCAAGACATAGATATTTAAAATTTATTCAGCGGTAGTAATCAAATCTGCACTTAAAATCCATGTTGAAACAGCTGTTGCAGCTATAGAAAGCGAGCTCCTGATTGTTTTTAAACAGCGGAACTGAACAGAAAAAAATGACTGATTTTCTATCACAAAGATATTTCAATTATTGTATCACAAATTTTGGCAACCTTCGTCATGCGATCAAAATTTTAGTGGTCAAAAGCCGTTCAGTGGTAATCACATAACATTCAACAATACGCAACTCCGTAATATACTGTTGCGTGCCCGAGAGTTCGCTGCACCTCCTGCTCCGCACAAATGCAATATGCATCACGCACAACTACAATGTGCAACACGCAACAGCGTAGTTTCGCGACTGAGTGTGCGGCGTCTTCTGATTTTTACTTTCATACGACACAAAAAGAAGAAGGCAATTCAAACAGCAATTCGATTGTCTTCCAGGTCGCAACGTGATACGGGTTAATGTAACTCGCCCCAGTGTCCGTCAATTGTGCATATGGCTGATGACTAATAATATTTTTAAATTCTTTTTTTGAGGTAAAAATTGATTTCTCTCCGCCGGGATAGGATTAAAACGGGGATAAATGATCTCAAAAAGCAGAGAAAATATGAGAGGGTATTAAAAAGTGATGACCATTTTGTCAAGAAGATAATAAAAATTAAAATTTAAAAAAATAAGGCTGGTGTTCTAAATCCTTTAATTTTGTAATGAATATTCATGGTTTGGGTGACCGCCAACACTTTGTATGTACTTTTGTAGATAAAACCTTATCTTACAACCCTAAATAAACTTTCGTGCCTTCGTAGAACAAATTCATGGAGCAAAAAAATGTTTCCCCAAACTCATTTCAAAATGATGTTTCATTGTAGAAAGAACATTGTCTCAAACCATTTTTTTTGGTGCAGAACCACTTTCTCGAACCAAATCAAATGAAAACTTTAGCATCAAGGGATTATGATCCGGCAACGATAATACAGAGCTTTGGCTCTCGAAGAGCAGTTCCTGGGCCAATCACAAAACCAGAGCCATAAATTCTTCAGCTTGTTTGGATTGTAACAAAGGTACTACGGTAAACTCCTTTTCCGGCAGCCAGGAGCACCGTTCGTTGCGCTAGTCCTGCCGCACGGTCCGTTCGGGCGGGACTCACTCCTGCCAGTGACCAATTCTCTCGAGTACCGTACCGCATTCAAGTAGCTGTAGTTTTTGACACGAAGGTTATCCTTGGCATCGGGTGAACAATGTAAGTCAGCAAAGGGAATGAATTTGCCACATCACGACCCGTTTCCAGCTGACCGTTCGTACCGAGACTTGCACACACATTCAAAACGATGCAATTGACCAGAGACGAAAGGAAACCGAAGAGCTGGAGGTGCAAAAGCACTCATTCTAATTTATTAGGCTCTTCCACAAATGAGTGAAGGTTTCTATTGCTTTTCCTATCACCTTTTGCATGCCTGGCTGCCCCATGCTTTACACCTTGGGGAGCTGCAATGGAACTGCTGAATTTTTCATGCACGATCTAACCAACCGGAACAACCGATAGCAGGGATGACCGGTTTAGCAGTCGGTCAAACTCACTTTTGTTCACGTTAGTCATCGTGCGAAACTGACTCTGACTGGTTCGGTGTGAGTACCTAGTGCTTGTGGAAAGTCATTCTGTTTCGACTTGCCTAATCATCGTTTCTCGAATCCGTTTGGTGGTGGTACCGACCGTGGTGAAGTGTGCCACTCCTCCTGCAATTGGTCTTTTCCGTTTTCCCTAGAATGATTAGCAGCTTTTGACTGTGTTGGAAAAGGTCGAAAAGAGGTTTTTATGATCAGCTGAAAAGGCTCAGTTAATACCAAGAGGGATGTTTTTGTTGCATTCACTCGTAATCCACGTTGAGTGGAAGAGCAAATCATCCGTACAAAGTAGAGCTAAAAAAATGTTTATAATTGAAAATTACCGTTTGTATCATAATGTTTTAATGAGATTTATTCCGAACTGCAATTGCAATAGCAGCCGAAAATAGTTTCAATTTACGAAATGACATTCGGCATGCTCGAACTGATAAATTACGCCGATATTTTATCTAAGTTGCTCTTTAACCCAATAACGGTCGAGCAGCAGTTTATTGCCACAAACTGAAAGCATTCAATCGCAATAAGTCTGGACCGAGACAATATTTCCCCGTGCACATTTATCACAAACAAAACACATAAATAATTTGCGCTATAATTTATAAATAATTGCAATTGCGGCTTGGCACCCGCTTCACGGGGTCCTTTCCGTCGTTTCGCCACATCATGTGGCATTTTGCGAGCGGGCAGCGATGAAAATGATTGGAAAATATAATTTCAGCTCGAATGCAACGTGGTGTAAAACTGTGTCAATGGAGGCGGCAGTATTTTGAAAGGTTAATCTACCAACCACGCTTCCCCCCTGCCTTGAGGTTGGCTGAGGGTGGTATGTATGTATATCACAGCAAATCACGCACCCGACAGGTCTCGGCCGAAAGGAAATTGATGTGGTTCGCACCCTCAACGAACAGAAAACAGTCTTAATACAGTAAAACAACAGAACCAAACGATACGCGATATAAAGCAGTCGCACAAACAAAAAAAAGTCCTGTTTGAAAAGGAAAAACTCTTCAGACAGAGCTCTCATTGCGTGTACACAAAACAATACTGGCGACAATTATCCCTGCTGACGCCACCTGCTCTAGAAAACCTCGTCTTTACCCCCCACCGCCGCGTTCGGTCGCGAATAACCTTCAGATGAAGATTACATTTTATTACATGCGATGGCGTGTTTTAGTACTGCAATATAAGGCGTCGGTCGAAATTACAGAGTCGCCTCGAGCCGAAAGCCGCTACCGGTGGGCCATCAATCCTAGAGCAGCCCTGCCGGCCGTAAAGCAATTGTGCCTCACACACTGTTTCCGTGGGGAACCGTCAACCTGAACGCGCGCTATGGCGAATTAAGCTCTGTTCTCGTGGCAACTTTTGAGTTAGCAAATTTTGCAACCATAACATTCATGTATGTGTGTCTGTGTGCATACCCGCGTGTGCTTGGTGTTTTTAAAACAAACAAACCTTTTTGTGTTTCGGGGAGGGTGTGAGGGAAAAGGTTTATTTGCTAAGGAAACCTGAAATAAAGAAGGGTGACAAAGCGGTGACAGCAGGTGCACCAGCGCGGTGCAGACAAAACAGGACACCGAAAACAAAACGTTTTGAGTTATTATTTTAGCCTTACCCCGGCGACGGTGGTTGGTGGTGACGGTGGGTAATTTATTTGATGCTTCAAAAGCTGAAAATAAACAGTGCCAGAGTAACACGCCAATCTATCGGAAATTAATCATACTTTATCTTGTGTACCTATGTGTTGAAATATGCGTAAAATCCGACGAAAGCTGACTTCGCAAAACAAATAGGCTCCCGGGTGTGAGGTTGTTTTAAATTCTTTGCTCCGAGAAAATGTTTGGTGACGGCGGGTGACCTGAACTAACTGATGTTTACTTTTTATGTGTGCGTTTTTTTTGCTTCGAATTCTTGAGCATGTACACTTTCTATTATGTATCGTTGTTTTAAATAGACTCTATTATTTTAATTAACCCGGAAACCTTGTCTCTATCACCATGTAATTGGGTTTGTAACTGCGCTTTGTAACATTCCAAATGTTTCTTTTGAATAAAACCGATTAGAGTCGAAGGTCATCACCGCCAACAATATTAGAAACCGACTCATGCTAACCTACGTTACGATAAGCTTTCAACAACAGCCCACACCTGTAGCATTCGTGTTGAGATGCAAATGAGTGCATTCGTTCATAGTGCTAGCGAAACTGAAACTACCTTGCTCTCTGCTAGGACTGGCATCCTGCCGGCATCTTTATTGGCCCCTGAAGTTCTCTAAGTACTGAAACATCCTGCATAATTGATAGAATTTAATTGGATTTGTTCAATCGATCGTGTAATTTTTGTGCTTCTTCTGCTTTCGAGAGAGAGAGAGAGAAAGTTTCTACTAGAAACATATGCATTTCCGTGAGCTTGTGCTAGGCAGCTCCCATGTAATTATGTTATTATGCTAGTTTATTAAAGCTTGTGGTTGTTTAATTAATATTGGTTTGAGTGTAAGGTTATTTTATAATATCAAGCACTTCATTTTCACTAATCGACAAAAGCGAAAAGAAGGTTGCCCTAATAAGATTATAGCTTTTTAACAATTCCTGTGAGTTTTGGTAGCTTTAGTGTTCTGCGTACGTCAAAAGTTCGTAGGGAAATTGCTCGCCGGGTTCGTCCTTTTAACATTGGCTTATGGGAAAACTCATTGAAATCTCTGAAAAAGTTATTTTCACTGGGGGCACCAAAACTCACAGGAATGGTTAATAGCCATAATCTTTCATTTTTTCTCTAGGGCAAGGGGGGGGGGGGGTTGGGTGTTGACCAGTGTGATCGGGACTATAACGCCCGAGCAAGTTTCCCAAAATTTTTACTTGTTACTTCAGCAGTAAAAATGAAAAACTCTTCTTTTAGTAACAAATTTGTTGCCTTAATCAGTAAAAAGATTTAGCTCATCTCAGGTAACAACACATACTGTCGTGTATTTTGCACATATTACTAGGTTTTTCCAACGCCATCTCGTCTTGTTCGTTGTACACATGCTGAGCAAAGAGAAAAAGTGAAAAGAGCTGCTAGGTGCAAAGGCTGATGCTTCCAAAGCCTGCATATGCTTTTTAAATTCACAGCACATTCACAAAAGAATCCTCAAAAACTCACTTAAAAGCTCTAAATTTGATATTATAGTCGGGCATCTGCACGCAAAAACTCATTCAAATAAATCACCTACCTCAGAAAACAAAATCCGCCCATTGTTCTATACGGCTACACCGGGACTCGTTCAGCAGCCAACCAAAGTTTTTTTCATCACTAGCGGACCACTTTTGATTTTAATCACTAAACAAAATCACTCACTACACTAAGAGTACTTTAATCTTTGAAATGTTCACCTCAAGTTTCCAAAAAGAAGCTTGAATTAGTAGAAATATATGAGATGAATATCTACAATTCAACTGTATGTATTTTCATCAATCATTCAACGCAGTGAAACGTTGGAAAAAATCAAAAGTTGCCAAATCAGTTCCTGTTGATACGAAAAAATCATACTGAAAATGTTAAATTATTCCGAAATATTTGACATAAATCGAAAGCACTGCAGTGGTTACCTAGGTTACCAATTTTGCACGTAAACAACTACAGTGGATATCTAGGTAAGCTACTACGACGGGCTGCGGCTAGGTTCATTCATGATTAACTGTGTGATGAATATGGGGACGTCGTGAGATGAATAATTGAGCAGTGGTTTGAGTTTTGAGATGGATATGGAAGCGTAACGAAAAATGGTTTGTTTTACAAAATTCAGGATAAATTTAGCTAAGTACACTAAATATACAATGCTGAACGATTCCATGAAAGCATGTAAGCGTATTTTGTTTATATGTTCATTGATTTCGTGAAAATTTGGTGTTTAATTCGTGCATTCTTCGTGAATATCGGCTTAATGAGATGAATAATGGAGCAGTTCCCCTATATTAGTCGTGTTTATCAAGAGAAGCCATAGTCGCTTTTTGATGATTTTGCACGCATGATTTCATGCGTGATTTCACTCTGATTTCATAAACGGCGATATTTATGAAAGACCAATTGCTTACAATGAATTTTTCGCATTTGTACGTCAGAATACGATCATCAGTTGGCAAAATTCATGGACTAAAGGGGAACTGGGAAGGTGGTTACATTCCATAATTCCCAAGGTATCGACGAACCCGTGGTTCAAGGGGTTGGATGTAGGTCGAGATTTCATTTGCGTGATGTCTCGGCTTATGTCCAACCTCTATAGATTTGACGCGCATCTCCGTCGTATTGGGTTCGAAGAAAGCGGTATCTGTGCCTGTGGTGAAGGTTATCACGACATAGAGCACGTTGTTTGGTCATGCCCTGTTCACCGTGACGCCAGGTCTAAACTTGTAGCTCCCCTTCAGGCCGGAGGTAGACGGCCAGCTGTTCCTGTTCGTGATGTCTTGGCGAGCCGTGACCTACCCTACATGACCCTTATATACGTTTTCCTTAAATCCATCCATGCCCCAGTCTAGTCCCGTTCCCCTCCGTCTACACCCAACAAAACGACAAGAACACGTTTGAACCTTAAGCACAAAACCAGTAACCAGACCCCGCACAATAGAATCAGGACCCAAGGACTACGAGCCTTTGTCCCAACTCACGACATCGTGGCTCAGCAGTACGAATCCATACATGCCATTCGACGATTATCAGACGACCATTGAACAACAAAACACATATTGGAAATTCCATGCTAGTTTTAAGTTAGACTTAATTTCAGCTCGTAGTCGGCAGCGAGGATAAAAAATTTGCTTTAGTTTTTAAGTCATCAGATATAATTGGCGCCGTTAAACATTAAATTGTATTTGTGCCGTGTCAAATAAATGTTATGTGAAGAAAAAAAAAACTCTGATTTCAGTGTAATACTTTTTCATTTCCAAGCGGTAAGCGTTGAAATGTGCTTGCGAACAAAACAGTGGCATTTCCAATTAAACCTTTTATTTGGAGCGCTACGGGAGAGATTGTACTTATGTGTGAGTAAAAAAACTGGTATGAACCTGAAAGTTGAAGACTTACTAGCAGTCATCAGTTATTTTGTTATTTTAAATTTTTGCACGTAATGTGCAGTCATAAAACACTAAAAGTAAAGTTCAAAGTATAAGAATTATTTCTGTTTGTTTTTGGTGTATGATTCCTAAAAAAAAAATATTTTACGTAGGACTACTATTTTGTTTTCTATGCTAGATTACATTTTGTAAAATTGAAAATGAAACTGACGAATGTTGCGCCAGATTTCAAACAATTATAGCAAGCGAACGAGTTAATTCATCTTAGTCATTTATGTGTCGGTGGAAAGATAAAATGTGTGACAATTGTTTTATGTAATGTTTAACATTGTTGCTTTACTGCCTAATGGTGAAAATAGGTTAAAAGTTCCAAGGTCAAGCTTTCCCATACATTTCCCTCACTATTGCCTTGCTTCCCAAGCACGGATAACAATAACATAAACGGAATAAATTCCACTGCCTTCATATTCTGACTCAAAAAATTTTTTTGTTTCGTTACTCTTTTTCGAGACTGCGTGGCCACGCCTTCAACGCAAAAATCTGCGCTCAACTCGATACGAAAGACTACGTGCAGAAAATTCAGCTTCATTCTTGTTCGTCACACGGTAGCGAGTGGAGTATGGCTGTTAGAGATACGCGACATTAGGAAACGAGAGCTGCGTACGAGTCAACCTTCAAGCACTGCGGAACACCTTACCTTTTTTTTTGCATACGACAGACACTGGTATCATCGTATGCTGCAGGATATTTTGCTGGCACAACTACCGGGGGCAGAACGGAGAGCAAATTTATCATGTGCTGCCAAGCGAAATATTCGATGCTACCGGTGGTGCGATCATCAGCGATCTGTAGCACACATTTCTATTTGAAAACTATGGAATCAGTTCGTCTCAGAACTATGAATGCTTGAATATAAGAGTTTAAGAATTTTTGCAACTTCTACTACTGTGAAATTTTCGTGTATTTCTCAATAATAATTTTTACAATAATGACCAGGGCACTAAAAATAAACGGTAGTGTTGCCTATGAGCAGCTTATCGCAGCAATATATAATCCTCATTCGAAGAAATTTCACTGCTAAATTGGGTGATTCTCCGGTTCAATTGTTCCTTTGTGCCCAGTGGAACACCGTTATCGGTCAAATATCGATAACGCAGATCAGTTAATCTAGAACCAGGGCATCCGGATACCACCAATTTTTTTTGTTGATTATAACAATAATTCAGTAGTATTGAAGGTGTTTTGTTTCGTTTCTCTTTCTCGAATCTGCGTCGCTCCGCCTTTGCAAAAATCTACGCTCAACTCGATAAAAAAGACGGCGTGTATCAAATTCAACTGCATTTTTGTTTTTAACACGATAGTAAGTGAGATACACAGTGTATAACAGGCGTAGTGGAACATGTTAAACAAGAGTTAAAATCGATATTTATATTTGTCCTGTGTCACCATTTCATACAACCCCTAGGGCGGTATACCTTGAAGTATTTTTATCATTGAAAAACTAATTAAATCACCTAGTTTAATTACGAAATAAACGCATGTGGCTAATACAGGAATCTTGGTAACGTATCACATTTTCAGCTATTTAGGTAACATAGGAACTCCGCGAACGAATATTGGAGCACTAAGACCAAAATAGGAACGCTTTTTTAAACTTTTCAAAAAGCGGTTCCCATTAATAAAGATGCTGTAAGAGGCAATTCACTTGTTCCATTCAATGGCACATGATATGGTTGGTCAGTAGTCTCACTTATATGAAGACATCGAAAAATAGAGTAATTGGATTGATCATGGATAGCCTCAAAATCCAGACGATCACTTCTATCATAACGGTAGTTTTGTTCAGAAAAAATAGGACAAAGTTAAAATGATTTTCAAATGACTAACAGCGAGATCTTAGCTTACTTACTTTACCTTTCTTTTTTGGCTAACGGACCGTTTGCCGGTCTATGGCCGAATAAATTAGAGATGTCCAGCTTCTTCTGTCTTGGGCAGTCGTTCTCCAGTCTCCTCGTACACCTGCAGATCTTCTTCCACTGCGCACATCCACTACGTGCGAGGCCTACCACGGAGTCGACAGTCTCTTCCTGGTTCTCTACTGAAGATAGTTTTAGCGAGAACTCAGCAGCATTCCTAATAGTACGGCTAAAAAAATCTCATTACACGTGAAATTTGCATTTGTTTCTTCAAGGGACTTTGTATTCTACGATGAACGTACCTGCTGTTAAAATGAAATTAGTGAAATAATGTTTATGGGTGATTCCATACATATAAACTTTGGTCACTTGGACACGATCATCACAGATTTTGCTTATAGTTGGGGGAATTATTCATCTAGTGTCACTTTGGAAAAATCCCAATTTTGGTGTCGGTTGGACTATCTCCCCGCTCTCTGGGATCTCTCTCTCTTTGTTGCAAGATAACGCTTTTTTGCCAAAACCACGTTTTTCTTTTTCCTACAATTAGTAGATGTGAGACGTCCGAAAAATATTGATAGGTGATTTTTGAAGAAAATAAAGCAAGGAATTAAGAAAAAAAACCTTATTTTTGACCGGAAGTGTTTTCAGATAGATTATTTTTGTATTTGAAAAATAAAATTGCATTTTTTGGAAAATGTAGCCAATCTTATTTTAAATTTGATAGTTTCATCGTATTTTTCGGCAAATTTTCCGTTATAAACACTTCTCACTCCAAGGTAATATAAGCCAATCTCGAGATATAGCACTTTTACAAAAAAATAATTGAGGAATTCAAAACTATTTTCTGAAGCCATTCAAATGAGCAGCACAAATTTATTCAGTGTGAATAATTCGTTCCGTATTTCTAATTACGTTGCTACCTTACCAGGGTCGCTATACCTAAATCCTTCTGATGGGGCTGCCATCTTAGATATGACTGGCGGGATACAGCACTCTATTATTCAGCTGCCCGCGCTGGGTCAGACGCTGTTGTACGTCGCCCCTAATATGAGGACACAGCAAGGCTGGATATTCAATTTTTGGGTACTTTTTCACCGCATGCAGATAACTCGCTCCACAAGTACAATTTCGAGAAACAATGTATGACAAACTTGCAGTCCCTAAGCAGTACTACAAGTTTGTCGAATAATGCAATGCTCTTACTCCTATACCTGAAGTGTGAGAGCGCATATTCAGTGCAATATTCAGCCAATATTCGCGGTGAATATTATAATATTCACCGCGAATATTGGTTGAATATCCTACTGAATATGGGCTCTCACATTTTAGGCATAAGAGATAAAAGATAAAAGAGATAGAGCACTGCTTTCTTTGACAAACTTGTAGCATTACTTAAGGACTGCGAGTTTGTCATACATCATGTTTCAAAATTATACTTGTGGAGCGAATTATCGGCACGCTTCCAATTGAATGGAATTGGCACCCCAAAATTGAAAATGCAACCTTGGGACACAGCTGCGTACGACCCTCTTCCCTGTCAGGTTACTCGTATCCCGGTCGACATCTTGTGGAGGTTGGGATAGAAGTTGCTGGACAGAGGTGAAAGACCACTTTAGGGTCTCAAGTTACACGTGTCCAACCATTTGCCAACCTATCTATTGGATTGTTGCAACTATCGAGACATTACGTTGCTCAACTCCGGGTATAAAGTGCTCCCCCGTATCCTGTTCTTCAGACTGAGATCGTTAACGGAATCCTTTGTTGGCGGATACCAGGCTGGTTTTTGACACGACGGATCAAATTTTCACCCTGGGACAGATCCTCGATAAGTTCCGGGAGTATAGTTTGCAGACCCCCCATCTATTTGTAGATTTTAAGGTGGCATACGATTCAGTGAAAAGAAACGAGCTGTGGTAGATAATGCTGGAACACGGTTTCCCGACGAAACTAATTAAGTTGATTCGTATGACGCTGGAGGACTCGAAATCATGCGTGCGATTAGCTGGCGAGACATCAGCCGCGTTTGTAACCTTAGATGGACTGGAGCAGGGGGATGCGCTCTCTAACTTACTGTTCAACATCGCCCTTGAAGGTGCAGTACGAAGAGCAAACATGCAAAGAAACGGTACGATCATTACGAAATCTCACATGCTTCTTGGCTTTGCGGACGACATCGATATCATCGGTATCGATCATAGGGCCGTGGATGGGGATCGATTTGAAGTGGTTGATGAATTCGTTTATCTTGGTACGCTTGTGACGTGTGGCAACGATACGATAACGAGTTGCAGCTGCAGACAGGGCTTTCTACGGACTACGTAACCAGCTAAGGTCCCGTAGTTTGCAAACTCGCACAAAACTAGGACGCTGATACTCTCGGTGGCCCTTTACGGACATGAAGCGTAAAGTTTTGCGATCGATGCAGTAAATTGGAAGATGGTGTGTGACACAGACGCATGAATCACGAGTTGTATCAGATATACAAACATGCTGATATAATGAAGGTAATATAGCGGGGCAGGCTTAAGTGGGCTTGATATGCAACCAGACTGCCTGGCGAGAGAGCCGTTAAAACTATCTACAGTAGAGAACCAGGAAGAGGCCGTCGACTCCGTGGTAGGCCTCGCACGCGGTGGATCTGCTGGTGCGATCAAGAAGACTGGAGAACGGCTGCCCAAGACAGAAGAAGCTGGACATCTCTAATTCGTTCGGCCCTAGACCGGTGACCGGTCCGTTAGCCAACAAAGTAAAGTAAGTAATTCAACGTTATTCTACGTCAATCATGCAGTCGTGTTGTTTTAAGGTGAAACCTCATTGAATCCAAAAATGGCCGACTTCGAGTCACCACTCCGAATTTTCAAAAGCACAATACTCGGAAATACTCATTGCGTTCACCACAGCAAACATAAAATAGCATTTTCACAGGGAAAGCATTAACTATTTCCGAGTCTTGTGCTTTCGAAAATTCGAAGTGGTGACTCGAAGTCGGCCATTTTTGGATTCAATGAGGTTTCACCTTACATAATTCCATAATTTTTTCACATCTCACAACACTTTTAAACTTGGCCTTGGGAAAAAAAAATATTTCACTATTTGAATATTTCTTGAAGAAGCTAAGAAGCTGATAGCTGTACTGCCTATAATCGCATACAAGTCCCACCTGCATTTTTGTCGTTCTTCTAGAGGAGTTATAGTAAATGTCTATCTTTTATATAATGTCGAAAATATGGGAATGAACCACGCTCAACAGCTGAAATAACTTAAGGGAGAAAAATACCTTTACACGCTGTTTTGTCAACTTGATGAAAATGAAGCTAGGACTTATACGCGATCATGGGCAGTGTATGGGCTGCAAACAGAAACATTGATCTTTTCTGATACCACCCGGGTGTTTGCTGTATTTTCGCACTTCACCATTCAGAGTAAGAGACATGCTTAAACTATCATCCGTCCTTGTGTGGATGCTTTTTCCCCCTTTCTTTCACGCTTACTGCTCTGAGCCTCGTTTCCTTCTGCAAATTTTAACACCATTAATAATTCCCTGAAGAGTTTTCAACTAAACGTCCCTCTGGTTAGTTTTATGCAGGACGGACTAATTGTTAACAAAATGTTGTTATCGAGGTTTTGTTAAACGTTGAAGAAGGGGTTTCGGGTAACCTGAAAATATTTTTTCTCAGAGAATCACTAGCGTGCGAAGAGACACAGGTGGGCGAATTGACGTACTTGCTTGAAGAGAGCAGCTATAACGTACAATAACTACACTGCAGTGCTTCAAGTTACTGTGTGTCTCATCGTATATATCAAATGAGGGTAGCATCTAGAAAGAAAACTAGATTGTGTTGTTAACTTTGCATTTCGAAACTAAAAAAATATTAATCCAGTCGTGACGGGCGGCATGTTTGAATGCTATTGAGTTTATCTCAGCAGTGCACACCATGGTGTACTTCTGTGTGTTCTCACTATAGAGATTCAACACTCTTGTTTCACTCAGCTGAGGTGTAAGCAGCGAGAGTATTATTTTTTCTGCAAGCAGCAGAATCACAGAACAAATCAGAAGCGAAAAGTGTGGTGCAAAAAATTGCTACACATAGCGCTCATGCTGGGCAAGAAATGAGCGGTGAATATTCACTCTGCTTTTTTCGCATATTGAGGAGAGTAACAAGTCTGCCCATGCTTAAGTACGCTGATATCAAATGGCCTGGATTCTACTAAAATTCGAACCCACGACCACCCTTCTGTTGAAGCGGACTATGTAACCTTGCAGCTACGAAGCTTAGATAGCAATCTACTTTGTGCATGTTCCGCTGCTCTAGAGAGATGCAATGCGAACAAATTATGCTTAACACTTTAATCCATCCGTAAAAAGGCCGTCTGTTTGAGCGATCAGCACCGCAACTCTGCATAGAAAAACAAATTCATCATTTTTAACTTTATAATTTGCAATGTGTGGTTTCTATATTTAGTCTTATTTAAATGAAAGTTGATTATGCTTGAAATTATAGTTAATCATTCAATAATGTTCGATATTACTAAGTTTTTATTTCAGTGTTTAGCAACAAATTTCTTTGTTATCGTGTTGATTTTAGTAAACAATAAATTGATAAAATTTATTGGTACCCAACATTAGCGAAGTTTCATTCGAAAACACATTTTATTCAAATCTGAGAAAGTCGGTACAAAACTGGTGCCGTTTTGTTATGTTTTGAACTGCAAATGTGTTATGTAATTCAATTGAACTATTCCAAACGAAATCGTCCTGAAAATGCTGAAATCTGAAATGAACATTTTCTATTCTGATGAAGTTTACACATATATGTTTTCGACTGATAAACTTGTCTAGACTATTTTTAACTCGTGGCTTTTTATGGCCCATTATGGACAGGTTTCGGTTTTCTCATCTTGGTCTTAAGGAAAAAACAATTTTCACTTCTCTCAACAATTGTGAACAACTTTCACAGGTGTTAAGAGGGGTGAGTTTGAAAGCCTGTGAAACAGTCTAGTCGAAAGCGAAATCGAAGTTTAGGTGAGGCTGAATTATTTCTCAGGAAACATCCATAAAACATGCAACCCCAAGTTAATTCCTTGAGGCACATTATTACCTTCAATGGTCATTTTTTTTTTCAAACTGAAATTCAATACTAGTATTTATAGAGATCATGCAGAGTAATACAGCTAGTTTAGCTAACACCTAACGTTGACAGCAAATTAGACGCAATCTTTGATGGCCTCAAATATCAAATCTGTGCAACCAATAACGTGCTTTCGACATCCAACAGCAGCTGTTCTAAGGACCGTTTCGTGGCCGCTTCGCGCACTTAAATTTCGCTTCGGTAGTGTGGCGCATTGAATATTCATCGCCGAAAGCGGAATCTGCCCCAGCCTGCACGGAAATGATGCACGGTTTTACACCGAAAAACACCAATTTATTTATTTTTAAACCTAATATCAGCCCGAACAGATCATCTTGAACGGCTGGTTTTTCATTATCGCGCGCCAGCTCTCCGCATAAGCACTAATCCTACGCATTAGGATTCATTGCATCTGCGATGAGCTAAATCCCCTCAGATATATTGCATTCCAGAGAATCGTGCAGAACCAGGCCCACTCGACGGTGTGTACACCCGCTGGAAATAAATTTCCCTCGGGTGTTGTTCCGCGCACTGAATCGACCGGGGGATGATTTTTACGTCGTCCGTCACATTGAGTCAGAAGGGCCGTGCGAAATCGGTGACAATTCCTTTCGATCGTCCTTATTAAATGCGACAACTTTGCACATTCAAATAAATAGGAGTAACCAAACCTAGGAAAATTAATCCACTTGACTCACAGCTTCACTGTTCACATGTAAAGAGAAACCCAGCCTCGCACTGGCAGCGGAAGCTAGTAAAACTTTTCAATTACTAATATAATGATGTTTACACTTGATTACATTTCGATTATTTATAGAAACTAACAAACGCGGCTGGGTAAACATCCTCAACAGTGCTCTAGTTCGGGTATCGACAGCCAAGTACTCGTCCATGAGACATCCTGCGTACGTCAAACTGTGTATTCAGAAGCCACTCTCTCTCTCTCGTCGTTGTAAGACGGATCGCAACCGAAGGAATGAGATGCGGCTTCCATTCGATGTACATGTACATACTCTTGCCGTATGCTTCTAGGAGAAATGTTTTGGCTGTTCAGTACCAACGACGATGATTATGCGATATGCTTCGTTGACTTTTGCTGCAGTGCTTGCTGCCTTGCTTCCCAGAAGCCGGTCGCATACATTATCTAGGCGCAAAATAGCTCCCGCAAAATGACTGCCAAACAGAGGCGTTCATCAGCATCGGGATATTTAGTGAGCTAGTTTGGAGATAGTGCAAAATGCTGTACTACAGCGATGGATTGAGCGGTAATGGAGCAAAAGAAGTAGGGTGGGGGGATGCATTATGAGTTTGAAATTGAAACGCTCGTTACATCCACGAATTTCACACACTGCCGGGCGGTTACGCTTTTCTGAGCAGTTGTAACACAGGCAAATCGACTACTAACGATACAGATGTTGAGTTTCCCACAGCAGAGTTGGACAGTGCAGCGAAGAAGAATAATAATAACGACAGTAAACTTCAGTTAAACATTGGCAAAAAACAAGCAGAGAAGAAAGAAACCGAACCTGGTGCGGTTCGATTTTGCAATCAATTACCGAGCAGCGGAGCAATGAACATATGACGACCGCTTCGTGCAGTCGCTGCTCTATCTTTGAGTCATACTACATGCCAACCGAAATCTACTTAATGTGAAATTTGCTGACTGAATCAACAAACAAACAGGCTTTTTGCGCCGTTCTGTGCGGGTTCAGTACCGCAAGTTCTGGGAATTGTTTTTTTTTGCATCTATATTAATAGTTCCATCGTCACAATACTGGGTAGCGTAGGAAAACTTAGAAGCTCGCTTCGTAAACAAATCGTGTGTTGTGTGTACACTTGGCTACGACGATGTTTACTCGGCTCATAAAATTAGAAGTTGGGAATAACATATTGAAAACTGAACACTGAAATGGTGGATTCATCCTTATCCTCAAAATGCAAACTTCATTCTAGAGTAGAAAATTGACAGAATAGGTTAAATTTCTGTAATCAGCAAAATGTGTAAAATACACATTTGTAATATAGGGTTTATTAATTCGAAAAAAGCAAAAAGTTCTGCTACTAAGTTTACAAACCTGAACTTGATATAGGAATACAGGAGCGGAATTTAAGGCCAGTAGAAGCAAAAGTTCATAACAATGGACCATCCTGAACAAAAAAAAAACAGCAGAGGACCACCCCTTCTTATACATTTACTATATAGCGTCCGTGGTATGCTTGTTTCCCATGCAAAATTTCGGCTCAATCTGATTTCGGGAACACGTGCCTTTTTCAATCAGCTCCTGGGATTTAGAAATTCTCGAGTTGGGTCAATGGAACGTATGGGAAAAATTTACCTTCGAGTTTCGTTTAGCGCTAGGGTTAAAATTTTAGCTCGATCGGACTTAGTAAGAGTGGCGCTACTATGCGGCCGAAGTTTCACTTTTTCTGCTGATGAAGAATAGCACAGGTCAATATTTAAAATTGTTTATGTAAAATATCTTTGATATGCATTATACGTCAAAATCTGGTGTTATATTTTGAAGTATTTTTAAACAGAGAAACTCCCTCATCTCAAAAGTGTTTAAGCCCCAGAAAGTCGATTTTTTATGAGATTATTTTTAAAGTACACCAGATCTGTGCATTTTTTTCATCGGCCAAAAAAGTGAACCTTTGACCGCCTTGACCGGTGCGTGTTACCTAGATCCGATTGAGTGAAATTTCGCATGACTATTTTCATGAAGACAAAACTTTTGAACTCTGCCACCAAACGAAATTCGAAGGTCAAATTTTCCCAAGATATTTCTTCGGCAGAGCACAAACCATTTTGAGATTCACTACATAGCGACCGTGGCACAGTGGTACGAGAGCTCACAATCGTGAACATTTTTCATTCACTCTCTGAATACTGGTTTGATTGTATATTGTATCTTGTATCTTGTATATAATTCATCCGACATTGTTTGTCGTAATGAATAGAACTTAGACTAGTATTTATGAAACATGACATAAAACACATTCTGAATCATTATATAATATTCTCCTTAACCAATTTCTGAATTGGTTTGACGACTTTCCGAGCCCGAAACTACACTTCACCGCTCAAAATTCATCAATCATTGCTGTTATCGGCTCTCGGTACCCATACAAACTTCGAAGAAAGTTAGGCTGTAACAGGGATGACTGCCGCAATGTCCTTCGTGGAATACAGAAGTTAAGTTGAGCGAGTAACTGAGGGCAGTCCACTCCATCGCTTAGAAGCTTCGCTACAAATACTTGACGATGTAGTTTCTTTCTGTCTTCCAACGTGTTCAAAGTCAACAGCATGCATCTTTGTGGATAGAGCGGCAAGTTAAATGGCTCACGCCACAGTAGGTTACGCAAAGCCATTCTAACAAATCTTATTTGGACACGACACGATCCGATGTTTCCAAATAAGATAATATGGGGACCAGACGATAGAGGCATGTTCTAGGACAGGTCTCACTAGTAAGCAATACAACACTTTCAGACATTGCAGGTCGTTGAAATCGCGAGCTATCTTGGAGTTGAATCCCAGTTGTCCGCTTGCTTTATATACTATTGAGGAGTAGTGAAGAATGAGATCCAGTTTTGAGACACCAAGATCAGTTACACGATTTACTCTACGAAGTGTAACATTTTTAATAGAGTAATTGTATAGATTTGGGTTTATAGAGTGGTGGAACGTCTTCCCCGCACACTTAGGAACACTAATAAATAGTTTATTACGATGACACCAGTCAAAGAAAATATTCAGCAAAGCCTGAGGTTTAAGTTTAATCTGCATAAATGAGCTTGCACATAACTCCCAACAGAGTCACCACACCGTTGAAGACTAACGTGAACAGAAGTGGGCCCAGGTTGCTTCCTTGTGGTACCCCGGAAGTACTGATGAAAGCTGAGAAGATATATGATCACATGTCACATGACACATGTCATAAGCTGCTCGGGTGCTCCAAATCGAGGAAGCTTGCTTAGCAGAATTCGATGGCCGATCTCATCAAATGCTGCTTTCAGATCCGTATATATATAACGTCTGCTTGTGCTCCCTTCTCAAGCGCGTTGATACTCCCTTCTCAAGCGCGTTGAGTCAAGATAACTATATTTCTAGTATTAAAAAATCTTAAAGAAAGACAATAAGTTTCAGTTCGGAACTCCACCGCTTCTGGCGTTGCAAAATCTAACGTTTCGGTCTTACAATTCAGAGAAATGGTGTCTTCGGCAAAGTTGTAGCTAATATTACCAAGAAAAAACTTTTTTTTTTATTCTCGCTTATTTTCCGTCGGTCTAGTTCCGCCACTGTTGTTGTGCCAATCACCAACGCCCGGGGAGGCGACTCCACCCAGGACCCCAACTCACGACCCGTTGATTAACGGACCGGCGCCAACGGCTTTACTTCCTCATGCGATGGAAGGCGTGAAAAAACTTTGCTGAAAACCTTTTTTCTTCTAACTTTTCTTGTTTCAGAGATACACTGTTTTCATCAGACTAGTTCTTCAATTCGATTTTTTTAATATCTAAAATACTGTCGCTTTCTGGGCAATTGCATAATTTGCATATATTTGGATATCATTCAAACACACAACTTTGTAGAAGACACAAAGAAGATAGCTTCCCGATCAGAAGAGCATAACTAAAAAAATACAAAATTCTATCAACGTGAGATACAAATAACATATTTTGATACAATTTTGTATTTTTTCATATAATTTTGATAACAAAATTGAATCTGAATGAGTTATAATAACAAAACGTGAAATGAAATAGTTCTGAAACAAGTCTAACAAATTTTTCGTTTCAATCAAAACCTGTTGTTTCTAACAATGTTTGTTATCATATTGTTCCATATAATATCTTATTTTGTTAGAAAGCTGATATATTAGTAACAAATTTCGATATGTGTTTGATACTAGTAGAATCATTACTGTTATTTTAACACCTAACGGGATCAAATTGAAAACACAGCCTGTAAGGTTTTTCACGTAACAAATTGACAACTTCTGTTACATTTTGATTTCTTCTTTCTGATCGGGTTTTACACAGACTGAGTTATTGCCAAAAACGAGCTCAAAAATGTTTTTTTTTTACATTTGCTCTTCAATTTCTTTTTTTTACCAACTATCATAAAGAGAAATTAGTACATCAAATGCCTACAATAATGACAACAAGCTTCAATCGGAACTCCGATGCTAGTGCTGTAAAATTTAACTGTTCAATCTTGCACTTTAAAGAAATTGTGTTTTCAAGAAAGTTGTAGACAATATTATCACGAAAAACTTTGCCGAAGATAGTTTTCTTCCATCTCTTCTTGTTTTTGAGATATATTGGTTTACTTCAGATTGGGCCCTAAAATAAGTTTTTTTAAGTATCTTAAAAAACTGCAGGCAAAGTTGTCTATTTGGATGATATACAAATGTATGCTGAAAATTTCAGCCTACATTTGTATGTCAGCCTAATAGACAACTTTGTACAAGACCTCAAAAATAACTTCTACACAAATCAAGTACTGCCAACAAATATATAAAATTTTTTTTTTAATTGCCTATCAGGGAATACCACTTTGTATGGATCGATAACGGCTCCGGCTATATCCTTACGATCGGTAAGGCAAGGGAAGATGTTGTAAGGAAAGAAGTGTAACAGCCGTTGTGAATGGAGACAGAGTTTATCTCTGCATCTCCACGACTGCGACGGAAAGGAAAGGTTGTATCATCGTGGTAAGTGACAGAATCGAACAGTGTTGCGAGCGAAGCTAGCTCATTACGAAGGCGAACGAAGTATCTTCAATGATTTGATGAATGAAAAAAATCTTTTAATTGGTATTGAGAATTATATGCATAAATATGAGAGTAGCAATGCTTGTTCAAAAACCGACCATGTACATTTTGCTCATTGGCCCAAAAAAATGATCTGTGTGAAATCTCAGCTCAATCGGACATGAGGACATGGTGCCTCAAAGCGCTCAAAGCTGTGATTTTTCGACCTTCGAAAAACTACCGAAGGGGGCAGTACAGGAAATTGGCTGTGAATCATTTTGGAATCCCGTTTTTAAATAATCCATATTAAGCCTTTGGTTGCTTAGAAACGGCTCCCAGAAGGTCGATTTTCGGTTAATTTTTTATTACAAGATAACACCAGATCTCGACGTTTTATACATTTTTAAGACATTTGGCATCGAAAAAAAATTCGATTTTCCCAATTTCCTTGGTAGTTTTTCGAAGGTCGAAAAATCACAACTTTGAGCGTTTTGAGGCACCCTTAAATCATGTCCGATTGAGTTGAAATTTTGCACAGATCATATTTTTTGGGCCAATGAACAAAATGTACATGGTCGGTTATAGAAGTTTGACATAACTCGATTCGCAGCCACCCTAATAAAGATATATCAATCGGTCAACATTTTGAAGCATGTAAAATACCAACTAAAGTTTGGAAATTAGGATAACCTGGCAATCATGATAAGAAAAAAACAGAGCATCGTCAGGTAAAATTTCAACCGTGATTCAAAATCGGCCGAATAGTGAAAAAAAGACATTCTGACGATTTACTACATAGCGACCGTGGCAATCAACAATATAGTAACCCATAGAGTAAATAGAAACTACATGAAAAATAAACTTTAGTCGAGTTTGAAGAAAAGTAAGGAAAAATTTCAGAAAATCGACCATCTTAAAAAAAAACCTCATTCGACGAAGGACAAACTCACAATCTCTATTGCATATTAAAAATCGATCTGTTCTCTAGCCGTATTGAATAGTTCCATCGTTAAAAACTTCAAGCATAGTTTACTACATAGTTAAGGTTTACTACATAGCGACCGTGGTGAGCATTTAAAATCACGCGTATTTGGAACAAAATTGTATCACGATAAAATTCAAAGAAAGTTTAAAAATCAATTTTCAGCAGCTTATGCAATCTCGAAGTACAGAAATATTCAAAATGTTGGGTAAAATACACACGTATGCAAGTTCATCAATTTTTCCATTATTATTTCCTCTGTCGGCACTCATTTTTAGATTGTAAATCAAAACTCCCATGCGTAGGAGACAATTTCCAAAGGTACAAGAGTGAGTGAAATTGTTATATAGTACCACACTGAACATCACTTTTGTGGGGTCCATTTTTGTTTGTTACATAAACATTATACACAGTCTAAAATTCGCCAAGTTCCATTCTCGGCGATTACTCATTTGATCAAAGACCTCGATAAAAAGCTGAAACTAATAGAACACATCGGGCCAATAGGATGGTAATCTAGAACCGCCCGAAATTGACGGCTAGTTGGCTTGCAACAGTTGGATCGGCTGAAGTGCGAAAGATTCAGCCGGTGAAGAGGAACTAAATAATGAACCGCTATTATTGCCTCCGCGTAGAATTCGGCAAACGGCCGGCCGGCCTGCTGGTGCACTCCAACAGCGCGTAGGAAATTTCGATAGCATAGGCAAATCATATCGGAATTATGCCCGGCTCAGTCGGTGGTGGATTGTTGAAGCTGTTCAATTCAATCGCGCTCCAGCGTGGGAACCGCAGGGGGAAGGGTAATAACATAATTTCTAAATCAACGGGAAATAATTTGATTTTCTGGAGTGTTGGATCTGGTATCGTAACTGTTTTTTGATGAATGGGATCATCATTAATTTTCCAATCCAACCAAAAAGCTAGAAAGAGAAAAAACAGAATGTGTAAGATTGATGAGTTTCCGATCCCGACAATAAACTTTGCCAATTTGCAGTTCAAAAGCGCGGAATCACCCATACTGGCTCGGAAAGCACCCACTGCGACTCCGGGTCTAGACTATTAAATTACTCCGCGCTATTTCCGACGGAATCATCCGCTCGGAGCTCGCATCCCTTCATAAATCCAATCGGAGGGCTTGTAATAGAGACGAGAAAAACACCCAATCAGCACAAAAAAAAATAATTCCCAGAATCACGAACAATAACATCGAGAGAAAAAAAAAAAAACAATCAACAAACAAGCAGCAACATAAATATCGATAAAATATTTAAGCTCGCAGGCAAATTCAATATTCACAAATAGCCCACGGGCAAACAGGTCCACGTGCCCACCGGAGCCCGACAGAATATGCCACACGGATCGTGACGGGAGATTTGCTCCATAGCCCAAGGTCTACCGACAGCAGCATCCCGATATCAGCCACGGGATGTAGTGAAAAGTGAATCCGCTTAAACTGGACGTCGTATGTGCACCACAGGGCACATCGACTGGAAAAAAAGAAAGGCCAGTTTGTTTGCACTTAAAACCGTTCACCGGCCGCATTAAATATTCATTATATCGGTATCGGTGACAGTAGCAGGTCACGGATTCGGCTAACCAGCTGCTGCCAAATCTAGTTGCAGCCACTCTGAGCGGCAGCAGGTACCCAGAACAGGACGCGCTCGGAATACGGTTGGTCCCGCGGTTCGGTGCATACATTGATTAATTATACAAACAGCCTAATAACATACTGGCTGTGTAAATGTTCGGTGGTTTTGCTAGTTTTCCACCGGTGCGGTTTCGGCTGGATGAACACACGCTTGGAGCGCGCTCTTGCAATACGAGTCGATTAAACACTAAACTGATTTAACTGCTACCACCGTAGGGATCTCGCGGTAATGCCACTTGTTTTTGCTTGGGCTCCGCTGGTGTTGGGTTTTGCTACTTGTTTGTACGACATAAACAATAGTTTTCTCTTAGTGTGGTACATGGCGACTCTGTTGTACACTTTATCGGTTTGTGATTTTAGCCTAGCCTTGTGACTTGGCATTGTAAGGGTGGATCCTAAATTTTATTGAATTGAATGTTGTTTGATTTTTTTTCAAGAGAACCTGCAAATATTTAAAAACGCATGTAGCTACATCTATTGTATGTTACAACAAAAATGCAATCAACTCCGATTCATTCGACAGTTGTTTAAGAAAGAGATTTCTGATAATTAATATCAATAGCTATTTTACACAGATTTTTTGTGAACCTATAAAAACTGGACACAATTCAATCAAATGATTCTAGTTACAATTTTTACACACGATCACCATGTGCAGTTGTATCATCACTATTTTGTTTTCTGAAATTAATTATTTTAATTTATTTGTTATCGTGGAAAAATAAGATTAAGATCGATTCATTCTATTTAGAACAAAAAAAAACACACAATGCCTTAGAAAAATAACAAGTAGAAAAAAACAGGAAAAAATTAAACGTAAAACTTAGTAAAATTGGTAAAAAAGGTAAAATGTTACACGTAAAACGAAAAAGTTGGAAAGTGAAACTGAAAGGCAACAGTAAAAAGTTAAACCGTAAATTTTAAAACTATAAAATTTAAATTTAATTGTAAAATGTTAAAGTTCATAAGTCAATGGTAAAGGCTTAGATTTAAAAAAAGTAACAACTAAAACAGAAAGAGTAAAAATCAAGAAATAAAAAAGAACAAGCCGAAAATAAAAAGTTTGAACTGAGAACAAAAAGTAAAAAGCATAAATTGAGAAGTGAAAAAAAGTAAAAATCAAAAAAGTCAATCTATCATCTTTATACTGTACTATATTTATAATTTAGGTTTTGAAATTTTACCTTATGTATAAAGGTAAAATGTCAAAACCTAAATAATAAATTGGAAAGTGGAACGTCTACAATAAATAAACATCAAACGGAAAAATAATAAAAACGTATAAAACAATTATAAAGTAAACACCATATATATTACAAAGTTAACAATAAAAATTAAGAAGTTTAAAAATAGGTAAGATAGGTAAGAGCAAAAAATAAAAAAAAAACAAAGAGATTGAAAAAAAAAGTATAAAGGCAACAGGTAATAAGTAAAACTGAATAAAATAAAAACATAAAATCAAAAAGTTAAAATTCAGAGGTCAAAGGTAAAAGTTACAAAAGTATAAAAAGTAAAAATAAAAATGAACAAAGTGGACAGCACGAAATAAAAGAGAAAAAGTAAAAATTCAAAGTTAAAAATTCAAAGTGAGAATTGAAAATGTAAAGTGTTAAGTAAAATTGAAAAAGGAAAAACTATTTGCTTTATACTGTACTGTGAATAAGATACAATATCACAGCTAAAATAATAAATTTAAAGGTGAAAGGTCTACATTTAATAAACATAACACGAAAAAGAAAAAAATGTATGAAGTAAAAATCTTAAAGTAAGCAAAGTAAGATGCAAAATGTCAAAAAATTGGTCGCAATGACGGAAATACCCAACACGAAAAAAGCAGCAAAATTTAAAAAGCAGAAAAAAGTAGAGGCAAAAGAAAAAGGTAACAAGTCAAGGATTATTTACCAATAAGTAATAAATATAAAATTTAAAAAAAAAATTGAAATTATAAAAGCAAACAGTTATAGTCCATAAATCAAAAGTATTAGCTTAACAATTCAAAAACATAAAAACTAAAACGAATAAAGTTAAAAATACTAAATCAGAGAAAAAACGGAAATTGAAAAGTAAATCATTATAAGTGAGAATGACAAATAAAATTTGATGAAAAGTGAACTCGAAAAAGTAAAAACTATTTTTTTCATACTGTACTGTAAATAAGATAAAATGTCAGAACTAAAATATTTAATTAGAAAGTGAGAAGTTTACAATGAACAAACATCAGACGTTAAAGAAAAAAAAAGGAAAAAAGAAAGATTATAACATAAACAAATTAGGTACAAACTGAATTGCAAAAGTTAATAAGTAAAAATATGGTATAAAAAGCAGAAAATAAAAAAATGACGGGTACAAAATAAAAGTAACCAGCAAAATGTAGATAAGAGTTACAAAAATAATATCCAAATAAAGAAATACATTCGGAATTTAAATGAAGTGCAGAAAGCAACAAGTGACCAGTAAAAGAAAAAAGCAAAATAAATGAAAACTAACAAATAAACAATATAAATTGAAAAGCAGACAGTAAAATGTAGGCAAAAAAAAAGAAAAAAGAAAAATGTTAGAAGTAAAAAATAAATAAATAATGTTAAAAGGTAAACAGCGAAACATGAAAAGGAAAAAAGAGAGAATATTAAGAAATATTAAGTGTAAACAGTTAAAAGTTTTGAAATGTATGTAAAAATTAAAGAACAAAACATAAAAAATGAGGAAGTAAAAAGCAAAAATTTAAAAGTTAAAACTGACAAGAAGGAAAAAAACAAAATTTAAAAGTAATTTAAAAACATTTTAAAGTAATTTAAAATAGGAATATCTTGAAAGTTACTTTTCATTTTTAAGAAGGGTAAAAAGTAAACAGCGAAAAGTATAAAATAAAAGGTAGAGAATAAAAACAAAGGTTGTGAATTGAAAGGAAAAAGCAAAAAAGCCCTCTATTCCTAGAGGGTAAAAAGTAAAATAGTGAACAGCAGAAAGAAAAAAGAAAAGAAACGTTAAAGGTGAAAAATCAATGATAAAATATTTATAAAATAAAGAATAAAAGTTTGGAAGTGAAGAGCAAAAAGTTAAGAGGGTAAAAGTAAAAAGTTATGAGTTGGAAGTAAAAAGAAAAAACGAAATATAAAAAGTAGAAAATGAAAGCTTAAATAAAATGTTTAAAGTTTGTAATAAGCAAAAAATAAAAGGTTGAACAGAAAAAGGAAAAGGTGCAAGTAAAAAGTGTACACTTATGAGCAAAAGTTAAAAGTTGAAAGTAAAAATTTAAGAACTATGTATAAGTAACTAGAAGAAAGCAATTAAGAGTTAAGAAATTAAAACGGAAAAAAAATAAAAGTAAAGAGTGTAAAAAGTAAAAAGTAAAAAGTAAAAAGTAAAAAGTAAAAAGTAAAAAAGTTAAAAGTTAAAAGTTAAAAGTTAAAAGTAAAAAGTAAAAAGTAAAAAGTAAAAAGTAAAAAGTAAAAAGCAAAAAGTAAAAAGTAAAAAGTAAAAAGTAAAAAGTAAAAAGTGAAAAGTAAAAAGTAAAAAGTAAAAAGCAAAAAGTAAAAAGTAAAAAGTAAAAAGTAAGAAGTAAAAACTAAAAAATAAAAAGTAAAAAGTAAAAAGTAAAAAGTAAAAAGCAAAAAGTAAAAAGTGAAAAGCGAAAAGTGAAAAGTGAAAAGTAAAAAGTAATAAGTAAAAAGTAAAAAAGCAAAAAAAAGATAAAAATAAAGTTAGAAGTGAAAAATAAAAAGTCAAAAGTTCAAAATAAAAAGACAAAAGCAAAAAGTAAAGAGTAAAAAGTGAAAAGTGAAAGTTTTTACTCAAAAGTAAAATGTAAAAAGTTAAGAGTAAACAGTTAACAGTAAACAAATTAACGATAAACAGGTAACAGTAATTCTCAAACAGTTAACAGAAAATAGTAAACAATAACGATAAACAGTATAAAGTTGACTATGGATAACGAAATTCGAAGTCAAAAGTGGAAAGAAAAAATTGAACAGTTAACACTAAAAGAAATCATATGCATAATAAATAGGAAATGCAATGATGAGTGAAATGCTTGATCGTACACTTGTTATAACGCTCACTGGTATATTATATTTTTAATCGGGCAGATACTTAAGCCCTGCTCAATCGAGCAACGTTTCTATAAGACCATGCCATCACTACAACTATAAACATCGACTGGTTAGTTTTATAAGCCTTCTCGCAAATAAACTCCTCCAACGTGGTAATCATGTTGAGAAAACTCACGAACTCGTGAAGAACAATTCAGAGATGCAACGAGTGGGTAAATGTATCTGCATTCGATGCCACGTCTGTTATTTTTAGTAAATGCCCGTTTGATACAAGAATAGCGGTTAAGGATTTTTACGGTCGAGTAAACCCTCGTTAACTTCATTAAAATTAATTGATTTTCCTTTCATTCTACCCTATGCTATTCGTAAAACAATCGGAGCGAAATTGATGCTTGTACTGTGCAGTCTAGACCGAACTGGAGACGAAATTCGATGCTTGAAACAAAGAAATCTATTCGATTCGCTGTTTATTGAGCCAACGGTTCTTTACGGTACTCTGTCTTGAATAAAACCCGAAATCGAAAATAGATTGCCATAAACCGACGTTGGGCGACAAAGATGCCGGCCGACCGAAAGATGATGGAGTTTTTGGAATTCAATTTTGGGAAAGTAGCTGGAAAAAAGTGTTCCCATTCTTTCGCTCATTCCTTCGCTGGGAATGCCATTAACTACAATCAGCTTGCCTTTTCCGCCGATGATGGGGGAGGATTGGCGGTGTAAAGAAAAGTAACAAAAAGAATCTGAGGAAATCGATTTGTGACATATGCTTTCCCCAGCAGCTGCCGCCATTAGTTTCATCCCAAATATTCACAATCTATTATAGGAACCGAAATGGTAGTGCTGAGCTAACGAGCATTTGCTATACGGAAGGATAATTTTTCTTACCGAATCCTCACAATTTATTGAGACTGCTTATGCCTATTAAAACCTATCTTGTTTCAAGCTGCTTTTCTTTATAATTAAATTGAATTGCAACAACAGTGGCCAACCTGATGCAAATGTCATTTGGAAAATTGACCATACTGGAACTGGGTTCGGTCAAAGAGATTAAACGCAAAACCCCTGGTAAGCACTTATACGCACACACATATAGACTGAAAACAAACTGAACTTGAACCGCAAATCCCCGAATGAGTCCCGGTAGTGCTCTGGAAGGCTTCCGGGTATCGATCGTCCCAGGCAGAGCAGAGAGTTAATCCTGTTGGACTCATCGTTTAGCAAGGGAGCCACAAGCAAGCGCTGCTGTATAGAAGCGCGAGAACATGCCGCATTCAATAACTGGCCAGGCCATAAGCACTCCGGGCACCGGAGTAGTGCGATGTTGTGCCCTCCGGGGGTTGTGCCAGCGGGGAAATACAAACATAAACAGAATCCGCTGTGCCATACGTCAAGGTGCAACCGGGCTGGCCTCGTGTGGTATTGGAACTTACCGGTTGTTGTTGTTCGAATCGCAAGCAATGCCGTGAAATACGAATCGAGTAATATCGCAGACTAAGATTGCTCGGCGTTGAATCGCTGAATAGCAACAGGATGCCGGGCATAAATCGATAAATTGCATTTACCGTTGCTATGTCGCGAGGATATTGGGAAGGATTATCGAGCGTTTCGAGGTGGCAACGGCATGGGATTTGTGCACCACATTTGTCGTCAGGTCCTGATTAACATGCGCGGTTTTGCGTTCAAGCTAATCATATAGTAATACTATTTTTATGCATCAGCTTATTCTGTGGTTCGACGATGTCTTTTAGATAACACTTTACTTAAACGGAAATCTAATTAACTGCAGCGAAATCAATGCAAGGTGAAAAAGGTTTAATTCATAATTCCTACACGCAGCTGCCGGTTTGTTCAGAATGCATTTAATTTATTCCTAAACCCACCAAGCCCCAAACAATGCGATCGGCAGCTTGAGCAAGCCGAAAAATACTAGCGCAGCGAAGCAAAACTTTGGAATGGGAAAATTTTGCATGCTTTTTCATCGCCTTCGACGCAATGTTTCGCAAAATCTGCATGTAATTTCACTGCGGCTCCGCCCGTGTTGAGGTTGGCGTGCGTATCTTACCATCAAAGGGCTAAACAATTGCCCGCTAACCTAATTCTTGAGACATCGCGTAGCTAGCGAATCAATTGTTATACAAACACCTGCACGCTACCTTGAATGAGATCTCGCTTTGTTTTTAAAGGTCTTAACCCTCTTCATGTGAAACCTTGTACCAACAGTGTAATCGAACCTTAATTTTTGGCTCAATTACGTAAACAGCAACTGCTGCTGTCGGTATTCAACCAGAACGTCAGTTCCTCATCTCCGCGCCGTGCGTCATCGCTGTCGCGTTCCTTAGAAATCGTTCGCACTGAATTCCACGCCCACAAGTCAGGCAGAGAAAATTAAATGATCTGATTTCTTGCGGTCTCACAGCAGATCAAAACTAACAACAACCGATGAACCGCGCCGCTCCGGATGATAATTTATTTTCCAAACCACTCAATTTGTGTTTTTTTTTTTTTTTTCGTTCGTGCAGTTCCAAACCGGTTGCACGAGGAAAATCCAGTATTTGTTTATACCACAGATCAAAGTGTCATGCTTGATCACGTGTCGGATCGGAATTTATTCGGGGTGAACCGTTGTAGGTGGCGATCTCTCGAAAGGCACAGCTTACGTAACCCCCTTGGGGTTCGATGAAGATGTTGTAGATTAGCTCGCGCTGTGACCACTTGCCGTGACTAGTAGCGGAGAACGATAACTAGGCATGTTGTAATGCGCACAATGATGATGAGTATGTAACCAAACACAAGCCAGCGATTTATTACCGGGACAGTGCAAAAAAAACAGGTTCCTGTTTACAGTACACTTTAGTTGGTGAGTTCTTACTCTCCAGCGGGCACTTCAACCGGACTTTATTGATTGCAGGTGTGAATTTCATCGTAATCACGACGATGATGTGGTTGCATTTCAGCGGTGCTGAGAAATGAAATCATTCGTTGCTCTTTTTGTTATCTCAATTGAGTAAAATCCTGTATCAATATCATTTGGTAAAACGAGTGCCCAGAGACTTCCGAAACGCAATTCAAATGTGCAGATAATATTGCGGACAATATATAGGGCGGTTAATTAAAAAAGGGGACCGATAAAATGTTATTAAATAAATCGACATAATAAATTCAAGATTAAACGTTTTAGATAAGCGTGTATCGGCCCTACGATTGAATAAATCAATCGCGTGAAAGTAAATGAATAGCAAGTCCTGTTGACGGCATTCAATCGTCTCGCTGATATGCGAGTATGAATGAAGTTTGGTGAGATTATTCCTCGCACAGATTCCTACGCGCCTCACTCATTGACTAAACTTTTCAAGGTGGCAGCACTGTATCCATTACAACTGTATATTGAGTGTTTTTTGGGGTTTTTCTTAGCCATCGATAGTCCTGGAAAGAGGACAGACTGGAAATCTAATTCAGTTTTGAGACACACGTGAAAAAATGTCGACACGAAGTGAACCAGTTAGAAAACGTAGTGACAAGTAAAAAACAAAATAAATTAAATAATAAGTGATCAAAGATGGAGAAATCCGACAAAATGGAACGCTTTTTTTCTGTTACTGCGATTTTGCCACTATTTCGTTTTCCTTCAATTATTTTATTGAACGGTCATACTTCAATCAAAATATTTTTTTTTGTAATAATGGAATAAAAATGTATGGAAAGAAAATTAAAAACAACATACGAAACAACAATTTTCTAACTTTTGAATAATTTAGTTTTGTGTGATGATATTAGTTTGAACTAGAAGTCATTCTCATAAGGACGGAATCGATACTTGCAAGAATTGCAGTATGTATGGATTCAATTCTAGTAATCAAATCAGCTTTGTTGAATCGGCAAGCACAACGAGGGAAATTGTTGCACTCCGTAGTAACAACAGGTACGTTTTTCAGTACCTCTTCACTTAAGAAATGGTAATTCGTTAGTCATCTCTTTTTCTGCTCGTCTTATCCCACTTAATACGGTGTTTTCTTGCACACGCATAGCGCTGTAGTGGCCCCGAACGCTTCACGTTTATTAATGCAATACTATTATGTTTCTCGACCAACTCCAAAAAAATACTTTTGAAAACGTTCATAATTTAAACACCATGACGTAGTTTAAATTTAAGACTGTTCTTGTAAAAATGTTATATATCAAAATTGACTCACATTATCTCAAGGTGATAAGAGTTTCTTAAGTGAAATTTTCCGAAGAACATAATGAAGTAGGAAATTTTTTGTAGAATTGGCTGCATTAGCCGAAAAATGCAAATGTAGTTCTAAAAGACAAAAATATTTTTTTTGCAACAACTTTTTTTGGTTTATTCTCTTCAAAAATCACTTATCAGTATTTTTCGTCTTACGCCTTTTAATTTGTGAATAAAAAATGAGAGGATTTAAACAAAAAATGCGTTACTTGCAACAAGGGGAGGGGTGTCTCACCTAGCAGGGGGTATTCCAATCGACACCAAAATCGGAATGTTTCCTTAGTGACTCTAGATGACGCCTTTTTTCTAATAGGGGGGATGTTTTGTGATGAATTAATTATTTACTAATATTTATTCAGAACTCATATTGTGTGTTCTGCCACAAATGGTGACATATCAACTATTACTATTATTACATATACTTTTTTTAAATTTTATTTCATTTAAAGATAGTAATTGCTTCCGCAGTTAAGTGAATATAATTGTAAAACAATTGTAAACCGACTTGTCAAGAGAAAATAAATGAATTTAAAATTAAACCTTAACCTAATCTTACTTCTATCTTATCGACTGTAAAGTGAGCTAATCGTTGTAATCGAGGATTGCAACGATTTTGTCGAAACTTATTGATTATATTGTTTGACATATTTTTTATATATAAATCATTCGTACTAAACCAGCAATGACGCTTCAATGTCATTTTCAGAAGTTTATTCTGAATCCTTTGGAGCATCTTCTTTCTGATTGTACAACAACTTGTCCAGATGGGGACTGCATATTAGAGATGTACCGAATAGCACTATTCGGCCTTCGGCCGAATACCAAATAACCTTTTTTCCACAATTCGGTGAAGCAAATATTCGGCCGTATATTCGGCTGAACACAACGTTGATCGTATGATAACAAAATAACCAAAAAGTCATTGTTTGAAGTTTGAATTGTTTCTTTCGCTTTCCAATTGTTCATATATGAAAACGATTGAAAATTGTCCGAACTATTGCACAAGAAATAATTAATTTTGCGCCTATGGAATAAGGCACGCTAATCCGTGGCGCACCTACTTTTGTTCTTATTTGAGTTGTCGTTTAAAAATAATGTTTTTGAGGATTATGGTTAACACAATTTAATTGTTTGTGTTACAACTACATTTTGAGTGTTTTGAAAAAAAAAATTAATAAAATGCGAGAAATGAACGAGAACTGAGGATGTTACTTTGGCTCAGAAAAAATATACCTCATCAAGACAAGACATGAAATATTGTGTGGAGATTGCGGTTCGTGTTCCGTTTTAATGACATATATTTCTTTCTAAGTCCAAGTTACATCTTCAGTTTTCGTTTACCCCCGTTCATAAAGCTTTGCACTATACTTTTATATTATTTTCTGATAATCATTGGCCCCTTCGGCCGAAAAATAAACTTACTATTCGGCGAGCCGAATATTCGGTAAAATCCAATTTTTGCTGATATTCGGCCCGAATATTCGGCGACCGAATATTCGGTGCATCTCTACTGCATATAACATGACGTCTCCCAGTTGGTCTTGAGGTGTGACGCTATCTGTTACGAAGTCTATGACGAAGTCTATGTCCTAATTAATCCTAGATGATTAACCTCCCACACTTTGAGCCAAATCACTGAAGGTCGTGTCCGAAGTATGTACACTTCTTATGGAATGACCCCTATGCTATTTATAAAATTAATTTTTTTCTATATATTTTGAAAAAATCTAAGTTTAAATGGTACAAATTCTCAACCAGTTTTGACGTAGAACTATGTGTTTCTGTAATAGCATGGCACGCAGTGACAAAGTAACGAAACAGCGTCGTTTTTTAATGCATGTAAGCTAAACATTACAGAACGGATTTCGAACACCAATAGCTTGTTCCACATACCGTTAATGCATATATGATAATGCATTTGAGAATATTTTGACGTAGAAATACGTCCACGGCCACATAGGATCGTAAATTGAAAACTCGAACACATCGAAAGGGTCACGAAAATTGTTCACCCTCAAATGCCATCCATAGCGGACAAACCAACAGAGGAAACCAGCGGACCACACTTGTGATTCGAGATTACTAGCGCGGTGGGAACGCTACATTTTGGACCTCCCGTTTGTGTGGGAAGCACCGTCATGCAAGCATGTCTGCAGCACTGCTGAATATTTCCGGACATGTTAGTGAGAATCCGGATTCGGATCTGGCGCCTTCACTTTGCTCCGTTTGACAGAGCTTCCAAATTTATTGCGCAACCTTCAATATTTCATTTAAAATACAGTAAGGTCTTTTTTACACGGTTTTTTAGGCGGATTGCTTTTCTTCATTACTCAAAAACAGTACAAGATATCGACCTCGTTTCAATTACGTTTTTCGTTGTAAACCAAATAAAAATATATATCAGTTTTCGAGAAAAATCAATTTTTTTTGTGTAAATACTGAAAATTTTAAATATTGCATTTTGGTCACTAGATAAAACACTATCATATTCAAACAAGGTTCAAACATTCTAGAACGATTTTCTTCGTTATATTTTAAACTCAAAAGTCTTTTTTGCGGTCTCATACAAATTTGGAACGCATCCCCCGTGTAAAAAAAAACCTTGGTATATGTGTTTATAACATGAGACGCGGAATGGCTAGTTCTCGGAGAAATAAATCGGAACAAAATCTCTAGTACTGTGCCTATGGATTCGGATTTTTTACCTAAACACTCAATTGCTGATCTTGCTGGACGATTACGACGACCATAAATTGGATGTAGCGCTCTTAAAAAGTTGAGGTCACTGACTCCGAATTTCGGTAGTAAATTTTAACAATCTGGTATTTTATCGAAATATGATAGGTATTGTGATCCTACCTCAACATTTGTAGTTGCTTGAGAAGTATTGTAATTATCTTATTGTGATGTTTTATTTTTTCAAGCAGGATCCATAATTTATTATTTATTTTCAAGTCAACAAAAATAAACGTGTAAAAAACAATTTCATGATTCTAAAGGAAAAAAATGGTAGTGAAGTTCGAAAGCACTGATGATTCATTCCAGTTACTTTTCGAATCCAATATTTTTCGAATAAATCATCGAGTCACGATTTTTAACAGGTTCAACAAGCGATGCACACTGTATGATGTAAGCTCAAAAAATACTGGATGTTGATATGTTTATAGTATTTTAATGACCATAATACTGGCAATATTCAACTGAGAGAACGGTGTATTATAAACAGATTTACATGTAGCGAGTGCTGTGACTGTGTTAGTTTTTTATGGAGTGAGATTTCATTCTACAATCAGGGATCACCTGTTTATAGTGTACTTCCGAACAGCTATTCTTAAAATTGCTTGTAAAACATCAACTGTGTTAGGGTGGTTCAGCTAGCCGTAAAGTAATGGTATAACTTTTATTGAGGGGTTCTTGTGATGTTTTTATTTCTATTAGCAGTTTTTATGAACGCTCATGAAAAATCAAGCTCTAAATAGCCATGTCATGTTACCAACCAATCGCTACACCTTCCTCTGTAACGTTTCGAACCCGAAAAAAACAACGGAAAGCTTGAATCAACTTCAACTCGATTAAAAAATTTCCTTTAAACCCTTCGGCATGCATTCAACAGACTGTTGCCAGCAACATAAGCTTCGCACTTCCAATACCAGCAAATCCACTTTGGCGCAGCTCTGGCCAGTAGTGCCTCCAAAGAGCAAATCTCATTTATCGAATGTTCCATTGTCTTGCTGTGCTCGGACACGGCCCGGGGGGGAACTTCCTGCCTGCCAGTATCAGGCACTGCTGGCCAGGCCCGGGCTCTCCATCCATCCATCCATCCCATATGCCACCCCGAAGTTTGCCGCATCGTTTATGAGCCTTCATAATCACTTTGGCGACATCAAACGACGACAACGACGATGACAGTGCCAGTCAACTGTCCGACAGCCCAGAGCCGTCCCGTTCTGATACCATCTGATGAAACGCTCCGTTCCGTTCCGTTCCAGCCACCCTGGCCGGCCTCCAACTTTGTTCATGACCGATTTACGATGTGGGAAAGCGTGACGTCTTCTTCCGTGGTTCGCCCGTATGCTGCCACTGTGCACGGCGGGAAATAACCTGCCCCTGCCAACCTTCTTGCTGCACAATCAAATAGGTAATTTATTAAGTGACGATTTAGTTCGCAATTCAACCAGTGTAACGTAAGAGACACTGCAGCACTACTCGGACAAGCTGAGTGAATCAATTTTTCCCATTTATGGTTGATCGTTTTCGAGCGTGTGCTGTCAGTTATTGTTGTGCTCGGTACGTACGGTGGTGGTGTACAGAAACCAATTAGACTGGTTCAAGAGCTCATCCGTTGACAAGCTCCTAACCACATTCCTCAGGAATGACATCCAAATCACTCCAAATCAAATTTAACCACCCTACCGCCAATCGTCGTCAGTGGTTACCGGTGGTGATTCATTCGGTAGTCCACAGTCCTCCCCCTGCGCACTACTCTACTAACTGGGTGCCGGTCAAGCAGGTTTCGCAAAACGGTCACTTACTTATACACTCGGCGGTACAAGCCGGGGGAAGTCGGCTAGCTACACTGCCATTAAAATGAATGAACTTGATCATTTAGCAGATTTGCCTCGCAGTTGTTTGCTGTTGTGTGTTTTTATTTTCATGCATATTCCACCGTTTGTCTTCTCATGCTTTCAAGCGCTGAATGGGTCGCAATAATCTGGCGAAGATGACTGCTGATGCTGTTGTGCCGGTAGGTTTCACGTAACAAGTAATTGATTTCAATTAATGAGATGTGTTTCTCCGATCTGTCTACTCCAAGGTTTGAGAGGGTCGTAAAGTTTACGACGTAAACCATACGGTAATTGTGATCCTAGTGTGATTTTATTTGATAAAGAAGAACCGAACAGATTTTTTTTCTGATTTTTTTGTACCTACCTAATAGACAGCCTATGATCAACACGATATCAAATGTCACGAATGTAAATAAGCACATTGGTTTAACGAAACAAGTTAACGAGTTCTTTGATTCTTAAATGTGTTTTTCCCTTCTGGGGCGATCTTTATCATAGTGTTGCGAAGTTACATTTCAAAAATTTAAGCAAATTATTATTTAATAAATTTTTTTTAAGAAATATATATTAACATTCGAAACTTCTCGTTCACACTTGGCGATACTGTGCCGCAGTGACTTTTTATTCAAACAACATTCATTCGACACAAGCGGCATTAGCGTATCTTTGCTGTTGGATAAGCAACAAGAATTACTCGTAATGCGTTTGAATCAGAATTAATTTCCTCAAAAACCAAACCCCACCACATCTCTCAAGCTCACCTATACATAGGTTACCGTAATGAATAGTTTTGTCTTATTTAACTCTGAATCAATCAAATTTATTATATAAATCCAACTATGAAAATAATTTCGAATTGAATCACTAATAGGGAAACATTAGAAATCGAACAATCAAAATCAGTCACGTCGACAAGTTCCAGCAAAAAAGCGTAGTTTCATAGTTACTACAATCAATTTAAAGTTTAAAGAGATTCATTTTTGTTTTTTACTTGACAAGGTTTTTTCATTTGTCGAAATCAGGTTAACAAATTATTCAAGAAAGAAGGTTGTTTCAAACTTTTCGAAAAACCTGTACTTTCGAGACATTCAATTTGTCTAAGTTCATGGAAGCAACTATTAATTGATCTGTTGAAACGAGGAGATTCTAAATTTTTTATACTGATTTAGAGAATGTCACATTAACTGGTTGGTGTCTATTCATGTCGTCTGTGGTGACATGCTTGCATGTGATTGGTTCATTGCTCGCGTAAATTTGTCATTTAAACTTTTATCAATTTTTACCGCGAAGCAAATTCGTTGTTTTGCTTTCGTCTTGATTAGACGCAAATTGTTTATCTCCGTTTGATTCGCAAAATAACAATACACGAGTTATGGTACGGGTGTTTTTTTTTTCGATTAGTTCTTGTGTGCGATAACAATAGCCTGAAATATATCGGCAGAAACATCTTCTGCACACTGGTAGGGGCAGCAAGAATAATTCTCCCGCACCGCTGTTACCCCGCTAGCAGCACGGACCATCATATGATCGAGCGAGTGGAAGTCAACTACAAGTGGCATCTACAAGGTCGAGTGTAAGATACGGCCACTGTGTCACAACACGAAGCTGGATCGTCATTGTTTGTTCTGCGGAGACACTCGATTAATCCAACTATCAGCCGTGAGGTCGTGACTTAGACGTTCGGTGAAGTATTCACTTTAGAATTTTTATCATTATTATTAATATTATTATTATTATTGTTATTATAATTATTATTATTATTGTTATTATTATTATTATTGTTATAATTATTATTATAATTACTATTATTACTATTGTTATTAGTATTAGTATTACTGTCTTTTTTTTATTTTGATCCATTGTAGTTTGAAAAATTGTTTTTAAAATTTAATATCAACTACTTGATCCCCCACCCCCCCACATTCGAATATTTATCGTTTGTGTGCAGTAGAGCGTAACGCTCCCGCAAAATGGACGACATGCAGGTGCAACTATTCCTGGATGTGGAAACAAATGGGGAAGAGATTGAGATCTCCCCCATCAATTCCCCTCTACCTTCCCCGCTACCTAGCAACACGGGTGAAAGCTTACCCAGATGCTTCGAAAGGTCCGTTCGTAGTTTACTTTAGGCCCATAAAGAAACCTCTTAACATTATACAAATAGGCAAGGACCTGGCAAAACAGTTTTCGGCCGTAACCGAGATTTCGAAGGTGAGGCCGAACAAACTGCGAGTTGTCGTGAGTAGCTTGAAGCAAGCAAACGAAATTGCTAGCTACGAGCTCTTTACAAGGGAGTACCGCGTGTACATCCCTGTCAAGGACGTGGAATTCGACGGTGTGGTTACCGAAGGAAGCCTCACGGTCGATAACATTTTGCGTCACGGGGTTGGCTGCTTCAAGAACCCCCTGATTCAAGATGTAAAGATACTGGATGTCAAGCAATTACATTCAGTATCCATCGAAGAAGGGAAGAAGAAATTCCTCCCTTCGGATTCCTTCCGTGTAACATTCGCCGGATCCGCACTGCCGAACTACATCTCTTTGGACAGGGTTCGTCTGCCTGTACGCCTGTTTGTACCGCGGGTCATGCATTGCCAAAACTGCAAGCAGTTAGGTCATACAGCCACCTACTGCTGCAACAAGGCACGCTGCAGCAAGTGCGGAGGCAATCATGCTGAGACCGCTTGCAGTGAGAATACTGAAAAGTGTCTTTACTGCGAGGGAACTCGGCATGACCTTTCGGCGTGTCCCGCGTACAAACAGCGCGAGGAAAAAATTAAGCGTTCCCTTAAGGAACGATCGAAGCGCTCTTTTGCAGAAATGCTGAAGAGGGCTGAGCCACTCTCGACAGGAAACATCTTTTCCTTTTTGCCAACCGATGAGGGTACATCTGACGATCCCGTCGAAGGGTGTTCTTATGCCTTGCCAGAGGGATCTAGGAAGAGGAGAATGCTCAACTCTCCTAATCTTTCTCGCAAAGGTCGCAAGATAACCCCTAGCGGAATGACCAATAAGACAACACAGAAAGGAAGCGGTGGAGAAAAACCGAAGCAAGTACCCCCCGGTTTTAATTTCAAATCAAACCAGGAGTACCCACCGCTTTCTGGGGCACCAAAAACCCCTCGTGCACCCATTTCTCGATCAGAAGACATAAAAGACACAGGGTTCATAAAATTCTCTGATACTGTGGACTGGATATTTAAAACATTAAACATACCAGATCTCCTTCAGAACATTCTTCTTGTCCTTCTCCCTACAGTGAAAACCTGTTTGAATCAACTCGCAGCAACTTGGCCCCTCATTTCAGCTATCGTATCTTTCGATGACTAATACGTCGAAAGAGGTTAGTAATTTTGTCACTGTGTTACAGTGGAACTGCAGAAGTATCATCCCCAAATTCGATTTATTTTCACATTTGATAAACACATACAATTGTGACGCATTTGCGCTCTGTGAAACCTTTCTCAATTCAAACGATCAACTCAATTTCCACGATTTTAACATTATTCGTCGAGATCGAGACTCACACGGTGGAGGGGTACTTTTAGGGATTAAAAAGTGCTATTCCTTCTTCCGAATCGACCTCCCCTCGATCTCGAATATTGAAGTCGTTGCCATTCAAACGAATATGAAAGGAAAAGACCTTTGCCTTGTTTCGTTATATATTCCCCCATCCGCGCGGATTGAACAGAAGCAACTCCTTGATATAGCAGAATTGCTTCCCGCACCTTTTTTGATTTTGGGAGATTTTAACTCTCACTGTTCGCTATGGGGGTCGCTGTACGACGACAACCGATCTTCTTTAATCTGTAACTTGATCGACGACTTCAATATGACAGTTTTGAATACTGGGGAAGCGACACGTGTACCTAATCCTCCAGCACGTGAAAGCGTGCTTGACCTATCCCTCTGCTCGACATCACTAGCGTTAGATTGCCAGTGGAAAGTAAACAACGATCCCCACGGTAGTGATCATCTTCCAATCGTTATATCAATTGCTAATGGTTCAACTCCCCCGAACCCAATCAATATTTCCTACGACCTTACACGTAATATTGATTGGAAGTGTTATGTGTCTATTATAGCGCAATCTATCGAGACTCACGAGGAACTTCCTCCGGAGGAAGAATACGCGTTCTTAGCTGGCTTGATAATCGACGCCGCGACTCAAGCTCAGACGAAACCGATACCCGGGGTAACGATTAGACAGCGCCCTCCCAACAAATGGTGGGACAAAGAGTGCTCTGAGCTGTACGCGCGAAGGTCCGCGGCGTATAGAACTACCGGGAGTACGGCACTGTCAACCTTCTTCGAAAGTACGAGGCACTGGGCAGGCAAATGAAGAGCTTAGTAAAGGCGAAAAAACGCGGGTACTGGCGGCGGTTCGTAAACGCGTTGTCGAGGGAAACAGCGATGAGCACTCTTTGGGATACCGCCAGGCGCATGGGGAATCGTGACGTTTCGAATGAGAGTGAGGAGTATTCAGATCGCTGGATACTCGATTTTGCCAAAAAGGTCTGTCCGGACTCTGTACCGGAACAGAAAACCTTTAGCGACGCGTTATTAGTAACTACGGAAGAGCCTCCATTTTCGATGTATGAATTTTCAATGGCTCTCCTGTCGTGCAACAATAAGGCTCCAGGGTTAGATAGAATAAAATTCAACCTGTTGAAGAATCTACCCGACTCTGCAAAAAGACGCTTGTTGAATTTGTTCAACAAGTTTCTTGAGCTAAATATTGTTCCGCATGACTGGAGGGAGGTAAAAGTCATTGCTATTCGGAAACCCGGGAAACCTGCCTCTGATCACAATTCATATAGGCCGATTGCGATGCTCTCTTGCCTCCGGAAATTAATGGAGAAAATGATCCTCTTACGGTTAGACAAATGGGTCGAAACAAACGGGTTACTTTCAGATACTCAATTTGGCTTTCGCCGGGGCAAAAGGACGAACGATTGCCTAGCGTTGCTTTCTACTGAAATTCAACTAGCCTTTGCTCGAAAAGAGCAAATGGCTTCTGCGTTCATGGATATTAAGGGGGCTTTTGACTCTGTCTCTGTAGAAGTTTTAAGCGCGAAACTTCATTCGCAGGGACTTTCACCAAATTTGAATAACATTTTGCTCAATTTGTTGTCAGAAAAGCATATGTATTTCTCACATGGCGATTCGACAACTTCCCGAATTAGTTACATGGGTCTTCCCCTGGGTTCATGTTTAAGTCCTCTCTTATATAATTTTTCGTCAATGACATCGATGAATGTCTTGCAAATTCATGCACGCTAAGGCAACTTGCAGACGATAGCGTTGTATCCATTACTGGTAGCGAGGCTAGCGATCTGCAAGGACCATTGCAAGATACCTTAGACAATTTGTCTGAATGGGCTCTTAAGCTGGGTATCGAATTCTCTCCGGAGAAAACTGAGCTGGTCGTTTTTTCTAGGAAGCATAATCCAGCTCAGCTGCAGCTCCTACTAACGAGTAAAACGATCTCTCAGGTTTTAGTCGCTAAATATCTCGGGGTCTGGTTCGACTCTAAATGCACCTGGGCTTGTCATATTAGGTATCTGACACAAAAATGCCAACAGAGGGTTAATTTTCTTCGTACGATTACCGGAACCTGGTGGGGAGCCCACCCAGGAGACCTTCTAAGGCTTTACCAAACAACCATATTGTCTGTAATTGAGTACGGGTGTTTCTGCTTCCGCTCCGCAGCAAAAACACATTTGATCAAACTGGAACGAATACATTATCGTTGTTTGCGTATTGCCTTAGGTTGTATGCAGTCGACTCATACGATGAGTCTTGAAGTGCTAGCGGGTATTCTTCCGTTGAAACATCGTTTTTGGAATCTCTCTTACCGGTTGCTAATTCGATGCACAGTTATGAACCCATTAGTAACTGCAAATTTCGAGAGGTTGGTCGACCTTCAATCTCAATCCAGTTTTATGACTTTATATTTTGACTCAAGATATCAATCCTTCTTCATACGATTACTCCAATGTCGCACTTTTAGATACTTCTAATAATGCTATATTCTTCGACACCACCATGAAACAAGACATTTCTGGTATCCCGGATCAATTGCGACCCCAAGAGATCCCTAAGATTTTTTTCCAATAAGTTTAAACATGTTAGTTATGATAAAAGGTTTTACACTGACGGATCTAATCTAGAGTCCACTGGCTTCGGTGTTTTCCACGAAAATTTTACCGCCTCCTACAAACTCGATGCTCCTGCTTCCGTGTACGTTGCAGAACTTGCTGCCATTCAGTACTCTCTTGGGATCATCGAAACCCTGCCCATAGACCACTACTTCATCTTCACAGACAGTCTCAGTGCCATTGAGGCTCTGCGATCAATGAAGCCTGTGAAGCACACCCCGTATTTCCTGGGGAAAATACGGCGGTTTTTAAGTGCTTTAACAGATAAAAATTACCGGGTTACCTTAGCGTGGGTCCCTTCTCATTGCTCGATTCCGGGTAATGAAAAGGCTGACTCTTTAGCTAAGGTGGGTGCTATTGACGGCGATATTTATGAAAGACCATTTGCTTATGATGAATTTTAGAGCATTTTGCGTCAGAGAACACTCAACAGTTGGCAATCATCATGAAACTCAGATGAACTGGGACGGTGGCTACATTCCATTTTTCCTAAGGTATCGACGAAAGCATGGTCCAAGGGGTTGGATGTAGGTCGGGACTTCATTCGCGTGATGTCCGGACTTATGTCCAATCACTATACGTTAAACACGCATCTCTTTCGTATAGGGCTTGTAGACAGTAATCACTGCGTTTGTGGCGATGGCTACCATGACATCGAGCATGTTGTTTGGTCGTGTACCGAATACTGTGGTGTTAGGTCTGAGCTTATAGATTCCCTTCGGGCCCGAGGAAAACAACCGAACGTACCCGTTAGAGACATTCTGGGAAGCGGTGATCTCCAGTACATGACACAGCTATACGGGTTTTTCAAAAATGCTGGCATTAAAATTTGATTTCTTTTATCTATTTGCTAGAATACAATTTCTGTCACAAACTAAAAGAGAATGATACACCCGGCTGGAGGCACTAAAACGAAGACTCGGCATCTCTATGTTTACGCAGACACCCCAGACCAAAACTGCTCAAATAGAACATGACTGGTTAGCCACGTACAAATAAATACATTCTGTAATATAAAATAGTTAAAAACAAAATTTTAACACCCCTCCTCTCACCTTAAATCCCCACTAGCTCGTAGTCGGCCGCGAGAATAAAAAAAGGCCTCCCTCTTTTCCCTGCTAATTTAGAATTTAAAAAAAAATGTACTTGGCTCAGTTAAACATAAATTGTATCGTGCCGTGTCAAATAAACTATTTAAAAACTAAAACCGCGAAGCAATTAAATAATAATAATAAATAGCTATTACAAAGTTATCCAACATATTATCTATCCAACAACGTATTGCTCATTGTTATTGATTATTGCTGTTGTGACCGTTTGATCTAGATGGAACATTAGCCAGTTTCATTTTCAATTTTACAGAATGTACCCTAGCATAGAAAAAGACGTATTCCCACGTCAAAAACTCATGGCGGAATTTTCATGAAAAATTAATAAATCAAGAGCGAGCACTCTGATATACTCTTTATCAGCGGCGAAAAATCGAATTCCCGTCCAATTACGTCAACTAATGTTTGCTTCCATGAGCCTAGACTATTTTGATGTCTCGAAGGTAAAGCTGTTTCGAGAAGTTCATAGTATCCGCCTCGACGATTTTGATCATTTGATTTTGATATGTTTTTTTTCTGGGCTTTTTTGGGATTCTAAACGCAATTCGAGATCAGATTATTATTTCGTTCTTGGTGATTCTAATTTTATCTTAAGTACAGTTCATTTTCTTAACTTAGAATGGTTTACCAGTGGTTCTGCGCTTTGTTTGGGATAATTTTTTTGTTGCTCTTAGGAGAGATTTGTAGCGATTTTGAGTTTAATTTGGTATTATATCCTTTGTTTTTTTGTTTTTTTCTATTTAGTATTTATTTTTCGATTACTGCCAAAACAGTACAGTTTTTTAAAGTTGTCTTGACACCCTGCAATAAAATCACTCCGGTCAGAATGTATTAGGTACTTGAATATTTTTTGACTCATGTCTCTGAAAATCCGATTTAGTTCATGTAAACACCAACCAAACGACTTATTCGTTTCCTCACCCAGTTTTTCAGTGTTTGTGTTTCAGAGTTCTGTCATGTCGCAATTTCACTTACAAATTTAACAGGCTATTTTATAGATTACAATTGATGAGCATGAGCATGAGCATGAGCATGAGCATTACAATTGATCCGGATAAACTGAAAACTGAAACGTTAGCTTTAAAATCAATTCCAACCGTCATGATGCAAGAATATAAGTTGGTGTTTAAACAGTTCTCGAACTGCAACGTTTCGGTTTCGGTCGTTAAATACCACAGCTCGAAAGCTACAGTAGCTGTAGCCACACCAATCGTATTCTCAAAAGCTGAAACATCCGTTCGAATCAAACGAGAGGAATTCGATTTATCTATCGGGAGCTACCAGTTGTTTCAATTTCTTTATATAAATCTATCGTCAGTGCTGTGAGCTTCCACCGCCGCCGAGAGAATCGAAATTGACACGTTGCAGCGTTACTCAGCGTGAAGCATGTTTCACTTATTGTGCCATCGAAACGGGGAATATTAGTAGAGCAAACTCGAAAGACGATATGTCAGAGGCTTTCCCGGGGTGGAATCTTTAATAGTTCTATTTGTCTTTCCTGAAGTATTAGGGGGAAAGAGATAGTAGAAAAAATCGCGAACGGTTGGAGTGACAAATGATCCAAATAAAAACAATAACACCAGAATGATAGTTTTGTCATTGGTGAGGAAAAAATAGGCGAAGCCGAAATGAGGCTAGTTTTTCATTGTTCAAGTCTTGCCAAAAGTCGACCCGTCCTTCTGGAAATACAGAATAGCCGACCTATGGCGACAGTTTTTTCTTTACGGGATCGCTCTGTTGGTAAGTATCTAAATGACACAATAATCCGACTAGAAAAATAACATTTGGCGATTGGGTCAGAGTAAGAAAAAGTACGTTCGCTTAACGGTGATTCGCTTCTGCGGCCGCATTATTTAGCAGTCTCCGTGGATTCGTTTGTTATCCTATAAAACACTTCGCCATTCTCGTCAATCATTCAGCAGTTTCGACGTGAGTGCCTCAACAAATGTCAGTAGTCGATCAAGCATGCATTTTTTCATTAAATTGTGCGTGCAGATTGCTATCTAAACAGGCTCGTAAAACTGAATAATCCTACACTTCATTAAATATAAATAAAACGAAAAAACAAAACGAGCTACAATCCATTACCCTTTCGCGAAAGTTACGAACCTTTTTCTGCGGAAATCTTCTCCGCGCTCGCGTCGAGATCGGCGAAATCGAAAGTTGAACGAGCGTTCGCGTGCGGGGGCTGGCCGAGAATGTACACACGTGAAAAGTGAAATTCATGTTCGACACATCCAGGAACATTCAAATCCGCTTTAGTTTGGATTTAGCGGAATGTGCGCCGAGATGCCTCGCGTGAAAGTCGATCTGCCAACGGGGGGAGGAATATCTCGCCACGCTTCGCTGATCCTTTAATGGTTGGTTTACCGGGGTATTGAACCATAGTGAGTACTGGAAGAAGGAGAAGACACTTGGTTTGGTAAAGTTTCCTTTCGGTTTTGCTGTGACCTTTTGTGAAACAAATTCCACCCACCGCCGGTGTGAGGTTTGCGCTAAGTGGAGTTTCAAGGTAAGGCCCTTGAAATATTAGCTACCTTGTTCGCGCAGTCAGCAAATGTAGTATTACGCAAGAGCTTACGGGAAAATTTTGACGATTTTAATTCAACAATTAAAAATTGCAATTCCAAGAAGCATAATTATTAAGCTATGAAAAGCGTTTACAAAGTGCAAAACTTTATTTGAAAGCATACTGCGTGGGTGTTACTAAAAATTTTAAGCCAATATTTTTCCCACGCAATTGCGAAGCATTATCTTTGGGTAGACTGCGAGTCCACCGAAGACATTCACAGTGACCTTGCGAATCGATCGTAAATCGTTTTGCCCTAGGTAGAAACAAACGCCTTAAGCATTGGCACACGAGGCATACGAAGGTGTAGGTGCTTAAATCTGGGTCATAACATGCAGTTTATAGCTCCAATCTGCCCGGTCTGGTAGCTTCTGAACGGCGTTGATAAAAGTTTGCCAATTTCGATCCGGAAAGTTGTGGATATAAAAAGTGCCCGCTCTGCAGCTGTGTAGATGAGGAAAGCCCAAATTATGCCTTATTGCTGGGGAGTCGTAAAAAGAGGGCGAACATCGGGGAACGTGTTACTTACAGAGGGATCAAAACCGGTCGGTAGTACGCACGAATCCTCTGATGATGTTGACGAGGTTTTTCCTAGAAATCAACACCAATCTTTTCACCAATCAAGGATGGAAAAACGTGTATCGCATAACAATCATTCGGGTATCATTTCTGAACGTGCTATTTATAAGCTTTCAATCCTAGCAAACCATCGCTATTAAAAGTTACACATTCTCAAGCTTGCAAGAGACAACTTAGAGCAAAGAAATATATGGTAGCTTTCTTTGATGATTTTGTTTCAGTATTGCCTGCTTTAGGCGGAGCGAGCAACATATAGCGAGTGTTTCACGAAAGAATCGTAAACGATTGCACTCAAGCGATCGCAATGATTCTTTCAAATGTTGGTTGCTTGTAGGTGTAATTCGGCTACTCCACATCGTGCTTTCACCGTGATATACCACGATGATTCTTGGTGATTTCAAGTATCAGATGCTAATGCACCATGCTACAATTTCCGTAAGCATTGATGATACCTATTTGCTCCGGCAAGCAAACAATTGAACGCAATCTAACGTTCATTTGGATTCATAATTTTGTATCACTGGCGATAATATCTCAAAGCTTCTCGCGATAATGTTGAATGCAAGTGAACTTGGATACAATAAATATTATCGTGTTTGAATCATTCAGTCTCCTTCAATGATATTCGGAACTCTTAGAAGCGAAAAACAATCAGCAGCGTTTCTATGGAAAACTTGTACGCGAGTGGAAACAGTTGAACGATAACTGATAAATCAAAGAACACATTTGCATGAAATATTGCTAGTGAGTGAACTTTTCCATGCTTGTCACCAATCAGTATGATGGAAAACTTCGTATAGTACCGGAAAATTGTTTTGCAATGTGATCTTGGAACTTCATCTTCAGCTTCGAGAATCCATCAATTTTACAAAAAAATTCAAACTGTAAATATTTTAGATGCGGCTGATCTGAATGAAACTTTGTTAATACGTTGGCCATTAAAAGTATTCAGGATTTTTTTCACAGTAACTTTTCAAAAGGGCACTCCAATCTGCTATTAAAATTTATAGAATGCAAATTTGCCTCCTTGCTTTGCTTGACTTTTTATATTCTCAAGTTAGTTTTCGATTTGCTATTGAAAAATTTATGAGACATGAAATATGACGCGACACACCGGTATGTCAGTAAAATTTACGATAGTGAAATTATATTTTATTCACATGGCGACCGTGATAACAAAACTTCAATGTATAACCTTAGGATTTATAAAAAAATACAATGAAATATTTTTAGCTTTTCTGATAAAACTACTCATTAGAGTGATTTCTATGCAGATTTTATTTTCATCCTTAATTTTAAATTCAGAAAGTTTGATTTTAGAGATGCCACTTTTGTACATGGCGGCCGTGACAAAACGCTAGCCCGAAACCTTCAAATAAATAATGAATGATTTTTCGCCTACTTCCAATTCAATTGCTCGTTCACTTCAACAAGAATGCTGAACGATTCCATTATCGAGCGTGAAATCGGTTCATACTGTGCGTGTAAAATCTATACAATTTAATTGAGTAATCACATCAAAAGAGTAGTGGCATTATTTTTTGTTCTCTTTAACAATTAAACCTCACCCATCACACCAATCGAAACCGATTTATTCATACCCACTTTTCTTCTTTCTTTCCATTTATTTCAGGTAAATAATCACGTCCCTCCTGCCCAAAAAAAAAACGGAAACCAGGAACTGTGGAAGCAAGCGTAAGAGTTATGCGCTCCCCAACAATCGGCGGTGGCCTCACCTTTTGTGCAGCGCACACCGCACACCGTTCAGGTTAATGCTCCCCGTGGGTGTGTCCTGATTACCGTCCAACATCAGCAATAACAACGGCGCGCAAGTTAACGCTTCCAACCCACCCGCGGGTCGCCGCCGCCGGTAGCGGTAGCGCTGTTCCATCCAGTGATTATTGATTTCTCCTCCGGAATTAGTTTCTGGACAGGGTTCACCCAACATCAAGTGCTCAGTCGGGCGATGAAAATGTAGGCACAGTGGCGAGTCATGATTGGAAAAGTTTGCTTTATGTTAGCTTTGTTTTGCTATACCTCGCCGGTAGGCAAGCAGGCAGGTGGCATATAGCGACCGGCTTGCAGGCTAGTAGACTACAGCCGCCGGTAGCAGATTGATTATTTTTTTCGTCTAACTTTTGCGGCGCACTGATTTCGGGGAAATAGTTTCGAGCGTTTGAAGCTAGCTAGTCAGCTACTCACGGGTGCTTTTAGAATCAATTTTCGGTGATTGGACTGAGGCCTAAATGAAAACTCATGTCATGGATGTATCGACCCTATTTATTTCAACTGATGTGTTCCATCATATTTTACAGATATTTATTTTCGTTTCTAGATAATTTAAGCAAGTTTAAAATCAATTGAGGTAAGCTTATAAAAGATATTATTTTGAATCCACATTGCGATCGTGACAACAAAACTATAATTACTTCAATATTTTTAACTTCTCTATTCTAATAAACAAAGCGAAAATAATATCAGAAGAGTTCTATGCAACATCACGACCGCAAGGTTGGCATGGTACTACATAAGGCTATTCTTTACAACATTTGCATTGCTGAATTCGAGAGTGATCGCAAATTTTATGAATAATAGACGATAGACTATCTCACATCAACTTTTAATGAAATAAATTTCTAGAAATAATGTGGTATCTTCTGAAATGAAATGAAATTAAAGTTCCATCGAATTGTTATTTGCACATGCAAATACGACATCACTTAACGGGAATGGAACAAATACGATACGAAGGTTTTAACACTCAGACTGCATGCAGATTCAAATTCTTGGGCAAAACGAAAAGATATAAATCGTCGTCGGCAAGCATAAGGAATTGTTTGAGCCGAAAACCGACTCGATAAGTCTGCTGCTACTGCTACCGCTGCTGATACTCGCTGATGATGCCGTTACCGTGATCATTAGCGCTGCCGTTGCCGTTACTGCTACCAGCCGCTATTAAGTCGGAACCGTCCTTCCCACCATCCACTAGTAAAATGATTGGTTTATGAAGAATTAGGATTTTACTTAGCCCAAATAATATGTACCCGGTTTACTAGGTACAGTGTTAGGGAAAGCATGTTTGGACGACTAATCAGAGATCGAAATCTGCGTTTTACCAAGGCTTGGGAATTTTCAATAGTACAGTAGTTTAGTAAAAGGCGAAAGATTTATTCGACAACTGAAGAGAGATCAGAGTGTGTACAGTAGTTTGAATCAGCGAAATAATATTTCCTGCATTTGAGCATAGATGATTTTTCGATCGATTGCTGTAAGAATAGAGAAAATTTTGTTGAAAACTAACTGACCTATGACCGTTTGAAATTGGACATAATATTCCCCTGATTCGTTTTTGAATTTTAATTTTACACCACTATGTAAAAGAGGTGTAGTTCTACGTCAGAAAAAGCCGCTGGAACCGCTTAAGGGCTAGATGACTAAATCTTAATATTTTGATTATAAATGAATTAAAATACTTAAGAAGTCTTATTTCACCATTTAGAATAACATAACGTAACGATAATAGAATCATTGTATATAGCGACCGTGACGAAATCCGAACCTAAAATCTATCAAAAGGTTTTATATTTCTATTTTTTTTATTTTTCCACCAATATTTTTTCATTACTTTGATTTCAAATTCGTAAATCTGATTTTCTTCTGTCAAGCAAAACCTTGGTTATTCTATCTATATAAATAAAAATAAGCCGCTGTCCATATGTCACGGTTTGACTCAAGAACGGATCAGCGGATCGGCTTGAAAATTACGATGTAGGGGTTATCGAGGCTGAGAAAAGTTTTTATGGTGGTTTGATACCCCTCCCTGAAATGCAGGGTTTCCATGTATTTGGTTTGGCAGAACCAAATTTGGCGTGTGGAGGTTTTTGAGGTCAACTGGAACCAAAATATACTTGAGGAAGTTTTTGGGGGTAACACATGTTACTATGGTGGTTTGATACCCTTCCCTCTTTTGAAAGAGATGGCTCCCATACAAATAAAACACATAACCCGAGAGCTAATCAACCAAGTTTGGGAGGTGAGGATTTTAGAGTACAAAACATGTTTTAAGGAAGGTTTGCCGTGTTCGATAGTAAGGTATAAAGATGATACATGACTGCAATTTAGCACAAATGTTGCCATAGGAGCAGTTCCACAAAAATGTCCCAGATTCATTTAATGATAATAATAATAATAATTATATTTTATTTGTTTTTGCCTTTCTCCTAGAAAGGTATAGCAATCACTTGCAAAACCGAAAGTATAAAAGTGCTCCAAAGGGCCAAATGGCATATATCACTCGACTCAGCTCGACGAGCTGAGCATTTTCTGTATGTGTGTGTGTATGTGCAGGTTTTTATTCTCACTCATTTTTCGCAGAGATGGCTGGACCGATTTTCATGAAATTAATTGCAAATGATAGGTCTTGTTGTCCCATAAGACCCTATTGAATTTTATTGTAATCGGATTTTTAGTACAGAGGTTATGTATCAAAATGTAAAAATCATGAAACATCACAATCTCAAAAACTACACAACCGATTTGAACAAAATTGGTTTCAAATGAACGAGCTACCTGAAATACCCTTAACTTTTGAGTTTTATAAAGATTGAACTTGTGGTTCAAAAGTTATAAAAAGAAACGAGTTCTGAAGACTGTTTAATCTCACTCATGTTTCTCAGAGATGGCTGGACCGATTTTCATTAAATCAGTGTTAAATGGAAGGTCTAGTTGCTCCATAAAACCCTATTGATTTGTTTTGCAATCGGACTATTACTTTGTCTGTTATGTTTAAAAATGTGAAATCCAGCTATGAATAGGAACATATTCCGAAGACTACTTGGACTCACTAAATTTTCTCAGAGATGGCTGACCCGATTTCCACAAAATTAGTGTCAAATGAAAAGTCTAGCTGCCTCATAACACCCTATTGAATTTTACTGTAATAGAACTGTAACTTCGTCTGTAATGTACCGAAATGTGAAAATCACGAAACTTCATTGTCTCAGAAACTACACAACCGATTTGATCAATATTATTATCAGATGAGCGGACTAGTTAAGCGTTAACTGTTGAATTATGATTGAACATGTGGTTTCAAAGTTTGGCTGCCTTATACGTTCCCATTTTATTTGATTATAATCGAACTTAAGCAACCGTTATGTATTAAATTGTTAATAAAACAACGAAAGTCTATTATCACAAAGATTACATGACTTATTTGAATATAACTAGTGTCATACGAAGGAGTCATCTCTCATACTTACAAATAACAAACTTCATAATAATTTGATATGTGGCTCAAATTTTATGGAGAGAAAAAAACATTCAAAGACTATTTGAAACTATACTCGCTTTGATCGATATATGTGGCCTCAACATAATTTATATGTGGTGTTATACTATTTGAACGTTCCATATCCATTGATTTCTCGCGATGTGTTTAAAGTCTGCAAATGCACGACGAATCGGCCATAGGATATGGTCAAAGTCAAATAACAAATCGTTTGAAATGATTGGTTTTATCGAAATGACAACATCCTCGGTTTTGGCTTCTGTACATCGCCTTAATTCTGAATATATTCATTTTGGGTGGTATACGGTCATTTTCAGCAGATTTGGCATCAATATGACACCGGAAACATCCATTTTGGGAGGAATTTATTTCGCGAGATGTGCAGAAATTTGTACAGAAACATGAGCTTCCAGAAGAGAGAGGGGCGTCGAACCATTATGGACATAACTGTTACCTCTAAAAACATTCTCATACCAAATTTGGTTGTATTTTCTTGATTGGTTCTGGAGCTGTGCGAAAATTGTGTTTCATTTGCATGGGACCCCTCCTTCATAGAAATGGGAGGGGTGTCAAACCATTATGCACATATTTGTTACCTCTAAAAATATTCACCTGCCAAATTTGGTTCTATTCAGTTGGTTAGTTCTCGAGATGTGCAGAAATTTGTGTTTCATTTGTATTGGACCCCTCCCTTCCAGAAGAAGGAGGGGTCTCAAACTATTATAGGAACCTTTACCGGCACCAAAAACCCCTACATACAAATTTTCACGTCGATCGGTTCGGTAGTTTTCGAGCCTATATGAATCAGACAGCCAGACAGACAGACAGACCGGACTGCATTTTTATATGTTTAGATTACAACATCAATTTTTTAGAACCTTAAGAGTGAATATACATTTATTGGATTGAAGCGTTCATGTAAATCTATTTTTACAAATAATAAGTTTGAATAAGAAAGGCTGGGTCTGACCGCTAGGTGGATTAATTTAGGTTTTTTTTTTATTTGGAATATTTTACTATATTATATTGTTGTTTTTGGTTTTGGCTGAAACTTTGTATAGCCGTTTCTATAAACAAAAGATGTCATTTTGTGCTATTGGTTAAATTTTTTGGAACACGACTGATTTTTGAGAAGCTATTAAAAATGCTATATTGGGAAGCTATTGATGATTACAAATAGTTTTAGAGCCAAAACGGTTTTTTTGATCGGTTTCACGTCTTCGGCAAAGTTGTAGATAAAAAATTTGTCTTTCCAAAAAAAATACACTCTAAAAATGATATTTTTTTGTTGAAAAAAAAATAAAAGAAAAATTATTTATATAAAAAGCTCAATTTTAAAAAATCTATTTCTGTTATAACAATGATTACCTAAAAAATGCAACCGGTCCGATAATGGAGAAATCAATAAAAAAAAGTTATGATTTTTTGAAAATGAGGCTCAAAAATATTTGTAATCATCAATTCCTTCCCGAAAGAACGTTTTTCAACAGCTTCTCAAAAAGAAGCCGTGTTCCAAAAAATTAAACCAACAGCACAAAATGGCACCTTTTGCCTATAGAAACGTCTATGCAAAGTTTTAATCGAATCAAACATGGACGATTAAAATGGTTGCTTATTTTTTTGTGAAATTGTTCATAGGCTAATGACGTCCTATAGCAATAAGAATATTTGAACCTGGAGGAAAAAAGTAGTAACATTTGAAAAAAATATCATAAATTGGTTTTAAGAAATTCCATCATCAATCGATACACAATTTAGAATATATTCCCAAACTTTGATTTATGCTATTTTTAAATTTTTGTTATGTTGTTTATGTGTTTTGTGTGTGTGTGATTTTCAGATATTCTAGGCAAGTCTAATTTCGATCGATTAGTTGATTCCAGGCTCTTCGAAACTGAAGTTTTAGTCCTTTACTCGTCAATTGTGCAACTAATTTATGGCGACGGAAATATATTTGATATTACATAGCAAACGTATGGGAAATGTTACTTCAACGGTACATGGCGACCGTGACAACAGGAACGGAATCTATAATCTTCGTTATAAAAAAAATTTCCACTGAAATTTTCATGGTTGTTGTCAATTATGGGTTACGTCAGCTGTTGTTTTTGTTATTATCATTATTGTTATTGTTATATTTAAAGTTCCATCTGACAATGTTTTGTCCTAATGAATAAAATTACAAACTAGAGACGATTACCGATTACATATTATAAGCGAACCCTTAGGCGACGCAGAAAAGAGTTGATGGGTTCGTTGAAGTCGAACAGTTCTGCAACCTCGAAGAACCTCGTTGACATAAACTTAATCGCATCATACTGGCCGTACCGACTATACCTTTCCTCCAAGTTCAGCAGTTGACGTCTCCACAGATTCCTTTCCGGAGCGTAGAGATTCGATGCCGCGAGAATAGCAGGTGATTTTTCAGGACCTTCGCAACGAAGATAACTTGTGCGTTAGATCTCCTTCTCTGCAACCCCAATAACATGCAGCGGTGCTTATAGGGAGGCAGCCTCGCAGCATCATGCCAAGGAAGATGCCTTAGTGCCATAAGTACGAATTTTTTCAGGGCAGCTTCCATGCGATCAATCCAGACCCCGTTGAACGAACACCAAGCGACAACCGCTACTGGAACTACTTCTGTAGTTCCAGACAGTCTCCAAAGCAGGCTATAATCAAAAAGATTTTTACATCGTCTGCAAAAAGGAGGCGTGTACCTCGAGGTAAAATAGTAACAGCGTCGTTAATAACAATGAAAAAAGTGGACGCAGATTGCTTCCTTGCGGCACTGCAGAAGAAATTGTAAATGGCTTGGAATGTGACGAACCAAGACCGATACAACTCTGCCGATCAGGTACGAACGGAACCATCTCACGTGCATTGCAGAGATCCCTAGTTTATCCAGCTTTCGTAGAAGGATGTTGTGATTTTAAAACCAGTAGCAGACTTTTTTAAGTTTCAAGTTAATTAATGATAAACTTCACAAACATTGATTTTAGGACTGATAAAAGCTTAAAATGATAAAAAGAGCCTTTTTGCATGGCGACCGTGACGAAATTAAAGCTGCAAATCTTCAAATTGGTCTTATGTTTTTTATTTTAGATTTTGACGTAGAACTACGTCTCTCAGAAAGTTCGACTACATAGGGGTGTAAAATAAAAATCTATAAACGGGAAAAGTAAAAAATATCATGTCCAATGCTGAATACTAATAAGTCGGTTAGTTATCAATGGATTTTCTTCGTTTTAGCCAGCAATCGATCGAAAATCATCTATGCATACATCCGTCCAAATGCAGAAAATTGTAATTTGATTCTTTGAACTATTGTAAACTAACTTTCTTATTATTAATGACTATAATGCAAGTCAAGCTTTTTTTATTTTTATTTCAAGCAGTAAATATGAAGCTGATGATTGAAAAATGTACTACCTGGAGAAATAGTTAATTAGAAATTTACGAAAAATATAGTCCAGCAGGTGTAACAATTTTTCCGTAAATTTCGGATTAACTATTTCCACAGTTTGTACAATTCTTATTTCTAATGAACTATTTCCACAGTTAGTACATTTTTCAATCGTCAGCTCCACATCTATTGCTTGAAATAGGAATTGTAAACTAAAGTCATTTTTTACGCAGGGGATACGTAGCGCGTAAACATATCCGAGTAAAAAAACCCGCGTAACTTTATTTGCTTAAGGTTTTCAATCATTTCGGCTAAATATTTCCGAAAAATAATCAGAAGCAGTGGTATTTCCGTCTGAAAATCGTGCTGAATATCAAGGAAAAATATAAAAAGGTTAGGCCAATTCAGTGAATTTTCAGTAATTGTATTAAGTAAAATCATCGGACTCTCTAAATAAGCGTTTTGAAAATGAAAAACCATTTAAAACATACCGCGTCAAAACCAACTTTCCTGAATAATCCGCGTAAAGTCTGAAATCCACGTAAAAACTGCGGTAAAAAGAACTAAGTGTACTATTGAAAATTGTTAAGCTTTCTTGAAACGCAGATTTTGACCTCTGATTGGTCGCTCAATGCTTGCTTTCTCTAATACGGTCGACAGAATTATATACCTAGTATACCGGTAGTGTACTATTTACACCGGTGGTTCCAAACGGTGAGTCTGCGGCCGGCCACGAGGCTCATGTAGGGGGCTGCGAAGCTCTTGCTAATTTTGATAGAAAATAGAATTTCTTTCTAGATATCATATTTATTTTCAACTCTTCTGCGTATTAAGGCCAAGACGTGAAACAAATTAAACTTGCTGGACTATATGAGATTGAAAAATGCAGCCTCGTATTGCAAAATTTGTATCGGGAATTCTCTTGAGGAGCCACGAAGCTCTCTGTGCTGCGCTAAGGGTACTGCGGAGCTCTTTGTGCTTAGCAAAAGAGACCGTGGTACTAGAAAGCAAAAGAGACCGTGGTACTAGAAAGTTTTAAACCACTGATTCAGGCTATATAAGAGCCTGCTTCTGCTTAAACCATTCATTTCACTAGTCGATTGCGACTAGAATGGTCCATACTAATCAGCAGTGAATAGCAGCGGTGGCAGCGGTTACCAGCAGCGGCAGCGGGCATCATCGGTGGTAGCTGTACTGCATTGCACTGCCTGCCTACATCTTAATAACTTATATCGAACAATATGAATTACACTAAAGTCGCTTTGTACGCGGGTGATTCGTGCTGCGTAAAAAAACCACGTAAATTCCGGAATCCGCGTAAAAAAACGCGTAAATTCCGGAATCCGCGTAAAAAAACTTGCGTAAATTCCGGAATCTGCGTGAAAAGAAACCCTGCAATCCGCGTAAAAAAATACCGCGTAAAGACCGGAATCCGCGTAAAAAACCGCGTAAATTCTGGAATCCGCGTATAAAAAACTGCGTAAATAAAGCCGCGTAAAAAACACGCGTAAAAAGCGACCTTAGTGTAGTGTTAATCTCAGGAAACAATGTGGTGGGTCTGAATATTTTTAAAAATGGCAATTCAAGCCCTCTTAAAATAAATGTTTCTTAAATCATAAATGTCAATAGCTAGTTAAAAGCATCTAAAATCAGTATTAAGTTGCAAACAATATCAGAAAACGTAAAAAGAACGTAAACGTAAAATAACCAATCAGAAAATTTTAGGAAGTGAAGCAAAAGAAATCAAAATGTGGAATAGGAGAATCTAAAAATAAGGAATAAATGACATAGAATATAATGTGCAAAACAGCAAACGTCGCAGAAAAAATATATGAAACGGATAACATAATAAAATATCGAATATCGAAAAACAACAAGATACATCATGACAGTAGTACATGATACAGAAAATTAATACTAAATTTAAAATCACCATTTTGGAGGCGGGAACGTTAACCATTCTCGTTAACCAAAAAATGTAGAACAAATAACAATATTTACAACGAATTGTAATCGAAAATGTTGAACAGAGATGTTAAAGTAAAATTAAAATCAGAAGAGTCGATCTTAGAATGTAGATTTAAGCTTAAAAATCTGTTACAAAAAATTTCGTTTGGATAAATTGTGTACATTCTTTTAGCAAATCATATTGCTAAAATAGGAAGACAGCAAAGTTCTGGATAACTGATTCTCATTGTGAGGCCAACTGACTACATCGATTCATCACCAGTTTGGAGACATAGAAAACCTTATATAATATTTTTCATAGGTAAATTCTTAGCTTCGATCCTCTGGACCAGAAAACTGCTAGATACCTCATTTTGTTTGTTTATTTCTTGATGGTTAGTTAATCATGTCTCCTTGAATTTGTACGACAGTGACCTTCTGCGACATCTAACATTTTCCGAAGCTGCCGCGGAAAACTATCGTGCCACCCATCGGCTCTGGTACCGATCGGATGTTTCAATCTTTATACTGCACGGTTGCCGTGCACTGTGGCGCGGTGACAAGTAAAATTTCTACTCTTCTCTCATTACCATTTTAATAGCATCATCATTGACATTATCATCGCCGTCAGCGTTTTGGCGTCGTCAGTGAACCGAAGCGATCCCAAATGATTTTGCTCTCTCGCACCGGTAAGAAAGAACGGGGTGCGGTTCCATTTGGTCAAAGGTCGGCCATTAAACCGCAGACAGTCGCCATCCGGTCACAGGGCAGTCAGTCTCCCAGCTGATGCGGCAATACGGTCAACTGGAACAGAACCTAGAGCATCGCCAGTGCAGTGTCAGTTATTATTTGGGAAAACACGACTGACAAGGTCAGTCAGAACACAATGTCGTGATAACGACTATCAAGTATTTAATCATAAAAGAAAAACATAAATTTAAGAACCTTTGCGTATTACAGACAAAAAAATCAGTCGGTTAATTGAATTGTTTGCAAGTTCACCTTGTTCAGAGAACAAGATTTTTATCTGTGCTGTAGGATGAAAAGGCAACAATAAACATACCCAAATTACTCAACGGAACATTTCAATTCTCATTTCGCGGATGAAGCGAACACAAAATTGAAATCATAAATTTTGTGAAGCTGTAAAATGCTCCGTTTCGCGTTTTTTTTCTCCGTCAATGTGTGCTTGTTTATTTGTTTGCGCATTTTCTGCTAGCTACTCATCAGTACTTTTGTTTTTATAACGGCTTGATAACCTTTGGTTAAAACAAAAAAAAAAAACAGAACAAGGTTTGTCGGGTGACAGCCGGGAAATGAAAATCCTTTTAGAACAAAAAAATGAAAGCAATATAAAACAGAAAATCGCAAATAATTGGCTGGTACATTTTGATTTTCGCAAAATACAAAAATAAACGGATGCTTTCTGTCTGTTGATTTATGTCGAAAAAAAAAATATTTCGCGAATAGGAAGCACGGGTAAATTTTAATTACTTTGTCACTTGTGTCATCCACAATGTTGGTGCGTTTTGGTTCGAGCTCTGTGTATTTTTTCCTCTCTCTCGCTTTTGCTCTGCCAGGTTCATCGTTCTGTTATTGTGTTAATCCTCATGCTTTGCAAATTAAATTCAAGCGCATCTATTAAACTTGACGAAGTGTTTCTTTTTTGCCTTATGTGCCGCCACCCATCAAATGACATGGCTAAATCACAAAAGCAGTTTTAATATAGCTTATGAGTGGTAAAAAATGTTGACGCTTTTCGTCTGAGCTGGTTAAACTGCAGTTTGTTGTTTGTTACGTTCCTCATTATTCGGTTTTCTTTTGGTTTTTATTAAAACTAATATGGTATTTAAAAAAATAACATTAAAACCGGTTGTGTAAACGTGTTTGTAACTTTTTTCAGCATTACATTTTTGATTTTATATGTCAGGGAATGTTATCAGATCAGATTTTCATATTAAAAGTGATAACATACGTGGAGCGAAAGGTCTATAATTATTTATGGTAAATTACTCGCCATCTGAAAAACCTGATGCAAGAATTCCCGTCCAGATATTGAAAAAATATAGTTTTTCAGATGTCTCGCTTTCATTACCGTTACCAAGCACGATGCAGAACCCAGAAGCCTAAACACATGTTCGCTGGTTGACCGTGACGATCGTCCCGCCGTCATCGAACGATGTCAAGTGATGTAACAATTTCCGTCTTCCAGCATGCCGTGTCGTCGTACCCCGAATCATTTTTCACCGGAGCAGATCATCATCAGGGACGCGTCAGCACCTTTTCCAGTTGGCTTGATCGCGTCCGATGATGCGCGAAAATTTGATGTTAATTTATGTGCTCTGCTTCGCCGGACCGTGCACACTTAATGACGTCGTCGTTCGTTGGTGGCGCTATTCTAGGAAAATGTTGATTTTTTTCGATCAAGCAAGATCTGGCTGCTGTCGTCCAGCGTGCTGAATGACACGCAAGACAAATTGAGGTAGAGCCGAGCCGTTGTTTATGTACGATTTGACAAGTTCGAGCCGCCTGGCGATGGGTCGTGTTTGCGTGGTGAGGTGGTATGTGGTTTTGTTAATTGGTTAAACGACGATGACCTTATTTTCATTTGACAGTTCAAGTCTAGTCAGTTGATATTTTTCGGTTTTTAGAAAAAATCAGGCGCTATACAACCTGGCTGTCCGAGCCAGACAGACAGAGAATGCCCGAGTTGTTCAAAATGTTCATAAAACGACCAAAACTTTCGCACGGTAGCGTACGGGCCCTCCCCTCGCAACAGACTCACCCGGAAACTGGAACGCATAACTTCCTAAACATTTCAGGCATTTAAACGCTAGCAACTAGCGGCTAAGCTTTGTGAAATCGGCCAGGTCCTTAGAATGCAGTAGGGTTTCCTTTTTTTCCTCCTTCCGTCTATTCACAAGATGAACCCAGCAAAATTTCAAACGCTAGTTAACCCTCAGCCTGGAGCTCTCGTCAAAATTTGACGTAAGCCAGCTGGTTGTGTGTTTTCTTTTTTGTTTCACGTCTAGGCACGGGTCCGGAAGGTCTCGCTCGCTGCTACTCGGAATGCCGAGTTGTAGAAATTCCTCACCAAGAGGCCGACGGTCCTTTGAAGCGTCCCGAATCTCAGATGCTGTGCGGGAAAAAAGGCTTAACCTTTTTCATGCTTATGTAGTGCAAATTTTGGTATGCTCACATGCGAAGAAGATGCTTATGTAAGCTAAACGCCACTTGTGTCCCCTCTCGTACCTTGCACGGAGGATAATTTCCACGAAGTACGGTGGAATTTTGGCAGAATGTTCCACTCTTGCAACCGGTTGCTTTGTATCACGTCACGTGGAATCGCATCGCTAAGAGGCGAATAAAATGCTAAAATATTACAGATTATATGCATGCACGGCACAGCACATACATATAAGAATAAAAAATACTCTTCGCGCTGAGATTTCGTCTACAATTTAAAACAACTACCAACACCACCGTCTTGAAACGCAAAAATCAGAACAGAACCACCGATGTCTAGAAGCGTGTTCCATTATAGCACTCGAAAAGTTCGCAGCACTTTTTTCACGGTTGGTAAAATCTCAACAAACAGACCTAGCCGAGACAGGAGAAATGTCGAAAGAAAAATCAGACCCACTTACTCAACCGCTTTTGTAATGGCCGTATGGAAAAATGCAGGGATGGATGTCAAATCCGGACGAACGTATGGCCGGCCAGTTCGAAGTCGGACTCCGGTGACATATGGGCCCGAGATTACAACTGAAAACCCTGTCGTTTGTCATTCGTCGTCGTCGTTCTCCGACAGCCGAAAATGCACTCTAACTTTGGTCTGGTGCTCTCCGGCTGGCTGAAACCCTGAGTCCAGTACGGTTGAAAACTTCATTCATAACTCAAGCTGCTCGAGTAGCGAATTTTTCACCTTCCCCAGCCCGAGAACCTGGAAACCGGTTGATAACGGCAAAAAAGAGGTACAAGAAAGGAAAAAAAAAACTAGCGGAAAGTGGTAAATTATGCTTGAAAACATTCAACCATTTGGCGGTATATGAATAAATTCGTCTTGCCAGCTACCGGAAGCCTACCAACGACGGCACTCGAAATGGATGGGGAAGGCAGACGGCTCTACTTCAAGAAGCAGAAGCTGGTCTTATGATTCGATCGTCTGCAGACTGGCAGCAAAAGGTGCCCCGACTGGAACGGGCGCTACAACAAAGTACGGATGTGAACGCTTTTTTTTGTTGACGAAAATTCCCATATTTTGTTCCGTTGAAGTTTTCAATTGCCCTTGGCCAACAACTGTACGAAGCAGGTAGGTTTTGGACTGGTGTCATTGGTGCCATTTATGGTGGGTGTTTTTTTCGCACTATTACGCTTGATAAAAAGAAACAGTGTTGAGAATATTGAAGATGTTAGATAGGAATAGAACCGTTCCCGGTTATCTAAGAAACTTGTAACAAGTTATGCTGTGCATTTAATGGACTTGGGAAAAAACACTGTGAAAAGTGTAGTAATGATTATCACCAAACTGAAACATAACATACATATTCATTGCATATTTGAAGAATTTCATTTTTTGGGCTAGATTAAAGCTGTTTATAACGCAACTTCAGAATGAATTATTGAAATTTTTCATACTAATTTTATACGTGCTGCTCTTCAATTCCGTTCGGTCGTTCTACCTTCGACCGAACAAAATATTAACATTGTCAAAAATATCACATATGACAAAAATAAAAAAACCACATATAGAGCGAAAACGTCTAAAAGACAGACAAAAAGCCTTAAATATTTCAAAAGCGTAAATATTAAAAGCAATGTTAAAAATTACGAAATTGTGATTTTAAAAATATCATAACTGTGAAAAAATGTTCAAAAAATATGATAAATTTCAAAAATCTCAAAAAATATTAGAAAATGCCAAAAATGTAAAACAGGTTAAATATGTCAACGGAATTCCACCTTTACGTGGCTCTAGTGTGAACGCAATTCTTCGTATTTTGACCTTAAATTATCTTGCGGTTCCGACTTCCTAAAAAGTTGCAGTCTTCAGCAAACTTGTTAAGAAGATCAAGGGTTTTTGGTTTATGGACACATTTCCTACACTTATATTACAATTCTCAGACTTGACATAACATAATTGCTTTCAACATAATTGCGGAAATATCCCTTAAAAAAGGCAATTATTCAACGTCTGCGGTCTGAAGCACAGTTAACGAAACTTGAAGAGGATTTATTGTTATTATTATTATTATTATTTATTTGAGAAGTAATCTGCCACAGGTATGGTCTTGCTGGTATTTTAATTTTAATTCGAATACACAATTAAACTAAAAATCATAAAATGGTTATCGTCGTCTTTTGAAGGCATCAATCGAAATTCTAAAGTCGAAAAGTTCTAGACAGCATTGAATTGTGCGGTCACAAATCGGACTGGGTTAAAAAGCCCATAATTCATTCTGCTCATGTCTCTCAGGTGCGTAATAGTTCATCTACTGTAGTATTACAGGGCAATCAATTTGTCCGGATAAGAATTCAGCAACGAAAACGGTTGTAGCTCATCGCTGCTCAAGCGTTCCAAGGTCGAGTAGCTTACTTCGAACTTCATATGTGGGCAAATCTGACGGGTTATTTCGGAGAAGCATGCGAAAAGCATATCGAAGAGTTTTTTCTAAACAGATTCGATTCTAGCGATCCAGTTTGCTTGAGATTAGCGTCCGACTACCGAACAAGTCTCGAGGATAGAGCGCACCAACAAACAGCAGCGCAATCGAAGACAGTAACACCATGCCTCGAACTCGTCGGATAGGACTTTGATTGCTACGAATATTTTCACATCATCTGCGAAAAGTAAGCGACACTCAGGTGGCAGTAAAGTAAAGACTTCGTCAAAAAGTGTGAAAAATAGGGAACCCAAATTGCTCCCTTGTGGAACGCCGGATAGATTGGTAAAATATTCCGACTCTTATGAACCCATTTTCTCGCCGAAATCTTTCATAAGATCACCAAATTACTCGAGTTTCTCGTGATTTCACTCAACAGTATGCCGTGGTCGATTCGATCGAGACAGCTTTCAAGTCAGTGTAAACAGTGCCTACTTGTTCCCCGTCTCCCGGCTTAAAGAAAATGAGACGAATTGGGTTTTCAAAAATCGAAGATTCAATTATTGATCATACAATTCAAATCAACACTTATTTACCAAATTTCCAATGAGTCTGTTCAAAAAATAAAAGTCCTTGACCTCCTGAACAACTTTGCTTCAGACCATAACTTTCTATGTGGCTGGATTCACGAAATAACGTCGCTGCTGAATTGTGTACCAAACTGTATACCAACCAGAAGCCCTCCTGAACAATTTTGTTAAAGACCTCAACTCTCTATCTTACTTCACCAAACTGCTCCAAGCCTTTTCTTTACGTAGGTAGGACTCGTCTCCACTCCACTCGGTCCATGGCTGCAGTGTTTCAACTATGCAGTCTGCCTAGGATCCGTAGGTCGTCTTCCACCTGAACCTCTTCCTTTTAGTCCAATCCGTTTGGCTTTGATTTTAGGTATCCGCCATCTTCACAAAGGTCCGAGCTACGAAGTCGATATCATCGGCAAAGCCAAGCACTTAAACCGACTTTTGGAATATCGTGTCACTCGTGTTAATCCCCGCTCTTCTAATCAAACCTCCAGAGCAATATTAAACAGCTGACACGAGATACCTTCACCTTGCCTGGAACCTCTTCGAGTTTTGAAGAGGCGTGAGAGTGCCCTCGATACTTGCACAACATTACATCACTCGATCCAATCTCGCTTTAACCAATCGCTTTAGTTTGTCCGGAAATCCGTAGTTGCGCATACCATAACTGATCCAAATCGATTGTTTCGTACGCCAATTTGAAATCTATGAATAGATAATGTGTGGACATGTCGTATTCACGACATTTCTACCTAACCTACCGAACAACGAATATCTGATCCGTGGTGTCACGGGTACCCATGAACTCGGCTTTGTAGTTCCGACGAAGTGCCACTGCGACAGGAGTGTTCGTCTTTTGTAGCTGGCCTCAATTGCTTTACACAGATTACAAGATGCTCGAACTCACTGATGGAGTTGAGCTAGTTGGTTGTAGCCCTGTGCCCCAATTCGAAACAACATGGTTGATGAAACTAGTGACCGTTTTGGGATTGATGCTCCATACCTGGTATGAAGATGAGAGGTAACTTCCGAAGAAGTTGAATCTCGACGGAGCAAGAGCCCCGCAAGAACAAAGCAGATGCGCTGAGATCTAAGATTCAGCGTTGCAAAGGCGGCAAATATCGGTTGGGACTCTATCGATTTTCTGTAAGTTATAAAGGGCAGGGCAGTATCCAGTGAGGAGTCCCGTGATGATGCGTATTCAGTGCGAGCTAAACGTAGCCTTTTAGTAACCGCAAGGTTGGAGTAGATAAACAGTTTACCTTGTCTGCAACTCTGCGCATGTTGCCAATACATAGCAACGCATTGCATTAGCTGTTCCCATGTATTTGGTTCGCCTTTAATAGCGAATGTTGAGGTACCCAAACACGGTTCAGATCCAATGGATTGCTAAGCAGATCCTTGTCTTGAATACTAGCCTGGCAGCATGTTCGCTTCCCTCGATTCCACAGTGACTGGGTTCTCAAACCAGCATAACTTTGTTGAGACGGGAAGTTCTCTGCGTGTTGCAATGCAGTTGTACGACGTAACTATCTAGAAAGATTCCGATTTTGACATGTCTTATAGATGCGCTTAAGACATATTGTAGCACAGATGTATATTGCGTATACCTCTGCTTGAATGACGGTTGGCCACTTACCCAAAGAGATAGTGGTCTTTTCACCTGTTTCGTAGATCCCTGATCCAGTCTGGGATCCAATTTTTGAACCATCTGTATAACTGCCCGATGGAAGACTCGGCCCCTCCATTGTTCCACATTTAGTGATCTGTGTCAATCACCCTACATAGAACGTCCATGTTTGGCTTTGCTTCCATCCAGTCGGAGTCTTTTATTACTTAAGAAGTTAGCTTGAAGTCCTCCAGAATGCTTAGATGATCCGTTAAGCCACCTTCGAGTATCGTTGTATTTCTTCGCAGCCTTAGTGCGCCAAAATCTGCCTCCTTCTTCACATGGAGATGTAGAGGCAGTATCCATGGCTGCAGTCGACGTTGTGCGCAGGGCACTAGTAACTGAATGACAGGCCAATCGTTGAACTTTGGTATGCTTCGCCTGGGCTGTTTCATTTACCTTAAGCCACCATGCGAGGGCTGCGTAGGTTATACGTGGTAAAGCAATGGTGATGTAAGACCAGAGCGGTAATTGTGGTTTTAGGCCCCTGGTCTTGCCGAACAGTGTACTGCAAGCCCAGATAGCTGACGTTGCCTTTTTGATAGCGTAGTCTAGTTAAGCAGTGTAGCACAGCTTCTTATTCTGAATGATTTCGAAATATTTGGTCTCGTTGCTGAAGCTTAGTCTTACTCCATTCAATATTTAATAAAGGGGAATAATGGTTGTTTTAGCAGGGTTAATGTTCAGCCTTTCTTCTAGGCACCACTGAGAGGTGATGTTTAGAGCCATTTGCATACGACTAGATAGAGTTGCATCACATTTTCTCCGAACAAGTAGGACAATGTCATCAGTATAGCCAATGACTCCGTAGCCTAGCTGCGATAGCTTGGTTAGAGGAACGTCTACCATCAGTGACCATAACAGTAGACAGAGAAAACTCTTCGATGAGAACACCCTGTTATTGCCTCTACTGTGACGGACATATTTTCCAACTGCTTCAGAAACTCGCTGCGGATATAACTGTCCGTAATTTTTTTTTTATTTACTAGGGGAAGAGGTGAAGACACACAATACCGATTCAGTGCACGGCTCTAGCCTGTGTTTCTCTACCGTATTTCAGCAAATCGCTAGCAAGTTTGTCCACTCCAGCAGCCGGCTCCTGGACAAATCGGCTGACGGTACGTTACGGAACCCGTGCAACTTTTCGTAGAATTTTCGAGAGTCGTTAGTTTGATACTGTCATTCCCCGCTCCTCTTCGCGCCTTTCTTCCTTCGAAGAACTGAGTTTTGGCTGTTTGCGCTCTTCGGTTTCGTTCCACGTTCCGTTACTGCATTCGCCATTAAATCAGTGGTTTATATGATCCGGGACCCTTGTACCTAGTAGCGCTACAGCAGTGCTAGCCATATTCAAGAGTAGCTCCAAGCTGTTTTTCCGTGGGTAGCGCTACTTATAGCTGCTACGTGTATTTTTGTGCAACCCCAATATTCTGTAGTTGCACAATATTTGGTTGTGGCGTGCGACTTCGGCGGGAATTATAGACCGCCGAGAATTTGAGCTTATGCACTAGGTAGTAGTTCGAATGTATATACGCAGCTGCGAACGTTGATGACATCGGAGAAGAACCGGCCGTCGATAACAACTTGGTCAATTTCATTCTTTGTGACCTTTTTCAACTGCGCGTAGAACGCTTCCTTCTCGTCGTCGAGTCTCCCTTCGTGTGGACAGTGCACGTTGTTGATGCTGTAGTTAGAGAACCAGCTCTTTATCTTTAACTTGGTTCTCAGCTCCTCAACAGAGTTCCTACAGCGGTACGACTTCGAAGTTGTGTGTATATAGCTCACCATAGAACATCATGTGGCATCCTATCTCGAGCTTCTTCTTTACTCTCTGAGTTCTTACTATTTTTTACGTTATTTGTAACATATTGTTTTCCGGAGCCGCTTGCTGGGCTATCTCTAGCCCCCTCGCATGGTGCAACTCTGTTTAGAGGCCCACACTGAAACCAGGGCGGTGATCAGCCGCTCCTAATCTGGAGACCAGACGCTGTTTTGAGCCGCACCTTTTTGATGAACAGACGCTCGAGTTGGCGAAGTATTTCGCCTACCACCGGAGTATGGTTTACGAGAAGAAGGTGTGTCACTTAGCTTCTCTCGTATGACAACATTGCCCTGGCAACGCCAAACAGTTGTGTCCATGTTTCAGCAGCGTCTGTGAGGCGTAAGATGGGGACTTATGAGGGCCACAGCTAAGTTTGACGTCATGGACTTTTGAAAAATTAGAATACAAATCTCGACTTGGTGCGTCGCAACTGGTCATTAACTGGTTACAATTCTACTTATGTAATCGAACACTACATGTAAAGCTAAATTCCTGTTTATCCTCTCCATTTTTAACACTCTCTGATGTACCACAAGGTAGTAATATGGAGCCGCTTCTTATCCTGCTATACTTCAATGATGTGCCATTGCTTTTAGGTGCTGGATGTAAGCTGGTGTATGCAGATAACCCGAAGCTGTATTTGGCTGTGCGGTCCATCGATGATTGTTGTGACTTACAGAGACTACTGCATGTTTTTATGAGTAAGTGCCACAGAAACTGGCTAGTAGTAAGTATTGCAAAATGCCAGATCATGACATACCACCGCACTGTGAAGCCTTTTTTTTTTTCAATTATAACGTCGATGGTCATGTTCTCAACAAAGTCGATCATGTGAATTACCGCGGTGTCCTGCTCGACGCGAAACTAAATTTTAACCAGAACCGCTCATTTATCCTTTCTGAGGCAACTCGATAGCTCGGATTGTGAGATTTATCCGCATAGCATTAAGAAATCTTTCCTGGTGCGATCTGCTAATCAAGCGGTGTCATCTTATTGGTCTTGATAAGCTTGAACAACGCAGAAAATGTCTTTGTAGGGATGCAGAGGTATACTCGGTCTCTAATAAAGCAAAGACTACATACTAACATTCCTTCCTTATTGTTGGTTTCGTGCGGCACTGGCACGACTAGAAATTCATAGTTCCAAGAAAAGCGGGATTGGAAAATTAGCGTTTAAAATTACCTTTATTACGTCCAACAAAACTATAAGCAAGTTAAAAACTCTTTTTTACAATCTCTGAAGCAAGTTTTTGATTTGAATTCCAAAGACATATCACTCACATTTTTTTTGTGAACTTCGGAACAAGTTCTTGTTGAATAAAACTTAACCGTATTTGGCATCGTTTGACATTATTATTTCAAAATTAAAAAAAAAAATTGAGTTGTGCTCGTGTTGCACGAAACCGACGATATCCCCATCTGACTGTAAGGACGTGGCCGGCGCCGTTATTGGTCTATAAAAAAATCGGGTCATTGAATGATGTACAGTGAGAAGGAATTACCACTCCCAGTTTTTCTTTCAGTTGATTCATTGTGCATCTTGAGTGGCTCGGACCCATCACGGAGTAGCAACCATTGATATGTACAGTCAGAACTAAGCTAAGCTAAGCTAAGCTTGATAAGCTTGAACAACGCAGAAAAATCCAACAAACCGTGTTTGTGGCCAAGGTATCAAATGGAGAAGTCGACTCACCTAAATTTTTTTTTTTTTGCTAAACTTGTTCGTGCTCCGCAACAGTCATTTCATGTATATTCAATATAACAAAAGATGATAGGATTTTCATGCCTCCATGAGGACAACCACTCACTTTCATAGAGACCAATAAGATGAAAATAAGACCAATAGATGAAAATAAATTGATTGAATAAACAAATAATTAAATCTTCTTTTGCTTTCAAAGAATAGGCATTCCAGTTTAAGAAATCGGCATCATTATTTAATTTCAGTGATGAATTTCAATTTCAGTTGTAAGTTTCATTTCTACTTCAACAGCCTCGTACATCGAGTAGAACAGTTCAACAAAGCGAACGTTAACTGCAGCATGGATTGTTGCAGGTAGTCCATCTTCACAGGAGTGGGACTACCCAAATCACAGCTGGTTAACTTTACTAGACTAAACAAGAAAGGCTCGCTGCTGTTCGAATTTGTAAATTTACTTGAAAGGACATTAGCATAGGAACAGCCTGGTGATGCCTAAACAGAATTAGTTGTCTTCGATTTGTTATTATCTAAATTGGAAATATTATCTAAAGACACACTAACTACAGGAAAGACTGGTGACGCCTGAACAATATTGAAAATCGATTCGATTACCAACATGAATAGTATTAACAGGTTGTTTTGAATACCTACACTGTCTAGAGGAAATTATTTTTGACCTAATAAGGCAATCAAAGAAATTAGATTTGTGTTTCCCCCACAAATTACACATTTGCAACTACTAGCGGTCAAGAAGAGTCACAACAAATCATACATTTTCCTGCCATGTGACAGTTCAAGTCCAAGTTTCCAGTGGCGAAAACGTTGAAAAACCTGCAAAATTAGGGAATGTTAGAGAATCCATTCTTCGATCAGGGAAATCAGGGAATTTCAAGAAATCCTGGAAAAAAAACCATGAAAAATGTTTAACTATGGCGCGATTCTTTCTTAAATGACACTTCAGCTCTAGAACTGATTTTTTCTAGCATGAAAGGTTAATGCGAGTCCTCTACTGTTTGTTTTCATATCCGATAAAATATTTTTTTTCCATTGAGATTTCAGAGTTGCATTCATGAAGGGTAACGGGGGTATTTTGGCCAGCTTTAGGGAATGATGATACAATTTATTAAAAAAGAAAACGATTTTTTCAACATGAATATCTGCTCATATATGGAGCTAAGTGTCTATTTTTGCAAACATCATTCAACAATACAATTTATTGAAAAATATCCAAGAAATATCAAAATTCATACGAAGTACTAAAAACACGGACCACCAAGTCTATATTTTGGCCCACCTCTATATCTAGAGCCGTGTGTAAAAATATTTCGGAATTATATCTTAGATCATCATAGATCTTTTTAAAGTAAAAATAGTGGATTCGAGGAGGACATCTTTCTGTCGTGCTTTATACGCAATTCTAGGTATTTAAAAATTGAAAAAATCGGTTCTATAACAGTTTGACAGGCATTCTCAACCAATTTTATATCGTTAAATGTAATAAACTGAGAAATATTTACCTGTAATTTGCCACGAGCAGCTTTTTCGTTTGAAGAGCTGTCAAAACATGGCATGGTCAAAATATGTCCGCTTTAGTCAGAGACAAACATAGTTTGGCCATGCTTTAAATTACCATTTTAACTTTTTCAAACTAGTTAGAGTATAAATACTCTTTCTATGTTATTTTATTGATGCTACTACAATAATGAATCGTTTTAAAAACACACCCATCTGTTACAATAGCTTTCTAAAGATGATTTAAATATTACCACTTCCTCTTGACTTTAAGTTGACTCAAGCATGGTTTTGAATATGTGTAAATTAATACCAAAATAATGCTACCAAGAGTCAATGTTTTGCCGTTAACTAAATAATGTAGTATGAATTTTAAGTATGTTATTTTAATCGTGCATTCATAGTTTTTTAATATTCATTGAATTTATCAGATAAAATTCGTAACATATTCCCGGGTGGGCCAAAATAGCCCCGTTACCCTACGTTGCACTTTTTTGTGCCGAATGCTAAAAATATCAACTCAATGTTATACTTTAGGAAATATCAGGGAAAATCGGGGAGTTGAAGTGTGAAAACTTTTTCGCCATCCTAATAAACCTGGCAATTCCGGCTTTGCTAGAGATTATGGATTCCTTTTTGTCTCTTGACGTTTTGCCACCTTATCCATTCGCTAAATAAAACACGAGATTTTTCTGAATATTTCAAAATATCAAATTTAGTACAATCAACCAAGTAAGTTTGCTGGTGTATTCCAGTTTCATTGATTTTCGCGTTTGCCTTGTTTCATTAAAACTACTCGGTTGGGAGCCAAGATTGTTTAAATCTTTAATTTCATCAACGGTCTGATCATTTGAAAGACTTTTCCAAATAGCCCTAAACGGTCTTTCGTTCTACTGTAATAAATGTTTTTGTTCGCCTCGGTGGCGAATTCAGAAATTACCTTTCACATTAGAGAGAAATGTTAAATGTCAATAAATAGATCATCTTTAAAATAAACCTGCCCAAATAGCTCCAGTAAATTAGCAAACCAAAATCAAATTATCTCCGATCAGAAGACACGTCCGGTCAACAAACTCGCAACTCGCTCCCCCGAAAAGTCAACCATATTATGATACAACAATCGATGAGTCAATCCCCTCGTAAATACACACACACACACACGCACACCAATCGAAAATCCAAACAGGCTTCACGCGACGCCACCGAGTGCCCAAACTCGACGAGGCCAAGGTACAAAAATCTGCTCCAAAATTGACCCAAATCTGGAACGGGCAGAGATGGTTTGGGGGAAGCTCATTTGTGCCCTGATTTGCGTAACGATTGTTGCTGGCTAAGTCGGCAACACTTTCTCCCAAGTCGTTCTCCGATAGCTAGTGGAACCCCAAAAACTTGATTCCGCCGCAGCAGTAGCATCCTCAGAGGCCGACGGCAAAAAAGGTCAATGAATTCCTTGAAGCATGTGTTTAGATGAGCTTCGTATATTTTGTGTGTGTACATATGTGTGGTTTTTCGGTCGGCAGGAGGCTGGCCAAAATGTATGCAAAAATTTTCAAATTTTAGTATGCTATCGTCTCGGGTTGGCTTTTGCTGCGAGATGCGAAGCTCCACATTGGCCCTCTGGGGGCAGGATTTTTTTTCTTTCGATTGATTGTTTCGATCAACCATACAGTCGGAAAACCGGTTTACTCTCCAGTTTGGCGATTTGTGGTATCAGTCTGTGGTCATTTTGTGCAGTCACGTGAAGGAGTTTTTTTTTCGTTAATCGTTTGCGATCGCGATGGGCAGTGTTATTGATCCCGCTTATGCTAATTGGTAAAACTGATTTCAAATCGTCAAAACCGATTCCATATGAAATGGATTAGGGATTAAAATTTATGAACCCAGGTTCAATAGTTTCAATGTAATTTGCGTAATCATGAAAAGTTAGGTCACGTCATGGCGAGTGTTGTTTACACTCGCTGATGCTCTCCGGCACCGAGTAAGGCTTACTCATCGTTACACGTCGTAGTGGAACAATATCCATTAACCGAAATTACACCAGTTCAAGGTTTAGCTTCAGATGACTATTATTTTTTTCGCTACAGATAAAATTACTACGACTTTGACAGCCAACAATAGGAACCTCGAATTGATGAACAGCAAAAAAGATGAAGATTTCCCGTGTAAATGGGTTTAACACGAAGTTCAAATTTGTTTTTTATTCATCTGTTGCTACTGCCTGCGGTAATACGTAAAACCTTCGTAAAATCAGCCCGAAACGCGTTTGGCTAATTGACCTCGAAATATTCACCGAAACCACATGACTTTCAATTTTCAACCACGTCATATTGAAGAGGCGACCTTAGAATGCCAGCATGAAAAATCATCCAAATAATATGATGGGAAAATAATACTAGGTACTTACCAAAAAAAAAGTTTTCAGTTCATTGTTTTAATACACTAGTATAGTCGTTCTTTCTAGTTTTCATTTGAGTATTTATTAAATTAGCAAAAGGATATTTTAATTAAAATACACGAATCTGACTTTTCACTTGTTTTACATGAATGAATGATCGAAAAGTCCCTCTCAATAAACCACTCCAATATTATAAATTTGAAGTCAAAAAATAACATGATAAGTAACAAATTTGAGACACTTTCAAACAAATGTGTTTAAACTTCAAACTGGTGTATGTTGCTTTCCGGTTGACCGGCACCGGCGATTTTGGTTCTCATAAGACGAGCTACTAAACATTAAACCATGTCCCATCTCGTTGTCTTCACCGTTTTGTTGGCTGGCTGGCAGCCCGGGAACCCCGAGATGGAGAAGTTGTTTATTAGTTTATAAACAAAGTTTTCATTAAATGTCTCGCCTGTCGGTCCGTCGGTTGGTCGGCCGACAGAGCAGCAACAGAAGCAAAAAACTGAAACTGACAAATTGTCACCCGTGCGCCACTGACTGGTCAGATTCGGCTTTGGTAGCGATGAGGTGTTCATCCGAATGCCGGGGGTAAGCACGGAAGGATTAGAGACTTTGGCGATCAAGGATCTCTTCACCATTGACGGCTGGACGTTTGTTTACAAGCAACATTCTGGCAGCTCTTGGGATGGGATGCACTTGTTAGCTCGACATGGTGTGCTCCGGGAAGTATTTTAATTTGTTTATTTTGGAAAGTTTACGTCAGCTCTGGGCAGGGAAAGACAACAGAAGGTATATGTAACTGGAAGCAGTAGCGCTGCAAGCCGTTGCATCCGGAGCTCGGAGCCGGGTGGACAATTTTTGCCGGCATGGCTAATGCGACAGCAAGTTAACTTTACCCTTGGAAACAGCTGGTTGTTTGCATTAGGATGGACAATTTGCATAATGTTTGCAGCAACGGACAATGGCCTTCCTTCGGGTACGAAGCAGACGACGGGCGCAATGCATATGCAAGTTGCAATGCTTTGTTCTGGGAAGGCAAATAGCTTCTAATTTGCGGATTCCTGCTGCTAGTAGATGTAAACTGCACTTTGTTCAATTTTCGATGAATCAGTTGAAACCGACTGAGAAAAAAAATTTCCACAACAAAATAGATCGTTGGTAGATAGTTTATCAGAAAATTAGTTGGTCGGCAATCTCTTTGACCTAAGGAAACCTCAAAGCATAGCTGGCTTCGCTTTTTCAGCGCCACTGCTGTCACTGTTTTCCACGAGTCAACAACCTAAAAATGGCACGTCATCTATCAGAAAAATCTCTTGACGAACAGCAACTGTTGTCCCCATCGGAAGCTTATCGGGAAATCCTGCACGCGTCCCGGGAAGCCGACCGTCGTTATCTTCTAAGTGGTGAGGAATCTTTCGGGGATGCTTCCGGCATTTTCTTGGATTCTTCGTATCCGCAGCTGATAGGGCAAGAGGATGAATCCTATCCGTTGGGAGAATACTCGGACATTCCAGAGGATAGCTTTGATGTTGACAAGTTTCTGGAAGGGGAATTCAAAACCGATTGGAAAGCTACCGTAGAGGAAGTGGCGGATACGTCCGAAATTTCGCTCAAATCCGATGATTTCATTCCTCAAGAGTTGAAGGATATGCTGGAAGATTCCTATTTTCCAGGTTTTCTGGATGATGCTGTTCAGGGGAAAGTCCCATTCAAGGGGCAGGTGATCGTGCAAGAAGGCGACAAGTCGGTTATTCAAGAGACTTCTCTCTTGGAAGCATTCGATAAGCGAGTTGAATATGAACAGCGGCAGGTGAAAGATCGACTCGGTCTTACTGATTTCGGTGATATCTCCGCTGGGGCCGACAGCTCGACATTGCCCGTGCGGGAGGAAGCTGCAGTGGCAGCTCTGACTGCGATCAATATTGATACTAAAATAAGAAATCGCTTGGACACGGAACTGACGAAAGCAATCGAAGGTTTAACTAAAGCGCAAGCCATCCACGGTTTTCAGGCCAAGCAGCAGGCTATGAAGGAGATGACCAAACGCGTTATCAGTCAGCTCAATGTGACGGAACCGGATGAAGAGGGCGCCGCCGTTGGACCCAGATATCCCAAGTTCGATGTTATCCAAGTGGGTGGTCCCGAAGATGCAATGAAACCGTTGGAAATTATTAGCTATATTGGATCGACTAGAAGCAAAATCGCGAAGTAAGTCGTTGACTGTACAGATATTTATTTTTGATTTAATAAAAACCATTAATTGTACAGTTGAACCTTAATAATTATTTTCCCTCACCCAATTGGCAGTCACTTCAGCTCAAGCAGTGGAACCATCGTCGGTCGAACGATGCAAATTATTTCTGCCGCTCGTTCACACTCTCTTCCTTCATGACATGGTCGAACTATAGTGAAAGTCGTGCGATTCCATTTTTTCCCTCTTTTTTTTCTTCCATTTCCCCACTGAGATCGCAGGTAAAGGTAAACAGAAATGGCCTTGACATTGAAACAAGACCTGTACCAGTGCTGCAACGCTGGCACCAGTGCAGTCTTGCGGTTAGGTTTGTAGCGGCAGCAGCAGCAGCAGTGCCTCCGATTGCGTTACACTGGTCGGTAGTGTGTAGGCCCAAGGGAAGCGTTGCGCATCGCTAGGTAGAAAGCAAATTCATAAAATTCCCACTGAAACAAACTGGGTTGGGGTGTCCCTGGGTTCGGGGAAGTTTTGCTGAAGAAAATGTAGCGCATTGTATTCGCGAATCATTACTAATTCACACGTTTCAGATTGAAGCGAATTCGGGCGGTAGCTCTGATGATCAAAAATTGAAGTATTTATATATTCCCGAACGAAAAATTCAGGTTGCACCAGATGCTACTGTAAATTTCGTTCTGCTGATATAGGACTGTAAATGTTTTTTTAGGTTTTGTGTATGCTATAACACGACTGTTATACATTCAGGATGCTTATGTTCATCAAAATGTACCCTGAAGTTTTCTTACGCGTTTCAGTGCGTCTTTTTTATATGAATTTCGAAATTTACGCAGTTTTTACGTGAATTTCCCAGAAAAATCGTTTTAACGTGGCATGTTCTTAATCCTAGAAAGGTAGTTTGCGTCAATTTAACTTCACGCTTTTAGTAACATTGCCCTCTTCTTTTTCAAACAGTGCTGAATTCTGGAATTTTTTATTTTTCATAATTTTCAAACAAAATCTTCGATTTTCAATGATTTAAAATTCATGCATCAATTCAACCCCAGAATAAGATTATCTTTACAACGTTAATAGTTTTTTTGCGATATTGTTGTATCTGGAACATATTATTAGAACACGAAATAATTCACCTAGCGGTGCCATTTAGCGGCGATAAATTGTTAGCAAAATTTCAGGCAATCGCTTCTTTCAAAGAAGAGTTCTTTAATCATCGGATGAATCATGGCTTGATTTCGTTGCATTACCAAGGCCATTACGTAGATTGATCGGGAACTTTTCAGTTGTCAACGTGGAAAGTGGATGGCCTATTTGCCAGGCTTCTGGAAATGACTGTCTTTCCGAGACAGCAAATTTTAAACTATTTTGGCTCTCATTGTCTCTCATTGGATTTCACAGCTTTCCTGCTCTCCATACTGCGGTACACAGTTCGTTAGCCACTGACGACAGTACAAACATGCAATGCCAAACGCGCTGTTATTTTTCCTCTGTTTATGCCTGTTTGGTTTTGAATCCTCGAAAAATTACATACACACTGTTTAGTTTTGAGCAATTCCACGAAAAAACGGGCAACAAATTTAATCGACTATTTTTGATTTGGCTGAAACTTTGCATAGATGTTGTTTTTGAGAAGCTTTTTAAAAAGTCTATTTTGGGAAGGTATTGATCAATACAAATATTTTTAGGTCTGACGGTAGGTATGACGTCTACTGCAAAGTTGTAGTTGTAGAAATTCTGTTTTTTCCAAAAAGTGATACATTCTTAAAATAGATTTTTTTTTAAACGAAGTTGAAAGAAAAACTGAAAAGAAAAAAAAAACAATGATATTTAAAAAAAAAAATTTCGAAGGGAATGTTTTTTTTTTTTTGGAATGACAAAATTGTTAGCTACAACTTTGCTGAAGACACTATGTGAAAATATTTTTAATATACAATATGCTCTATGAGAAATTAAAAATAGTTTTACAGTCAAAACGATTTATTTGATTAGCATAGTTTCTTTGGCATAGTGTCATTGGCAAAGTTGTAAATTATTAATCTGTCTTTTCTTAAAAAAAATTCTCTGTGAAAAAGACAATTGAAAACTTTTTCAAAAAATCATAACTTTTTTTTCCTGATTTCTCCATGATCGGACCGGTTTTATTGTTTAGATAATCTTTTGTAGTTTGTACAAAAAGTATATTTCCAAAATATTAGCTTCTTTTGATATTTAATTTTTTATTTTTCTTTCAACTTTTTTTCAAAATAAATATATTTTTTTCTAGAGTGTATATATTTTCGGGAAGACAAAATTCAATCTACAACTTTGCTGAAGACGTCGTACCGAACAAATAAACCATTTTAACCCTGAAAAATTTTTGTAATTATCAATACCTTCCCAAAATAGTATTTTTCAATAGCCTGCCAAAAAATTAAACCAATAACACAAAATGGCATGTTTTGCCTGTAGAAACGTATATGCAAAGTTTCAGGAAAATCAAAAATGACAATATAAAAAAAATTTAAAACTAGGACTTTTTTGTGGAACTGCTTATTTCTGGATTTCGAACCACTGATAACACACTGCAACAAAAATTGACTTTTTTCTGCCTTGGCTTCTATATATGATTTTTTTGTATTTTTATGCAAAACTAAATTTCCTCGAGTTTGAACATATTTCAACTTAAGGGGCAACAATGGCGCCATTTTGAATTTTTGAGAAACCGGTAATGTTTGATGTTTTTCGACGCCATTTTGTTTTAAGACCAAATATCAAATTCTAAAAGTTTGTCCACATATTAGCATTTTTCTACCCATCTTTTAAAAAAAGCAGATCTTAAATCGGACAAAAACTGAGCTGAGGTGATTCTACGAAACCGGTTTTGGCATAGTTTTAGTATATTTCACAAAGCAAAATAATATCGAGTATGTCTGAGCATTAATGGTCATGCGCTAATATCTAAAAGTGGTAGTCAAGTTATGTCTTATTTTGAGTAAAAAAGCCTCAGAAATCGAATGGTAGGTGTCTGCTCTACGAAAAATGTCAGCAGATTAACCTGTTTTAGTTTTGAAGGGGAATTGGGGCAAAACCGACATTTTGCTGATATTTTACGTAGATCAGACCCCTACTATTCGATTTCTGAGACTTTTTTACTCAAAACAAGATATAATTTGACTACCACTTTAAGATATTAGCGAATTACCATTTATGCTCAAAAATAATCGATATTATTTTGCTTTGTGAAATATACCAAAACTATGCCAAAGCCGGTTTCGTAGAATCACCATTTTGAACTCAGTTTTTGTCCGATTTAAAATCTGTTTTTTTTTTCAAAAGATTGGTAAGAAGATGCTAATATATGGACATACTCTTAGAATTTTAATATTTGGTCTTAAAACAAAATGGCGTCGAAAAAACATCAAAAATTTTCGGTTTCTCAAAAATTCAAAATGGCGCCATTGTTGCCCCTTAAGTTGAAATATGTTCAAACTCCGGGAAATTTATTTTCGCATCAAACTTCATCAAAAAATTATACATAGAAGCCAAGGCAAAAAAATTGTTGCACTGTTTAATTATACTAGAACTGGAGAAAGAATAAATCAGTCATATACAATTTTTCCACAGTCAAAATGTCCATATTGTCGAAAAAGTTAGCATCACCTGGAAAAGGTAGGTATCTTTTGTTTCTGACAATTTGGAAAATAACGGTCTTCAGCAAACTTGTTGAGAAGGTTGGAGGTTTCTAGTTAATGGACAGTTGAGTGCAGTATTTTATCACTACGTGGCATTAGTGTGATCGCCATTCTTCATATTTTGACCTAAACTTATTTCGTGATTCTTACTCTCTAGAAAGCTACGGTCTTCAGCAAAGTTATTCAGTATGTCAAGGGCTCCTTGATGGTGGAAAGTTAGGTACGGATTTCTACCACTATGTGGTGCTAGTGTGCACGCAATTCTTCTCATTTTAACCAATTCCATCCTCCTGAAAAGCTGTGATTTTCGGCAAAGTTTTTCACATGACCTCTTGAACAAGTTGTCCGAAGACCGCAGCTTTGAAAATAGCTGAATTCACGGGATTAACTTACAAATTCAAAATGCTCATTACTACATGCACATGCACATGCGCTATGCCACATGCCTGCTAAATTTCTTACAAAACTGTATAACTGTTTGCTGAAATCCTCAAAATTTGACCTGTTTGGAAACACGAGATAAGGAATGTTAAAAAATCTCAAGCACAAGCGCGTTGCGGTCAAATGTAAAAATAAATTGTCTACCAATAAGAATCTCTTGAACAAACTAAACTGATCGGATTCATGAGGTGAATAAGGTTCAAAATACTCAAAACTATTTGCGCACTAGCGCCGCATTTCGGTCAGATTTCGAAACAAACTGTGTATCAAATAAAAGCTTTTAAAACTTTCCTGAACAACTTTTCTGAAGAGCAGGTTGTCGGAATTCAAGTTAGAACTATGTAGATAAATCTGCCAGTATTGGGTTATGCTAAACTTTTCGGAGTGTTCCAATATTTCAAAATTCAAAAAAGGCCCTTGAAAATAAGATTGGTCGAACTAACAGTGAAATCAGTAATTCATTTGCTGAACTTTTCCAGAATTTTCAACACATTCCTGAATTATTTAAGGCTATAATCAATCAACATATCTTTTCACAAGCCAAAAATTTGATTTCTTACAAACAACACGGGTTTGTTGAAGGTCGTTCAACAGTCACAAACTTGTTAAGTTTTCTAAATTTTCTATTAACGTAATGGATAAAGGTAATCAAGTGGAAGCATTGTACACTGATTTTTGTAAGACATTCGATAGAATTGACATCCCACTCCTGCTTTTCAAATTGTCTAAGATAGTTTTAATCCGAAACTTTTGAAATTGATTCAGTCATACTTGACTGATAGAACACAAAAAGTAAGGTTTAAAAGTAGCTTATCATCAATAGTAAAGGTAACATCCTGAGTGCCACAAGGGTCTCATCTAGGTCCATTGCTATTTATCTTATTTGTAAACCCAGTAGGTTGCACCATTCTACCTTTACCTTTTATGAGACACTTTGCATATTTATAGATCTAGATGGACCTAAAAAGCGACGAGAATTCGCAATGGTACACGCAAAAGTTGATGTCTTGTACAATCATTCAGTCTTCCCGATTCGCACAAAAGTTGCACAGAAATCGCACAATAAATTCGTGAAACGCATGACGCAACAGTTGTACTGCGAATACATTGATATAGAATGAAATCAGAATATGTATCATATCGGTCTTTATTTCTTACGTCGAGTGTATTAGTGACTGCTACTCATGTAGCAGTGCAAGCAGCAAACAACAACTTGCGAACTCACTAAATTTAAATAGCTAAAATACTCGATCGATTTATCCCGATGGATTTGGTCATTAAAAAGTACCATTGAATGATTTGCAAAAAAATTCTGTTCACAACATTTTGTAATCAACGCTAGCTACACCGCAAAACTAGCGAAACCCTCCATTCCACAAAGCCACAAAAGCGTTGCCGATTTTTTATGGCAACACTCGTAGATTGTGAATAATTATTATTTGTCATCCTGTGCACGCGCTTTTTTTTCAAGCGACGGAGAAAAATCTCTCTCGCTCGTATGATTTCCATGTACGTGCGACGAGACTAGATACATCACATACAATTTGCAGGTTGCTCTTTCGCTTCTCTTTCGGTTCGGATTGCGACGCGCAAGGCGATGTCACGTCGCACTACGAAATGAGCGAGACACCAGTGCAGCACATACTTGATACCAGTGTTGGTCTCACTCATGCTGTCGGTGCGTGCTTGCTGCTACTCAGGGTAATGCATGAAGAAGAAAGAGTATCTTGAAAGCGTGTGTGCAGAAGACTGGAGAAATGTAGTATATGTCTCGTTCTCAAGCAGAAAGAAGGAGAAAGGTTTTGCTTTTCGCTCGCTTTGCAATGCTGCTTGATACCAGTTGAAATTGTTTAAGTGTAGTAGTTTGGGGCTGCCAAATACTTTGAGTAAAACGCTAGAGCATTAATTGCGTTATTCCCAACACGCAATCATTGTACTGGTTTCAAATCACATCAACAATTGCACTAAAAACTTCACTTAGGAAAATATGTTGTTCAAGATTAGCCTGTTAAGAACGAATTGAAAACAATATGGTCTACTTATGATTGACGACAAAAAAAAACAAAACAAACACGTCTTATTCAAACTGGGCGTTGCAACACACTTACTAGGGTGGGGAAAAATTATCGATTTTCCAGAACCAAGCTTTTTTGGTTCCTTTTGGGATCCCAAACAACCCTAAACTTACCTGAAGTCGATTGGTCTTGTCTCCGCTTGGCGCATTGCATTTCAAATTTGTATGAAAATTTATATGGGAAAACCTTCTTTTTTGCATTTACCTTTCTAGAGAGCTCAATAATGCCCTAATTATGCACTACATTATGTTAAAGTATAGTATTTTAGATGCCCAACAACTTTGTAGAAGACACTAAAGAGCTAGGATGTCGCTAAGAAGAGCTATAGCTTTTCAAAATTGAGTATGTCGATTTAAATGCAGAAAATCTGCTTTTCTGCCAACATTACCAATGTACCGGCGTCAGTAGGATTCCCATCAGAAGTAACCTGTCGTAACGAGTTTATACACTCAGCTGGATCAAGTAAACAAATTTAGGTCAATATTCTAGGGATAGATAGAATCTACAACGTGTTTCAGAGGTCACTTCAGATGGAAATCTGACTGACGCCGGTACACTGACAGTGTTGGCAGAAAAAATGATTTGCAACATAAATTTCGACATACTCAACTTTGAACAGCTCTAGTATATTTTTGGCTCACCCTAGCTCTTTAGTGTCTTCGGCCAAGTTGTTAGGCATCAAAAAACCAACCGTTTGAAGTCATGAAACCTATGTTTTGAGCCATTTTGAGCTCTTTAGAATGGAAAATGCAAAAAAGTTGGTTTTTCCATATAAATCTCCATATAAATTTCAAATACAATTCGTCAAGCGGAGACAAAACCAATCGACTTCCAATAAATTCAAGATTGGTTGGGACCCCAAACAGAACAAAAAGAGCTTGGTTCTGGCTTTCTGCTATCAAATTTCGTTTTTTCCATATAACGATTCCCCACCCTAACACTTACACTTACACTTTGTTGTACAAAATCTTTGAAAAAGTCTAAAAAAGCCAAATATATCGCACCCGCGATCCATCGACATTCGAAATCATTTTTATTGTTATTCGCTTCCATCCTTTGAACCGTTAACTGCAAATTTGGAATCAATTTCTGTTTTGCTTTTTTCTCGTCTTTAAAGCGTTTCTCAGCTGGCATCCTGTTAATTTTTGGCTTTTCTGGTTTCGGTGGTTTTGGGCTGGATTCAAAATTATTTTTGTTGTTCTTATACACTCTACGCTGGTTGCTTCCTTCTATAACTCGAAAACGGTACAATATATATGTTTCTGGTTAAAAATAATCATGAACCAGTTTTCAAAACAAAAATATGTTCTTGAATACGCAAAAATCTATATTGGAAGGTGTTCAGCAATTTCGGCTGTTTTCCAGAGAGCAGAAGTCACCATCTTTGATTTTTAGATGGCATGTGGAGCTAACTTCTGACCTCTGGGTATCATCCCGATCATTTGAACCTGTTTTCCGGAAAATATGGTTGAAATATGTGTTTCATTTGTGTTGAACCCTCCCACTTACCCTTTCAATAGTAAGGAGGCGTATCAAATCATCATTGAAACATTTGTTGTACTCTAAAATCTTTATATTCCCAATTTGGTTCCATTTGCTTGATAAGTTCTAGAGTTATGTAGAAATTATTGTTTCATGCCCTTCCTTTCGGAAGAAGGAAGGGTATCAAACCACTCTAAACGTCTTGCACCCTTAAACCTCTTCATTTAGTATTTGGTTCCATTTGCTTGATCAGTTCTCGAGCTATATATGCAGAAATTTGTGTGTTTTCCAGAAGAGAGAGGGGTGTCACACCACCGTAGAAATATATATTGCTTCCAAAAACCTCTTTTTGACAAATTTGATTTCATTTGCTTGATTATTTCTTGGGTTATGCAGAAATTTGTGTTTCGTTTGTATGGGACCCCTCCTTTCCGGAGAAGATAGGGGTGTCAAACTATCGTAGAAATATTTTGTTGCTTCCAAAAACTTCCATTTGCCAAATTGGTTCCATTTGCTTGATTAGTTCTAGTGTAAAGCAGAAATTCGTCTTTCATATGCATGGGAGCCCTCCCTTCTAGAAAGGGGCAGCATAATAACCTTCCAGGCCCCAAAAACCCCTACATACGAGTTTTCACGCCAATCCGCTGGTCCGTTCTTGAATTTACTCTTGACATACGGACCGTATTGTATTTTTCTTCGATAGAAAAAGAAAATAAGCAACAAATGTTATGTCTAAGAACGTTAGCATATTGATTTCTTTCGTATGATTAACGACTAGTCTTAGTGACACGGATGAGATTAATTTGGCTTTCTCCATCTTTTTTAAAGATATACTACAATCTGTGAAAATTTCCCGATGTTTCGGCCGTTTTCGGAGGCCTTCTTTAAGGAAAACTGTATTTATTTAAATTTGAATAAATATAGCTTTCCTTGAAAAAGGCCGCCAGAATCGTCCGAAACGTCGGCAAAAAGAAGATGTTAATTTCGTACGTCAACCTACTAGCAAATTTAAGAAATTTAGTATGGATATCATCTCCAGTAGTATAATTAACTCGATTAAAACCAAATTTTTCTCTGCTAAAAACACTGTTAACAGACATTGTGACAAGGTGTGTATTGGTCAAACCAAAAGAAATTCAGTCATTCGGTTTAAGGAACTTATTCTCGAACTCATAAAGGCTAAAAGAATCCCACCATATAAGTTTACAGTTTAGCATATACCCATCCCTAATGCCCTGGAGTTGGGAAAAATTCTCGTTAACTAAAAGTTCCTAATCTAAATGAAAGGCCATCTACGTTCCACGCTGACAGCTTTGTGGTGGGGGGTGGTGGTGCTTTAAAATCGTTAAAAATCTGTCCACGTTGAATGTGGATGGCCACTAAGATACAATACTTAAATGGTGTGGGGGGGAGGGGGGATATCATCGTTTTGTGACAAGCTGTGGCAAGAGGGGGGGCGAGTGCAGTAAAATCGACGTAGCATTTTTTTGAAAGACTGATTTTTTAGCAGGTAAAATGTATACTAGGAATACACTAAAACATTGCACAAAGCATTGCAGCCAGAACTGACAAAATGTTTTTATCTGTGGAACTCTGAAATCTGAAAGCTCTGCTACATAAACAATCACTTGGCTTTCCAAACACACAATCCGTTTTAAAAACAAAAATCGTTGCTTCTTTGTGGTTTTCAATAGTGAAAATTACAAGATACTCGTTTCATTTCCGGAATAGTTTCTGTGTTTTCTGCAGACATGGATCATACTAAGTTGTTCATACACCTTTACTCCTAGTACCAAAACACAAATCCTTCGATGCAGAAGACATTAATCCAGAGCGAAGCTAACATCATATGCAATGCAGTCACGAGTGTATAAGTGTTCGTTTTTTCCAGAAGCGGGAGGGGGGGGGGGTTATCGAATGCTACGTTTTTTTACAGGGGAGGTTGAGGTTTTGTGACCAAATGCTGCGAGGGGGAGCTTAAAATTCATGAAAAAATGCTACGTCAATGAGGTATGTTCCCTAACCTGATGAATCAATCGAATATCAGTTGAATGAATTCACAATGGAAATATGCACACAACGCAAATGAAATGTACGTTCTTGAATTGATCTTTTAAACGCCTACGCTGCCGTCCAAAGCATAGTTGTACCTGCGTGCATAAGATTTGTGTAGAACATGGGATAACTATGCTTGGAACGGTAGTACGTATATATCCTATTTGAATGTAAACTGCTATACGGTACGTAAATGCCAGTTTCTTCAATCTCGGGTATCTTTCCATGAAGAAACGAAACAAAAATGGTCTTTCTTCTGTACACCACAACTGAGCGAAAACAAGAGCGGTGAATTACTCTAGTGAGGATACACAGGAGAACGCCGCTGTGTACACTGTTTTTCTACCTAGAAGCTCTTCTTATTTGATACATGCTCAAGAGATACACAGTAAAAGCACTGCAGTGAACACTATGTCCTTCGTGTGAGGAAGCTCACACTAATTTCTTATTTCTCTGGAGAGATATTTCAGATTTCACCGCAGTGTTTTTTGCACTCTCCTCAGATACACACGATTCGCTGCCCTCTTCTAGCAAGTGCGTCGCTTTGCCCACTAGTGTGAGAGCAGTTGTTTTCGCAGTGAAAGATGATCACCTTCACTGCAGTGTTTCTCTGAGGAGAAAACAAGCTTGCTGCTGTCTTAGAAAGAGTTGTGAGAAACTCATTGCTAGTGAAATGAGTCTACCATATAGAAAAAGTGAGGATTGTCCTATCTAAAAAATTGGAAACACATTTTCATAAGGCGTCGTACACAAATTACGTAACGCATGAAGGGGGCGAGGGAGGTTGAGTTTGCGTTACTTATTGTTACGTAGGAGGGAGGGGGGTAGTAGAGACAGTTACGTAACTGTGATGTTTGCTCGAAATTGAAAATTTCGGAGGGGGTTCAGCGTTACATAATTTTAGAGGGGGGAGTCATACCGAACGATACCTATCGTTACATAGGGGGGAGGGGGTCTGAAATCTAGATTTTTAGCGTTCCGTAATTTGTGTACGATGCCTAAATAAACCATTCTATATGAAATGCATTTTGATTTCGCTCTCTACTCAGCGCATGAGACTGAAAAATAAGATTGACTTCTTATTTTTATTTTATTGAACAAAGTTGTTGAATTAATTAAATGTTTCAAAACTATACTCCGCTGAATTACTTAGTTCTGTAAAATATATAATCGATGGGAAAAAATGGAGAGAAATGGTCATTATTCCCTACCCAACGAATTATTTTAAAATCAGATACCCCCAACTCCGCTGAGCAGAACTGCGCTAACGTCTCGTTTCACAGCCCCTCTTAGTTGTGGATAGTAGCGGTGCCAGTAACTAGTACACGCACATACACACTGCCCAATGCTGGCGGAGAAGATTGTGGTTAATTAAATATTGAAACACCATGTAAATATGCTTTAATTACCCGTTTCCTCTCGCCTTCCGTACGTTTGCCTCAATAGTTGGTAAACAACTTCCATCGTTCTGATCGGCACCGCGTTGTCGCTCCGTTAATGGACCAAGCGCCCACCCACTGGAACCGCCAACGGGTGAGCGAGAAGCAGAGGGGGGGAGGGAGTTATTTTTATTACGTGACGAGCTCCAGTGACAAAAATGCAGTATCTAAATTAGTGTCCATCGGTTGGACCAACTGGTCATTTGACACTAGATGACGATAGTCGTATGCTCAAGGATACAAGTAATTGGCTTTTTTGGCTCACTCAAATGTCGAACGTCATGTCCGGTCTGGCAGGATAATCTTCTTGATTCGTTCAACCGTGAACTGAGTATCATTTTTCAAAAAGTGCAGCAGTTTGTCATCCTATGAGGCATTAAATTCAGTTTTCAACGAACGATAGTTTACTATTACGACTGTTAATCACACGTTTGTTGGCAATTAGGTAGCGAACATAAAATATTTCTACCTCGTGTTAGATAGCGTTTTTTTTTAAATTTGGTTTTCCTTTTCTTGTGTTTTTACAGGTAAGAAAACGACGGAGTGCAATTACCTGGCAGTCATGTTGCAAAACAATAATTCTATGAAAGCCCACTACGACGTAGAACTAATTTCTAGAAGGTACGTAGAAGACCGCGTAAGAAGCTTTGCGTGCCGAACTTTCAGCAACGATGATAAACGATCAAAACGATTCATTAAAGATCTCCCATTATCCGCGTAAATTGAGACATTCCCGGGCCGGTGGAGTTCGAAAAAAGTATCCCTAATGAAAGGCCGCTGTCGGTTTGTTCCGCTTTTCAACCAGCCGCAAAACCGCAAAGTCCGGCACGGTCGACACCCGGCGGTGTATAATTAAGCCACGTCTCTTGCAACCCGAGTGCGGGCCATGAAAGATGAATTTACCTATTTAAAGCGTGACAGAAGCGGCTTAGCGTCCGTGCCCGGCATTGACTCTTCTTACTTGTCTTGTCTGGGCGAACAAAGCTTCTTCATCAACTGCACTGCGGTGTGCGGTATGACTTCATCTTCCCAGAAATAATCTACGCAGACCGTAGCGTGCTGTACATGGCCACCCCCGGGACCCCCAGGGAAGGTCAAACACTGGACGGCAGCAACTGTCGGCAGTGAATCGGCTCCTGGAAGTCCATTTATTACGAGCTTACGTGATTGTGGTCCGCTCACGGGGAACACACGCACAGACACACACACACTGGCAGATATATTTATAGATATGTGCACTTTGGAGAATTATATCGCTCGAGTGGATCCATGAGAAATGGATGAATTGGAATCCTCTGAAGTATGATGTATGGCGACTATCATTCTGCAGAACAAAAATGTGGACAGGGCGTGTGAATTCCGGTAGAAATATTCCTACGCCTTCGCCAATGAATGAACGCACGCATCACTTGGCAGCCCTTGGCAGGACGATAATTTCTGCACGAAGACATTCGGGTTTCAGTGTACAACAGGCCCAGTGACTGCGTGTTTGAATCTGAGCCAGTATTTTGAGCAGTGAATTGCCCTTCTGCGAAGAAATGATTATCCAGTGACCGATCAAATTCTACCCATGAAAATTCTATCTTGGTTTTATGCTGCTAACGTGCAGTGATTCGAATTAATAGGGTAATTCAACGAGGCAATAAAATTGGGTGTTTGAATGTGAAAAATTAGCTTAATTATCCCGAAGCCGGAATGCTTTAAATATCTTTCTGGCGGTTATACGGTGAATCTTCGTTTGGGTTCTGTTGATTTGCTCATTTAAGGATGGCATCGGTTTGACATGTGAGTTTGTTGGCATTTTCGAATTGCACTTGATAGCAGTCGAGAACCTAAGTACAAATTTAATCTCTGAAATAAACAAACCTTAAAACTACTACTATAAAATTGCAGGACGTTTTCCTATCCAACGGTTAAGACCCAATTTGTGGTCACAAAGTTAATTGGGTTCAAAACCAGCCACTATTTCGTGACGCTAATATAAGATAATAAATTTATTGACAACCTACGTTGTACAACATCAAATGTAAATCACAGTATTAAAATTAACAATGCCTTGGCACTTTGGTTCATGCAATCGATGCGATTCATTATTTCGGTAGATTTTGCCTGTATTTATCGATGTCATACAGTATATTTGCAATGATTAGCTTCACATTGACTTACGTCAATAAGCTAATATTTTGAAGACACTTATGTCAGATACATGCAGCTTTCTCCTCTCACTGGCGTGTTCGACTAACAACGAGCAGGAGGTAATCGCACTGTTTGCCGAACTGCCTGAAAGGACCACAAACTGCTAAACAAAACATATTTGCTTAGTTACACTTTGTGCAACCAGCTAATTTGCGGGATAATTACGCTCAGGTGGAAACACCGGTTTCCAAGATATTAGTTATGGGTACTTCGGATGAGCGCAGAAATAGTAAAATGTCTTCGCACTTCTCGTATTAAATGTCAAGCTGCTTAATATTGTACTGCAATCGCACAATGACTGGTAAAACAGCATTTCGCCCCGAGAAAATTAACCCGCTGTTGTAAAAACCCACCTTCCGGTTCATACAGTTCATCGTTCGACAAACCTGACCACCAGGCTAACGTTGACCGTTTGACCAAGAGTTCGCGAAAGAAAAAATCAAACCTATTTGTTTATTTGCTCGCTTCCAACTGTTTGTTTACTTTCCATAATTTGCATTTGGAGCTGCGCCGAGCTCCGTTGCTTCGTTGGTGGTTGTCCTCGCGGCAGCGGCAAAGCGGCGGGAATAATTAATACCTCGTCATAATGCGCCATAACATTTGTTATGTACTGTTTTGCTATAACCTAGGGCTACACAATGGAACGGCCTTGACGACACCCGGAGCTATCGCAGCCTCTAATCAGCAGTTTAAGTTGAACTTGGCACATGACTCCTATCCGTTTAAGATTTTCTCGATCTCTCGTTAAGATTTACCTTGGTGGTTTCCACTGTAACGCATTGGTTGTTGTAGTAATTGTATCTTTGTGTCTCATATTTATTAATTGCTCTCGCGATTTGGTTGTTTTCGTGGGTGTCTGACATTATTCCTTTTTTCAGCATCCCGCTGTGCGTTGGTAACATTTTGGTTGCAGGTTTGCAATCATTACGGTGCATTACGTTAAAAATCGCGCGGAAAAAAATGGATTGGTCGCCAGTCACCAGGTAAAATGTCAACAAACAAGACAACTTACGGTGTTAATTGTCAGTTCGGCTGAAGGCCGGAATGATCGGTGCAGGTTGGTGGCGGAATTTTCTTTGGTCATTGAATCAAAATTGTGATTCGAGTAACGCTGCAATTCCGTTGGTGGAATATATTTGCAGCGTATGTTTGAACTGATGAGAGTTACGTCAGTCGAAAGTTAATTTGCTATCCAAGGTGTCACGCAGGGTTTTCACTTGCGATTACCTTTAATGAGAGATAGTCGTGGATGATAAGATGTCTGTAACACGCAAGAGATAATTATCGTAGAGTGTTGCACAATATGTTTATGATGAAATATTTAGGATTGATGCAAAGTTCGATATTCCCAGTAGTAATGTTAAATACCATTTCGATACTATGAGAGAACCAATGCACAGGGTCCAGAAACCAAATTTAGGGGGAAATTTGGGTCTAGAGCTCTATGGCAATATTTTAGAGAAAAACTTTCTTCTACAAAGTTGTTACATATAATGAAGCGCTTATTGAAAAATTATCAAAAAATAGGGTGACCAACATTTTCGATGCAAAAAAGTATCTATTTTTTTATCTTTGTAGATAGAAGAAAAATTTGTTCTACAATGTTATAGCTCCATTAATTTTAAGTAACTTTGTAAAAAAAGTTTTTCTCTATCTTTGAAAACAACCGATTTATATTAAAAAAACACATTTTACGCTCTAACTTTTTTATTTCAAGATTCATCTCTAAACAGTCTTCGAACGACTTTTAGAGCTTTTTAAGAGAAACAATTTGCAATGCTGACATCGGAAATATCTCAAATTTACTCAAAGTTATTAATATTTTTCCTCAGAAAATATGCGTTTTTCGTTTGTATGTCTTTCTTTTTGAGGCAAACATAAAAATATATCTCTTGGTCTCATTTTGAAGGGCATACTTGACTCTATAAATGGAGGAATTTATAAAAATATGTTATTTTTTAAATTTGAGTAAATTCAATTTAAAAACAAGACGAAAATTCCAATAATTTTATACATTATGCATATAAATGCACCCAGATTTATTTTTCGGTATTTTTTCTTATAACTAGGAATAATTACGTTTAATTGGATCCAAAAAGATTTAAAATCGATCAACTGGTTCAAGTCCACATTTAATTTTCTTCGTTAGAAAATATTAAGGAAAATTCAATTCTTTTTCATTGCGAACTAAAATTTAGTGTTTATTTAGAACTTTTTGCGGTAAAACCTTTTTTCACAGAGAATGTTTTTTATTAGGCAGTATTCTTTCTCTGCAATTAATTCTCAGACTGTTTTTCTGTTGGTTTCTGAGGTACAATGATTTGAATAAAGCATGTACCAAAATACTTACACACCTTTAGAAAATAATTTTGAGTTTAAAAAAAATAATCTGTGAAAAACACTCAGTTTGCTGAATCAGATGCGTGTGCAAAGTTTCATTCAAATCAAAGCGTATTTTCAGATCATTTGGCATGGTTTTGCTCATATCTGAATCGTAATGAACCAAGCTGAGACATATAATCAAACCATTTTGACGCGCCAGTGATTTTTGTTGTTGCGCGATGAAGTTATAGATATGCGACGCCTGTCCGTTTGAGGATAGTTCAGAACCTTTCAGAGATGTTGAATTGGAGGAATTGCTCGATGAGTTTACATGCGCAGGGACAGCTTGCTTTGGTATTAAGAATTACCCGCCAAGCTATTTCCGAGCGATTATATGCTTTGGAAATTATTCAAATCAATGAATAATATGAGCAAAAGCACAAAAAAGTGATTTTACTCCATGACAACACTCGGCCTCATATTTCAAAAGTCGTTATAACTTACTTAGAAACGCTCTAATGGGAAGTCCTGCCTCACCCGTCATATTTCGCAGATATTGCGTCGTTTGTCGCTTAGCGATGCTTCGTTGTAGCTTAGTGATGGATAATGCTTTCATTTTTATAAGTAAATCAGCGAGAACTTAGCTGCACAGCTAATCAAATAGTTTAAAATATCTAAGATTATAAAAAAATGTGATTAGTCTTACCGTTGCTGGTAGTTTGTTTATGAAAAGTTATTAGTTGCTTTATTGTTTGCCGCACGTCAAAATTTATGTGTACAGTACGCCGCTATGATTTTCTAATCGGCAACAAATCACAGATATATTATGCAAATCCGTTGCGTTGCGGTTGAAAAATTAATCTACATTGAACTTCACTCGAACAGGCAGTAAATTTTTCCCTTGAATCTAAACCCGAACGAAATTCCCTCTTCAATTGAGTCATTCGGCAAACTACATCCACGGAATCAATAGCTTCTCGTAGTCGTATTTCTTCGTTACAGCCCACAGAAATACCGTTTCGGGTGTTTCCATCAGGCCCCGATGGCAATCGTTGCTGAGAAGAAGAAAAAAACCGACACATTATTTCGATCGTCCTTCAACGTGCGCTGCGTGCGTGCGTCGAGTCATCGTCGTCATTGTCACCATTGAAACGCCGGGCGTACCACAAACCACGTCCCACCCCTTCGGAGGGCGGGAGCGGTGGCCAGGCGAAGTTGACAATGGGAATTCAACAAATTGAAAACGTAAAACATGGGACCGGCCGGGTCTGGTTTATTGTTCCGGGAAAAGGATATTGCACACGAACGGACGGACCGACGCACGACGGACGGTCGGTGCACTCGTTGCAGTCGTACCCACGCGGATGCTTCGTCGCGGCGACCGTCGTCATCGTTTGTGCAGTCGCGCAATGGTGGAGTTGTGAATTTCAGACGAGATTTGTTGATTGCTGACTTATTTCCGGACGGATATACTTGGGTGGTCGGTACTTTAAATGTTCCGGAATTTGCGTCCCATGAAGCAACCGGACAACGATCTCGCTCGGTACACAGCGAAATTGAAAATGCATACCGTCGTAGTGCAGCGATGCTTGGCACGCGTTGTTTTGTACACTCGTTGCTGCGCGATGGCAGTAGAAGGAGTAAGCCGCAAATCATCCTGGCTGCGAATTGCCCATCGGCTACCGAGGACATCTCGGGCATTCGTGGAGTGAAATCGAATTTCAGCTTGCTGCTCGGTTGTTCGGGCAGGCAAGAGGACAAGGACTTTGTTTTCCTCAATTTCGTGCGAATTTTAGTTTTTGTGTTGTTGTCGGTACTTTTGTTGTTTTCGAAGTACGTTCGAGACCTTCCGCGATAGATTGGAACGATTGTTACAGTTGGACAGTGCCAGCGGTGCTTGTTGTGCGTGATGAAATATGCAGTTTCAGTTCGCTAAAAACAGTTGAACAATAGGGTAACGAGGGCATTTTGGCCCACATGCATATTTTGGCCCACCCGGTAACATTTTACGCATTTTATCTGATAAATTCAAAGAATATTAGAAAACTATGCATGCAACATTGAATAACACACCTAAGAATCATACTACACTATAATTTTCGGCGAAAAACTGGCTCTAGGTAGTGTTATTTTGGAATTAGTTCATACATATTCAAAGTCATGGCTGCGTCAACCCAAAGTCAAGAGGAAGTGGTAATCTACAAGTCAACGTCCGGAAGCTATTGTAACAAATATGTATGCTTTTGAAACAATTCGTTGTTATAGTAACATCAATAAAATGTCATAGAAACAGTTTGTATACTCTAACATGTTGGAAAAAAATGAAAAAGTGGTTAAACGCATGGCCGAAATACGTTTGCCTCTTTCTGAAGCAAACATATTTTGGCCATGCCAAGTTTTGACATCTCTTTGATTACCGTTCGGCCGTTGCTCGTGAACAAAGAAGCAGCTTGTGACAATTTACAGGTAATTACTTCTTAGTTTATCACATTTAACGATATAAAATTGGATGAGAATGCCTGTCAAACCGCTATAAGTAAAATCATTTCATTTTTAGATGCCTTAAAATTTACAAAAACTGACAGCAGAAGAATGTTCTCCTCAAACCCACTATTTTTGCTCTAAAAATACCGATGATGATCTTAAATATAATCAGTCTAAACTATTTCCATACACGTCTGTAGATATAAAGGTGGGCGAAAGTATAAATTTGGTGGACCAAAATATGTTTTTATTACTTCGTAGAAATTTTTATATTTATAGGATATTTTTCAATATATTGCATTGTTGAACGGTATATATTAAAATAGACACTTAGCTTTTAACAATGGTATAATAGAGTAGGTATTATTGTTGAAGAATTGTGTTTGTTTTTAATTAACTGTGCGAACACTTCCCAAAGCTGGCCAAAATACCCCCGTTACCCTAGTTGCCAAAAAATACTATAGACACAGAACTGCCTCGACTTAATTTGAAATGCTATTTTCAGTACTCTTTTATCATCAAAATTAGATGTTTTTGTAGTCCCTTATCAAGGACAAAAGCCAATCAGGACGACATTCACTATCAGCACGTTCTTCTCCGTTCGATTAGAACGCAAAAGTGCCATTGTGCAGACGTGCTTACCGACCCATTGCCAGACCGTCTAGCGATTGCCACCCAATCTACGACGCACTGTCAGGAAGCAGTCCGACGCTGGCTGGCAAAACATCACGCAATAAAGATTTTCGAACCTCTTGCCCACCGTTTGCCTTGACATGAAAAACTATCGTGGGCGGTCGGAATATTTGCGTACCGGCGGCGTTCTACAAAAAGAACAGACACAATGTACCCGGTTGCACTACGCCAAACGAGAACCGAGCCTTGCGTAGACCGCGTATGGATTCGACTAGGCAAGGGGCGAGGGGTGTTCGAATACGACGAACAACGACGGTTCTTCGATTGGTACTTTTTTGGTCATTGGGTGCTAATTGCGGTTTATCTGGCCTACTTCGAAAGAGGCCAACACTCAACTATCTCTGCCAGCTGTGGACCCGGAGGGTGGTTTGGTTGGTAGAATGGTGCTTATTATTAATCAGGATGCGATAGCTACGATGGTTTAATGAGTGGCGATGGGATTCAGAGCTAAAGGGCGTACCGATTATGAGAAAGGGTTTTTTTATGAAGCTATTCAGAAGGCATCAGATAGAAGGACGATGTATAAAGTGGTGCGCACTTCTGCAGGGCACTGACGATTCATGTTTTTTTTTTCGACGCACGCTTCTAATTGCGTCTTTCCTCAAGGCTAGCAATTAACACTGTCCACTGTTTTCTCTTTCGCATTGTTATGCCACCAAGTATGCATGACGATACCGAAGGTTGCTCTTATTCGTAATTCGTTAAGTGTGATAATCTTCGGTAGTTTGATGATTGCAATCATCAAATTTTTCTCCTTATTTGTTTCTACTTTGGCATACACTGAAGTAGCTTTTCACGTGGGGTGTGAAAAACGCGTGAAAAAAATCACGTAAACCATCAGCCATGAAAGAAAAAAGGTGTTTAATTTTTGTTTCATGTACGGCTGCACATTTTTCGTTTTCGGCGTACGAGTGCAATTTGAAAGATCATCGATTATTATGTGGGACTTTCTGCATGAAGCAAAAAATTCCTTAGTGTCTTGTAGCAAACTGTCAAACTAACATCCCTAAGATTCCTTCCTCAACGGATCTAAACTAAATACTAAACACACCATACCCGAATGGCTGATCTGAAAATAAAAAATATTTTCACTTTTTCCATGGCGTACTTGAGACTTAAGAAAACATTTTACTAAAGCTTGTTTTATCTCGGGATTCAATCCATTTCATAGAACGCCACCAAGCTCACTTTTACTGATAAGTAAATACCGAACCACACACTTACCTACAGACACACACAACCACTCAACCCGTGTGCTCCTAAACATTGTCGTTAAAGTTGGCACAGACTGCAGTACCGATTTCAACTTCAGCCCTTTAATAATTTTGTGTCTAGACATTTCCAAGAAACAACGGCTCCGAACCGTTGGACGACAGAAATTAACGACTGATTAAGCCTCTGATTGAGTTATTCTCGTTTTTTTTTATTTGTCAAACCCTGTCCCCCTGTTTTCGGCAGGTATAATAAATTGATACCAAAAATCTCTGAAACGAGAACGTAGTTGGTCAAACTATTTGACATTTCAATCCTGGCTGGCATCAGGGTGGGGTCCGGCATTCCTAGAAAATCGATTTGTTCTTTTGCGTAATAAAATTCCCCTTTAGTTGTTAGAAGCAGACTGTCACAGTTGATTTTGTCTGCCGATTAGCACCGACTTGGTGCACATTCCAACTATTATGTTCCAGGAGTTTTAGTGAACCAGTATGCCATAACTCACCATGGGTTTGACCCGAAGGAATTCTCGTTTTAATTTATATCCCTGTCTGATTAATTAGTTTCGAGTTTAGGCAGAGGTTTTGTTTATCTTGGTCGAATCGTATTCCTTATGTACTGTACTTAGAAGTCAGGAGTGGATTATCAAAATCACGTTCCAGCTGATTCACACCACAAATCAACACTACTTAGTGAACCGAGAAAAATAAACGAAAAAAATCACCGGTAAAATAAAGAAATAAGCAAAGTACAACTGTAAAAGGATTAATTATAGCAATTAAACGTCAATAAAACATCTGGTGTATAATTACACTGATAATTTCACTTATTTCTGCTGCCGCTACTGGCCCGGTTCTTCGACGGTTGTTGTTGTTGGTCCAGACTCTTTTTGCCCGAGGCTGCCGCTTCTGCTACTTTTGCCGGCTAAAATGCGCTCCGTTTTTCCAGTTCGAAACAAGTCGCCAGAGCAGCCAAGAAATCCGACTATTATGAGCTAGTCGGAGCCGCTTGCAATGGACTTCCGAGATGGCAAAGCCAGAACCGGAGAATGGTTTTCTAGCAGAACGGAATAATGAAAAGTTCGCTAACTGGCAGCTATATTGATTTCACGATTCAAGTGTTTTATTTTATGCAACCACCGTATGGTGCGATGCTGCCACTTGATGCGCACGGCTGGCAGGTTGCTCTAGCAGTGGGCAGAGGTAGCCGCTAATGCCGTCGAGACGTGCTTGTTTTGTTTAGTAATTTAATTAAAGAAAGGCGGTTTGTTACGAGATGATCTGCTGGAGATGATTTATCATTCGATCTCTTTTTACATTTCGAACTAAAAGTTGTTTAAGTATACATTACTTCGGAAAAACGAGGAAAGCGGTAAGTTTGTTTGAATATGCATTAAAACATGCAGATGTAGTGTTTTCAAAGATTTATTTACCACTCGCATGATTTCATCCTATCGACTGTTAAAATTAAATTTTTTCACATTTTCGTCAGTCATTGTGTAGGAATATAAAATAGACGAAGTTATTTTTTCGGTTTTAAAAAAGTTGAATTAAAAACCTCGCGAGATGAATACTATATAAACAAGTTGCCCTTTGTAGTTAACACATTTTAACAAAAATTTCCTCGTAATCAAATATATAAAATAAATTAAAAATCAATTTGTGTATTCTTTCAACTCGTGAAATGTATAACGTAACATCCATAAATTACGTAACGCAGTAAAAAACAACCACTCTCCTCCCAATGTAACAAAACGTAACGTCAGCACCTACCCCCCTACGTCAAGAAGTAGAAAAATTTAATTAAAAAAATTACTCGTTGTTGGAGAACAATATCAACCTTCCCAGAGATTTTTCGTTACGTAATGCTGATTTTACCAAGCATTGGAAGCATTTCGAGCAGTTCTATGAGCTTCTTTTCCTTAATTTGTTGTAATGGATCTATTTTTCATCACGCGTTCCAATGCGATGGAAAAACCCTTATTTTTTGCCACTAGAGCAGCTATTTACTGGCAAAAATGAGGCTCAAAGTCTCTTGGCTTTAAATCTTAGAAAATCTAAGTTCCTTGTTTGTGAATCATTCCCAAATCATGCAATTGCTTGAGTTAGGCTTGGTGGGTAACTCGCAATACCGAAGCGAGCTGTTCCTGCGTTTGACATGGATCCTAATCAAACAATTCCTCCAATGTGAAGACCTTCTTTTACGCGGGAAGTCGTCTGCCTCAAAAATACCCTCTCTAAAACGACAGAATCAATCACGACACGTCGCTTCACTTAGAGAAGAACTTTTTTATCAACTCTCGATGCGCTTTAGCCGCCATTTCGCCGTTCTTTGAATAATAGTACTTCACACAAATGATGATTATTTAGCACAAAGTTAGACATTTACATACGAGTAAAAGTAAAACCTCAATAGAATCTTTAACGTGTCAAAGCAGTTTGTTTACCATATGTTTTGGCATTTCCTGTTTTTTTTTTTTTTGTTCACACAACATTTATTTGACACGGCACAATACAAATTAATGTTTTACGCAGCTAATTAAGTAGCATTTCCTGTTGGCGCCAACTGTTGATTAAAACAAGAACTTAGTTGAGCATCTGATATATATTTTGTATTTTTTTCAGTGCATTTGCGACACTTTTCCATATATTTTTAATGAAATTTATAGCATTTATAACATTTCTGACATTTATGGCATGGTTGACATTTACGACATGTATGCCTTAATGATTTTTTTGAAATTTTGACAAATATACGGAGTTGCATAGTTGGCTTAAGGCACATTAAAATTTCGTATTATTTAAAACATTTCTAACATTTTACATGGGTTTTGGCTACGCAGTCTGTCATGGATTCACAAAGTATTTCTACAATAAATTTTCAATAGTTTCCCTTGAAAAAGGCCAAAATCCCTGGTCTAAACGTCGGGAAATAGTAAACACCCATTTTGAATTCACGACAGACTGCGTAGTCGACACCCAACCAATAAGTTAAAAATTCCAGTCCTACTACAAATAAATTTGTTTTATATTTTTAGCAATCTTGTCATTTTTTTTGAAATTTTGCGACATTTTCCTCTCTTTTGACCTTAGTGAAATTTTCATTTTGGTCATTTTTGACATTCTAAACACTTTAAGCATGTTTTAACACATAGGGTAAGTGAGCCAGTTATGGTAAGTAAACCAACTATGGGTATTTCGCATAAGCGCAATGGTACCAGTTATGGCAATACTCAATTTAAACTTTCTAGGTATTTAAATTTTCTAGGTATTGCCATAACTGGTACGCCTCCCCTATTGCATTTATGAAATTTCTGTATAATCTCTGATATATTTTTGACATTAAAAATATTTCTTGCCAAAAGCTGAAGCCTAATAGAATTTATGAAAATTTTTTTTTCCGAATTTCGGTTAGCAGTCGGTTTTGAAAGTTTAGTCTTCTCGAAAAAAGCTCGACTGAGAAGTCTCTCTTTTGACTCCTGAAAATTTAGATCTTAAAAGAAATCGTTTGAGCTACCTCTATCGACCAAATCTCAACGATTCGTGCATTTCCAAGACATTTGGCATAGAACAAAAAAACGATTTCGAAAATTATCTTACGCGAAACAGTGTGTCTGGTATCAGCAGTCCGCCTGTCAGATGGGAATGGGATTTTGTGACTATACCTAGTTCTGGGAATGACGCTGCAAGCGGTTAAGCTGGAATTCTCTTGGAAACTTTTTGGAGAAGACATAACTTTCGATACCTACCGCTAAACGAAATTAGAAAATTTGATTTCCATTGGCACCCTACTGTTTATGTCATGCGATATACAACATTTCGAATGTTGTTCTTAAATTGATTATTAACTGAACTACGCAACGGTTTATTCAAACAACATGTGCATTGTACGGTAAGCGGTATCGCTAATGATAACAAGAAAACACTTCCTATTTTACGTTGTTCTTTTCTATTATCTCTGAGTGATGTGTGCGCACCAAACCAGTTTTCCTAGTCCCATTTTACTACTTGTCATTGACTTTTGGTAAGTCTCTCTCTCTCTTTCTCTCTCTTCAATATTCACAAAATTCACATTTTGAGAATATTGAAGAGAGAGAGAGAGACTCACGTAAGTCAATGATCCAAGAATTTTTTTATCCAGAATGGTGACTTAAGTTTTCCAAAGACGTGTGAAAAACCAGTGAAAATGTTGAAATATTCCGCATTGCCAGTATTTCTAGAACCGGTCGACTTAAAACCGGAATTTTGTGTCCGACGCCATCTTTTGTTCCACGATGACGACTTCCATTTTCTGAAAAACTACTGTACAAGCCACACTGGTTTCAAAGCTGCAAAAACGTGATCGAAATTATTTTGACCCAAAAAAAAATGATTTTAGAGCCGCATTGTCTTCAGTCAAGTTGTTTCATTAATCATTCTCCATGTGATAAACGTTGAAATTTTGTGATTAATCCGCTTAACAGTGAGATACGAGTTTTACGTTTCTCATAACATCATGCTTCTATCTATCTATTTCAACCTTTGTGGAATTTTCTGGAGTACCCCCAAAAATGAACTGTGTTCAATTTAACTTTTTCTAGTGATTTTCTTCTATTTTTCAATGTTTTACAATATTGTTTTCTATAACGAAACAAACAATTTCTAGGAAGGAAGTTTTATTTTATCTCTTATATTCATTTAGTTATTGAAGATGTTTATTTAAACAAAGCACTAATTTACTTACAGATATTTACACAGAGAGAATGCAAGATATGCTCAGAAACAAATGCGTATGTCTGGACTGAATAATGCTTTACTCACATTTTAATATAAAAATGGTTTTGTCTGCAGATATTTGCAGATTTTGAAAATAATTGTTTGCAATTTAGTACATTGTTTTCATGACAATCGGTAATAACGAAAGAAATATGAGAGATAAAAAAGGTAAAAAGTTGTTACTGCTACAGAGACATCCAACAAGAAATATTATTCAGAATGTACGTATTAAAAGACGGGGAAAATAGTAGTAAAAATGATATACTAGCACTTTTGCACTACGAATATTTTCATTTGTCGTCTCTCTATTAACCTGTACGGTTGTGTGCGGCTTTTGCAGCAAAGTTATGGTATTTAATTTTTGTTTAAGGAGTAAATGTAGTAATGAAGATAGAAAATTAAATTAACTGAAAATATGATTGTAGAATCTACGAAAAATTATGGTTTTTGTTCTTTGAACTAACGATCAGGCTTGTCGTTTCTTCTCTGCGAATCATTAGCGTGTGGAGAATATTTTTCAGAAACATCTCTCCTGAGAGATAATAGAAATAATGTGAGCTTTTTCACACGAAAACATTACGCACAATAACTACACAACAGAGCTCAAAGCAGTGCTTTTACAATGAGACTCTCGAGCGCATGTCAAATGAGGGGAGCATCTGGTACGAAAGTAGGTTGCGTTTGCTTTGCATCTCGAAACAAAAAAAAATAAATTCAGACGCCACTCCGCATCGCATGTTTCTACGAGAAAACTAATGATGTCTCTGTTGTAGAATCTTAGCATTGCGCACTGCGGTTTACTTCTGTGTATTCTCACTAGAGTGATTCATCACTCTTGTTTCGCTGGGTGGGTTAATTTTTTTGCGAACGGCAGAAGCACAGCATAAAGCAGAAGAAATGTGGTACGACAAAATGCTACATGCAACGTTCAAGCCGGACGAGAAGTGTGCAAGGAATGTTATCTCCGCTTTGTCGACATACTGAATAGAATAAAAAGCCTGCTCAGAGTTAACGGCGCGAATGTTTACAGCAAATTAGCAGCCGCGATAGTCCAATTTTGTCCAGCTGATGCACAACATGAACCTAAATCCCCACTAATTAGAAGCCGCTAGGCTGGTAACCTGCAATAGAGCATTTCTTTTGTAAAATTGGTCAATGAATCGATTGGTGTTATTTTCATCCAGGAAACGGGACAGTGTCTATATTGCCAAAAAACGCAAATATAGGATGAAAAAAAAGGCAAAATAGACCAATTGCCGTGCCATGCACAAAATGAAACCATCACCAATCGATTTATTGATCAGTTATACATTAAAAAAAATTATATTTCAGGTTGTTAGCCCAGTGGCGATTATTCAGCGGAAATGTGGGCTCGGACCTCAGTTACTTCTGATCTACCATAAGAACGAGAGCTGATATTGATTCCTGAGCAAGACCCGACCCGTGTACTCGACTCAGTTATCTGTATTTTTGACTTTTTTGACAACATTAAACCCATTTACACTAAGGTTTTTTGACCTGTGAAAAGAAAGACTTTTTTGGGTTGCAAATATAACGAAGAAAAATGTTTGAAGCTCGTTTGAACATGACAGTGGTCAATCTAGAAACCTAACTGCAATATTTCAAATTTCAAGTTTTTTCACCAAAAATGGTGATTTTTTTTAAATTGATATATAATTACTTGTGGCCTAAAATGGAAAACGTGATCGAAATGAGGTCGACATCTTGTACCTGCCGTTTGTGAGCAATGAAGAAAATCATACCGCGTAAACAAAGACCTTGCTGTGTTAGAATTAGTAAATAGGTTTAATTTCAAATGCAAATGGCAAAGAATGAAGTTTATCGTCTCCATCGTTAAATTTCTCCATATTCGCATAGAAAATTTGTTTCATTGCCACAACCTGTTACTGTACTGTAATTGTTTCGTTTCCGTACACACAAAACCAGTACGCTAATTACAGCATTCCTGCTAGTGGTAGTTACCCAAAATGTTGTCCATACAGGTTCTACGGTACCCTCGTGCAAATGCCAGACCGTGAATGTTGTTTGAAAGCAATTATTGCAACCTTCAAGCGGTGTTCTCCGTGTGGTTTGCTAAGATAAAACTCCACGAGTGCAATACAGAACTTGCCCGTTCTACCTTCAGGCACCCCAAGGAGCCGTCCACTAATTACGGATCCTATAATTGTTTCTATATGCGATTGAACTCTACGACATGTTTCGATGGGGATAATTGTACTGAAGTGATTATGAACATGCAGAAAATTATTTTTCGCTTTTAATTAAAGAAATATATTGGACGGATTGTAATGGGCTGCATAATTATCGGCATAAAAATGTGACAGTGATTCTTTTAAATAATTTTTATGCAATAAAAAAATAGAGAGCAGGGTTAAACATCTTTCTATTGCACTCAAAGTGCATTTTAACTTGATTATTTTACGATAGAAATTTAAAAAAACTTACACTCTGGTTGTGATTCTCAGAGAGGGTCGCTCTTTCTTCGATAAACGTTAAAAGTTGTTCGTTTAACTTCGGGAACAGTGTCAACCCTCCTCCGTACGACGTTCTATTCTACCCGATTTATCGTTATGAATGAGCTTCGGGATACCCCGACGAACTAATGGCGGCAGCAAGTGGGATTAAGTGGATTCATAAAATTGTGAAATTATATTCTTGATTTTATTTGCTGCTTACCCTCCCGAATGGTTCTGATGCTCTGTCAACTAGATATAATTATCATTTCGCTGTGCAAAGTTGTCCAAGCGGACTGCAAGCGAATCTTACAGCGCGTGTGGTGATCAAGTCTTTTACATTGTGACGCCTTGGGTGGTGGTTTTGATAAAGACGACAGTTTACGCTTGTTGCAGCATGCTAAAGCTGAAACTAATTTTATTTGCTGGTATTTCACGGGATAACGCGATTACCTTCAACTGGAAATTCGTTGCTTATGTGGAGTATTTTTAAAAGGTGTGTTATAATAAAAAGGTAATAACAATACCAGCTTAGAGAAAAAAAAACAAAACGAAATTGATAGCTTTTTAAAAAAAATTGTTGATTGAAAGGTTTCTGGAAAAAAAACCACGATAATTACCCGACGCTTCGGCTGTATCGACGGGCTATTTCAAGAAATGTTCAATAATGTCGTAACGTCTCTTGAGGAAGGTCACCTAAAACAGTCGAAATTTTGGATAATCCCATAAGATTGTTCAATATCCTTTTCAAAATGACTGTGAAAATTTTTAAACTAAATTAAACAGAGTTAGGGCGCGAAAACTTTACATTTCAATGAGCGAGTTCCACGGTGGAAGAAAAAAAGCACAAAACCTCGAATCGAAGCTCAGCGAGAACCTCAACTTACAATATTGATGTGCATAATGAGCTTCAGAAACCCCTATAAAATAAAATGCAGAAAATCTGAAACAGTTAAAAACTGTTAACTTTCAAACAAACAATAAAATAATAATACAATAACATGATTCAGAAACAGCCTATCGCTCTTTCAAAGAAAAGCTAGAAAATACTCGGCAGAGTTACCTTAGAGCCGCTAATACCGAAGTGAGAAATAGCATGCATTATTGGCATGAGATTAGAAAAGCAACTATTTAAGCTCTTCACTAAGCACTAAAGCGTTGGCAACTAATAGATAACGCAAACTATGTTCTACGAATGAAAACATAATTATATAGGTAACGCATGGGTAATCAATGGTGTGCCACCGATGGAGCAATAAATCTCTCAAATGAAAGTATTCAACTCACAGACAGCAGTATTCATTGGCTTTTCCACAACAGCTTTGTTAGTTCCTGTTTCAATGCCCGCAGTCGAAAATTCCCTACCGAAGACCTATCAATATTTATCATCACTAATTAGTGAATATCGTGCAGCGGGCATTGCACTCCTCGCTGCTGCTTATTAATTACAAACCTTAAAGGGAACATTTAATTGGTTTCATTTTTCCATTCTGAGACCTGGGTTTTGCGTTAGAACGTGACAATCGCGAGGAAGGGCCACAAAAAAATCCGCGCAACCGCGAAACAAACCGCTATAAATTGATGCGTTCCCGTTTAGTTCTGCTCGATTTGGACAATTTCCAGTAAAAGTCCACAAAAGGAAGCCGGAGTGACGTGATTCGATTATGGACGAATCTTCGTTCTAACGAGCTGCTGGAACGCACATCAGTATGCCGCACCGTGGCTTCAGGCGGAGAGCGAGACAAAACACACACAAAAAACCTGCAGATCAATTGAGCGAAACACTGGCAATACACAGTGCCTCAGTTTGAATGATACTCACATTTAAAAGTAGAGATTTGACGGCACATTTACCGAGAGTCATCTTCAGAGGCACCCGTGGTAACAAGAAGCACCCTTGGAGGCGAGCCGATCGTTGTCATCGTCGTTGTTGTTGAGCAAAAAGTGCTCATTAGAAGCACCGGATGATGGCTCTTGGCTTATCTTGGGGGAGGGAATTGCCGCGGTTTGGCAAAGGAAGTCGTAAAAAGCCATCCAACCGCACCGGGTTCAAGATGCTGTGAAATTTGGAACTACACCAGAGTATCCCCTCGCCATGTGCGCTAGCTAGCAGCACTACAGAAGGAGCAGAAGAAGAGAGAAATAAACACTCTGTTGAGAAGCTGAAAATCTGCCCAAGAAGCCCAACAAGTGGAAGACAAACTGAGCAAAAAAACATATTTATATTTTAAAATTTTCCCCCTTTCTGCGTTGCGTACTTGACTCGGCAAACGTCTTCTCCTATTAGCTTTATTTGTTCTTGGTGTTGCCTTATTTAGTGCCGATGGTTCAGGTTCTCTCTGCTCTGGACGGCAGCCAATAAAAAGAAATCGTTTTGATCACTTTTATTCGCTGTCGTGCCTCTTGCTAAACTTGGCATCATCATCAGCTCGTGTTTTGTTGGGCCCTCTGAACTGCAACAGGTTTCGGCGATGGCAAAGGCGCTTGTTTTGTGGTACGGGAAAGTGCAGCCTGCAACGTGAGTACAGCAAACGGAAAAAAGCAACCAATTGCTGTACGACGATAGCAGTAATCCACAACTTTAAATTGATTTAAATAGCATACAGAATTATGTTCGTTTGTCACTTACGAGAAAATCGTTGGATGGTTGGAAATGTAATCGAAAAAAATATTCTTCTTCAATGCTAAATTCATGTTAGATCATAGTTCAATTTAAAACTATGGAAATATTCACCAACATATTTTATCATTTCATATTCATTATCTAAATCAATCACATCGAATTCTAATCGATTGAATATTATTTCACTTTATAATATCTGAAATATCTCTTCTGAGAAATAACCACTTGAGGTGAGCTTTTTCACACGGAAGGACTTGACGCAAAATTATTACACAACAGAGCTCACTGTAGTGCTTTTACAGTGAATCTCTTGAGCATGTGTCAAATGAAGGGAATTTGCTTCGAATCTCGAAACTGAAAATAATAAATCTAGGCGCTACTCTGCATCACATTCTTCTACGTGAAAACTCTAGTTGTCTCTGTTGTATTATCTAAGCAGTGCGCACTGCGGTGTACTTCTGTGTATTCTCACTAGAGTGATTCACCACTCCTATTTCGCACAACTGTTGTGTAAGCAGTAAGTAAGTTATTTTTTGACGTAGAACTACGTTTTTCTTTAGCCTACCACATAGGGATGCAAATAGGAAAACTATTACCGAAAAGGGGACGAAATATGTCCCTTTTTAAATGCTTATAAATCGGTTTGTTTTCAACCGATTTCCTTCATTTTTGCAGCAATTGTTTGGAAAATTATACACGCATCCACCCAAATGTAGAAAATTGTTGATTGATTATGCAAACTATTGTACTATTGATAATTGTCAAACCTTGTTTAAACGAAAATTACGTCCTCTGATTGGTCGTTATATGATTGCTTCCCAAGCACGGTCGACAGAATCATATACCTTGCAATTGAAAACATGCTATTTGGCCTATATAAGAGCCTGTTTCAGCCGAAGCCGCTCATAATAGTTCTGGACAGCGACAAGTTGTCAACAGCAGTCGTCCTTCCTTAGCAGCAGCACTAGCCCTGTGGTTGGTCACCACGTCTCAGGAGCAGCGCGGTTCTTCTCAGCGTGCCTCGCCAGACTGCCATTATTCCCCCACTGTTGGGGCAGCATAAAGATCGTCATCACCAAAATCAATTCTGAACAGCAAAATGCCTTTTTTCAAGGCAAATAAACAAGTAATTGAAAGTTAATAATTTTTGACAACGTAAGCAAGCATTTTGTGCGGATTCTAGCAGTTACATCTGTCGCGGCCGTCTAATTTAGAAAAGGTGAAATAGCTTCCACAGTGCATGTTGTCCGTGTATCTTAACTCCTCCACTGTTGGGGCACAAAGGTTGCGATCAGCAACCGATTTTGAACAGTAAAATGACTTTTTGACGTAGAACTACGTTTTACTTTAGCATACCACACAGGGATGCAAACTGAAAAACTGGGACGAAATTTGTCCCTTTTCAAATGCTTAAAGGTCGGTTGGTTTTCAACCGATTTTCTTCATTCTTGCAGCAATCGATTGGAAAATTATACACGCATCTGCCCAAATGCAGAAAAATGTTGTTTGAATCTAAGAACTATTGCACTATTGAAAATTGTCAAGCCTTGTTGAAATAAAAATAACGTCCTCTGATTGGTCGCTTGCTTGCTGTGTGTGTATGATATGGTGTGATGTGTGTATGATATCGTATGATGTGTGTATGTGTGTATGATATTGTATGATGTGTGTATGGTATGGTGATATTGTATGATGTGTGTGTATGATATGATATAATGTGTGTGTGTGTCTGTATGATATGGTATGATGTGTGTGTGTCTATGATATGGTATGATTTGTGTGTTTGTGCTGTGTATGGTTTTTAACTCGGCACGTTCTGCTAACTGCTGAATCCGGTTCACGAAGATCACAACCCTTCATTAGTAGACATTATAACTCATTACCCGAGTAAAAATATTGGTTTTATCAAAGTTTTATAGCGCTCAATACAGCCAAAAAGCGCTATAAAACTTTGATAAAATCAGTTTTGTTACTAGGTTAACGAAACACTCAATGCATCTGTTAATAGTGTACGTAGTTCTACGTCATTTATGCGGTCGTGTCTTGGATACAACCTCCTACTTTTTTGCGAGCAGCAGAAGCATAGCACAAAGCAGAAGGAAGTAGTATGGTACAGAAAATTATTACACGCAGTGTTCATGCCGGAGAAGTGCGCGGTGCATTTTAACTCCGCGCTTTCCACTTATTGAGGAGAATAAAAATCTGGTTTGGTGGATCTTACATCAAGCATTCTAGCTACGTGCCCAACCCACTGCAACCTGCCGCGTTTTGTCACCTTAGGGGCCATCCATATACCGCGTGGACAGGTTTTAAACGACTTCCGTTTCGTTTGAAAAGAATAATGTTAGTTAGTCCTGTTTCACCGTGCATGGTGGTTTATGAATGACAGCGCAGTTTCATTCATTGTTTAGTCTCTCTCAATCGTACTAACATATGGAAAAAATTGGGGTTGCGAATTTATTGAAGAACAGGAACTGAATATGGATGGTCTTTTAGAAATCACCAATGATGCTGCAGTACTCCCTCGGCTTTCTATGTCGTCGATATGCGACTCCATCAACAGATTCTTTGGACTAAAGATCAATCGCCTTTTTTAGTTTTTTTTATAACCTTCTTTTCCTTTTAGTTTCAGGTTTTCTTTTTGCAGAATTGTTATAATTTAAAAAAAATGCATTTTTTACAATTTTCTCAATTTTCAGTCATTATAACCAAAGAAAAGTGAGGGGGCCCGTAATGACGTAATTAGGTGGGGGGATCAAGGAAGTTGTGACAAGGAGGAAGGGGGGGGGGAGTTAATTTTTCCAAACTTTACGTGACATCTATAATGGATGGTCCAATAAAGCGATAGTTTTGGGTGAGTCTGCAGACTACGGGACTTCAGCTGGATACGTAGTCCTAAAGTTTTAAATTCCATTTACAGCTGCAACTCGTCATTCATCTTCACGGCTCACGTCGTTATCACATGTCGAAGATTTCGCCATCTAGTTTCACCTCCGCCAGCAAACATGTTCTTTGTTTTTGGCAGAGATGATAATGAGCCCAAACTTCGTCGCTTCTTTTCTATTGATCCCTTCAGTATCATTCCAGCTTTATCAGTTTCATTGGAAAAACGTTTCCTAGTATTATCTGCCACAGCTAATTTCGCTTGACTGAATCGTACGTCACTTTGAAATCCACGAACAAATTATGAGTCTGCAGATTGTATTCCCGGAAATAATTTAGGATCTGTCGCAGGGTAAAGATTTTATCCATCGTGGAACGTCTCTTTCGAAAACCAGCCTGGTATTTCGCCCACGGTCTCAATCTCAAGAACAGTATTCGGGGGAGAGCGCTTTGTTTGCAGAATTTATCAACGCGATTTTTTTTAAATTTTTATGCAATCGGGTTGTGGTTCACCCTTCTTATAGATAGGGCAGATAAAGTCGTTTAGCATTTGTTCATCCGCCTAGTTGATCCGAATCGGTGCATTTGGCAGCTACTCGCCTCCCGCCTTCAGAAGTCCGGCCAGGATGCTGTCCTTCCCAGCAGTTTTGCCGTTTTTTAGCTTTTGAATCGCCTTTTTATTCTGTGTTGGTGGCTCTACAGCTCATCCGGCCCTTTTTTTTGAGGGGGGATTTTTTGTGATGAATTAATTATTTACTAATATTTATTCAGAATTTTCATTGTGTGTTCTGCCACAAACGGTGACATATCAACACTATTACATATATTTTAAGCTTCATTTCATTAAAAGATTGTATTTGCTTCCGCGGTTAAGTGAAGTTGTAGGAAAATTGTAAACCTACTTGTCAAGAAAAAAAAGGAATTTAAAACTAAACCTTGATCTAATCATACACCTGTCTTACTGACTATAAAGTGAGCTAATCGTTGTAATTGAGGATTGCAACGATTTTTGTCGGAACTTATTGATAATTCGGTTTGACATATTTTCTAATATTTCCACATTAGTAAGCCTGTGTAGTTCATTCGTGCTAAACCAGCGAGGACGCTTCAATTTCATTTTCAGAAGTTTGTTCTGAAATCTTTGAAGCATCTTTTTTCTGGTTGTACAACAACTTGTCCAGATGGGGACTGCATATAACATTGCTGGTCTAAATATTTGTTTGTAAATTAACAGTTTATTCTTGAGACAAAGTCTAGAATTTCTGCTGATAAGAGGATACAAACATTTTATGTATTTATTGCACTTTGTTTGGATATTCTCAATGTGCTCCTTTAAGGTAAGATTTTTATCTTTAATTAGCCCCAAATATTTAACTTGGTCAGACCAATTTAAGATTGCACCGTTCATCTTAACAACATGATTATTGGTGTGTTTGAGAAAAGAAAATCTTGGTTTATGGGAAAAAATAATTAATTTTGTTTTCGATGCATTAGGAGAAATCTTCCATTTCTGCATATATGAAAAAAATATATCTAGACTTTTCTGAGACTTTTCTGCAGCCTACTGCATATGAAACAAAGGCTTTTTCCTTTTACGGAAATACTTGTATCGTCACAAAACGGAGATTACTCACATCCTGGTGGTGAATCAGGAAGTTCGGAAGTAAAAATATTTTCAAAAACTGGACCCAAGATACTTCCTTGAGGTACACCAGCTCTAGCAGGCAATCTATCAGATTTACTATTCAAATAGTTAACCTGAAGAGTGCGGTCAGTCAAGTAACTTTGTATCATTTTTGTGATGTAAAGAGAAAAACGGAAATTGGACATTTTACTAACAATCCTTTATGCCAAACACTGTCGAATGCTTTTTCTATGTCTAGAAAAGTAGCCCCAGTGGAATAACTTTTCATCCATCGCTATCGTTTTCTTTTATACTCCACCGTGATATATGATATTCCATTGAACGTTCTTTCATGAATTGCATTAATCGTGATAATCTTTTGTACTTTGTGCTTATTCTTATATGCGCATGCTGTACTTTATTCTTATATGCGCATGCTCAATTGTTTTTGTTGTCTTTATTTTACTTAAAATATCTCTAATTATTTTTTGTGATTTTGGCGACAATTTTCAATCAACATTCAGGCCATTTCTCCGTCTAATTTTATTTATCCTATAAGGTTCCTATATAAACGCGTTCAAATCGTATCGTGATAACCATTTTAGCAAATTCTTTAATTTTAATATATGGATTATATATGCTTTTCTACTTACTGAGTACATTTCACAACAAACTCATCAACTAAATTCAATTGGACTGTGTATGTTTTATTAGCTTAACTTCGTCACATATTATAACTTTTATGATAATCTCTAAGACCCCGATAAATCATATTTTATCACACTTCATTATACATCAACTGGCGTTGCCAGGATTTTCATCTAGGGTGAGGTGAGAATTTTGAGGATATTGAAGCAAAATAGGAAAGAACAACGTAAGAGATTGAATGTTTTCTTGCTATCATTTACGATACCGCTTGCCGTGCAACGCACGTGCTTTTCAAATTATGCGTTGCGTAGTTCAGTTAATATTCTATTCAAGAACAACATTCGATTTTTTGTTTATTACATGACATAAACAGTAGGGTGCCATTGGAAATCGACTTTTCGAATTTCGTTAAGCGGTATGGTTCAAGTCGTCTTCTCGGAAAAAATCTTCACAACAATTTCCCGCTCAGATGTGCAGCAGCAGACATTGTCTCGTCGGGTTCGGGTTTGAAAATTTTTAAAAGTGTCGGGTACAAGTTGGATTCGGGTTTCAATTTTTTTTGGGAGTGTCAGGTACGGGCTGCGTTCGGGTTTGGTGAAAAAAAATCGGGTTCGGGTTTAAAAATGGTTTAAAAAACCCCGAAACCCAACTATAAAATTCATAAAATCTCGGGTTCAGGTTTCACACTTTCGGGTTCAAGTCGGATTCGGGCTGAACCAAAAAAAAGTTTCGGGCTCGATTTACAACCAAAAAAAAATCGTGTTCGGGACCATCGCTAGAGCAGCGTCCTTTCCAGAACCAGGTATAGTCAAAAAATTCCATTTCCACAGGCAGACAGACGTTTTATGCAACTCTCATGGCATGGTCTATTCCCGGTATTCCTTCAACAGAATAAAATACTGATACTAGACACCTTGTTTTCCATTGGAAACTACAACAGCCGCATGGCATTTCAAAGTAGGTGACAAAACATAATTTTCTTCTGGATGACTATATGTGACAGGGATAAAGTCAAAAGCTAAAAAGTTAGAAAATGACAAGTAGAAAAATCGATAAAAAAAAATTGTTTCTTACCAGTTTTATATTTAACAACAGCCTTGATTCGTTATTTTCTCCGCATGTACGGGGACCTGTGTGTTACAAGTTTCTATAAAGGACTAAAAGATTGACTTAGCCCTTGCAATCGGACTTCGGAAAGTCGTTTAACTCTTTTGACTGGTGAAAAAAGTTGAAATTTCCGATATCAAAACTTTTTTTGATGCCAAATATCCTAGAAACGCTTAAATCGTTTAAATAAAAACAATCGATTTTTTAGACGACGCCAGATCGCGAATTTCTAAGCCATTAGGCTACAAAAATTTTGATTCCGATAATTCCTAAACTATCGGTGCATTTTTCATATTGTAGAAAGTGACACTTTGACCGCTTCATGGCTCCACATCCCGAAGTGTTGCACGGGGACTTTTTTCGTTAAAATGAAACATTTGAGCCCTACCAGTAAAGGAAATTCGAAGGTTTTTTTTCCAAAAATTCCTTTGCCCTTTAGATGTGTAAAACGGTTTTCAAGTCTTCTACAAAATTGTGGAATTTTTATGGGTTTATAGTTTTGCTGAATATTGTAAAACGCTGTCTTCAAAAATAATAAAGGTGTTTGAAAAAGCGAAAAAGCGAAAAGTTCCAATTCGAAAAATAATTTCTTGCTTTTTTGGAAGTAGAACAAATGTCTTTCCAGAATATCGTTTAGTTATCTGCAATTTTTTTTCGTACGAATAAGTAATTTAAATTTCAATAAACCGTCGAAAAACCGGTAATGGTTGAATAACTTTTTATTTTGAACTGTAGCGAGGTAAAAGGTTCAGCAATAATCTGTTGTTTTGTTTGGTTGATAACTTTGTAGAAGATTTAAGATATGTAGAATATCTTGGAAAAAAGTTATGTTGAAAATTATGATTTAGGTACGTAAACTTTCAGAAATGACCTGACGGATTTACAGTTTTCTCTAATCGATACAAAGTCGTGTACATAGAAAGAGAATGAGAGGAGCCTGGAAACGCACAAGGGTAAACTTTCAGGACGGTCGGCAACACGTTGTGAGCTGTTTTGTGAACTGAATTCTAGTAATAAGAGAACTGTCGTGGCTGTTCCTGGGAACTCGCATCGTTGGCGGTTCGAACAATTGCAGCAATTGAACTTGCGTGTTATTACCTACGTTGCGAGACTTAGACGAAACAGTTTCATTGTTGCTATACCATATCTATTTTCAATAACCAGCACTCAGACTTTACGCACCACATCTCCCCTTTTTAAGAAAAAATGATGATCGTAGAAGAATCATTTTGGAAAATCATTGTATGTGTTCCCAAGCACCTCTGATACAGATGTTCTTAGTTTGAGTTATACAAAGATTGGTTGACTGTTTTTATTTTTGATTTACAATTGAATTATTCTATTCTCGTGCACTACTTTATGTTTACGTGTGTTACAATTTTTTATAATTACGTTCGGGTAGTTTATTGAGATGATTTCGTATAGTCCATTGTTACCATCTCCTGTTTTCTGTTACCTCCTGATTTTAGTAATGGTGTATCTCCTAATGACATGTCTATAGGGTTTGCTATCGCCGATTGTTCCGTTGTAATTCATAGCTAATCAGTGATTTACATGGAATTTGAAAATTTGGTCCGTGAAAGTATTCTGTGCTATTTCAACAAACCATTTGAAGCAGTCCGTGTTATTTCAATTCGAAAAATAATACCTGTTATTCCAAGAGAAAGTATCAAATGCTCCTGCACGTTTTTTTTTCTTTTCAAAAAATACCAGTAGTTTCGTACAACTTTTTCAAAATAGCACCATTTCTTCTTCGACAATTTATTTTTCTGCAAGATTTGTGCCTTTCCTTTACCGAAATGTTGGTGATGTTTTATTTTCATCGCTATTCGATTTTCTCAATTGTCATGCAGTTCTACTAACTCGTAATAAGGGTTTCTAATCCCTAAATTCATTACGAGAACGAATACAATATTATGTTAACAAAAATTGAATTATTTTGAGCAAAAGCATGAGCCTGACTTAGCATGACCTGCAGTTGCTACTTTGTTTCTTCCAGGTCAGCTGTAATTATGAAGTACGCAACTGAGTTCACGCAGTGTTTTTTTCATGCAACTTTATTTGAATGACCTTACTAAATTCGAATGAGTCTTACTGAAATCGATCCTGAGGAACGATTTTAGTAAGACTTTTAGAAAGATTAAAAGAAGAGGTCTCAATTGAGAACCTTGCGGGACACCAGAAATGACTAGAATCGGATTTTAGTTGTGTCTGTTAACTGTTAACTGTTTGTTGGCGGTTAGTTCAACCCTCTAGAGCCCAGTGCCGCCTTTAGACACGCTTCAGTTGAACATCCAAAAAGCTTCAATAAACACTTAAAAAATGTTAATAAAGATTCATAATGATTTTACCGAGGTTCCTCTGAAAAATAACTTGGGCACTAGAGGGTTAACATGATGTATGTCACTCCAGGAGTTCTGGCTCAAGCCCATTTGTTTGCAATTTAAAGAGTAGCATTGGTATGTCTATGCGATCATATTCCTTGCTAGAGGCTATGTGAAGAGCTTCTACGTGGTTTCGATTATCAATTGCATTCAATAAATAGTTTTGGTCGATGTTGAACGACCCTTGAAGAAGCCACGTCGCTTCTCAGTTGAACGGTTTTTAATTTGAGGATAAATTGCTTCGAATAGCTTCGAAATGCAAGAAATTATGGCTATTCCATGATAATTACGTATGTCGGATTTTTTTTATCAGGATTACAAATAGGCACAAGAAATGAGTTTTCCCATTATTTTTTGGGAAGCATATTTCAGTTCCTTAGTCGTGTTTAATATGAGATATCCTAAAGACTCCATTAAAAGTCCAGTGGATACAAAAACTCTTTTCTTTTGACTGGTTTTAAAGTTGTAATTATTTGCAAAGAATTAAGTAGAGCCCCAGAATCGATTTTATTTCATGTAATTTCTGTTGGTATGTAGTTTCTACTATTGATTTGATATGAGATTGAACTTAAGGCCCTTAACATCTCAAAATGCGAATAGCAATATTGCTCTGCGTCTGAATTTCTAAAACTGTCAAAAATCGCATTTAAAGCGAGATCATCGTAAATAAATTTAAAGAAAAGTAATTACTATTGTTTTCAAGATGTTATGAAAACCATATATTGAGCATAGATATTGCTTTCAGCTAGTTTTCAAGCATTTTTTTCCCTTAAACTATTCCCAAAATTAATTTAATTGTCTTCTCAGCTCATTTCGTTGGATTGTTGCATACTTTTTTAGTCGATCAAAGCCGTCACATCACGATCCGATCGAAATTATTCATCTATAGATGAAACTGTCATTTACAACTTTTTCATGTGGATTTTATATATCGCTGACATTATGCCCTTACAAAATTTGTTCATTTCCCTGATCAAATTCAGCGCTTTACTCAATTACTTGAGCAAATTGATCCATTTGACCACGGTAATTGAAATTAGTTTGTTGTACGTGAAAAAAAAAACAACAACCTTATTCAATTCCTTTGTAATCATTTTATCACACCATCGGGTAATGAATCAAACCCGCGCGCGACCTGGTAACGTTTATCGACCGCTGTTGATGACGCGCACTACAATAGCAAGCACCATCGTTCATTGATTCCTGCTCAGTTTACGAACTTCAAGTACGCCAATTATCACCCCCCAGGCGCCTACGGACCGGTCGACCGACACACCGCACCTTTCCCCTGTGTCGTGGCCCAGGCAAGTCTCCCGAGTGGGTGTATCCGAGAATTCCACTCTGTCGTCACTAATTATTCGGAAGCAACGATCTCGTGAAATATTCATGAGATAGTTGCACAGGAGCAAACAGCTGCCAACGGACGAACGGCGATGCTGGTATGTGTCAAATTTTGCATTGTTATTGCCACGGGACTCGTGTGCCCAGCTGATGACAGATTAATCTGCCGTTGAATTAGATGCTAATGGAATTTTAGGTAATCTGCTGTCGTTTCACTTAGCGATGGCTTCGACCAAAACAGGTTGAAATCGATCCTCATTTAGTAGCTTTTACTTTTTTTTTTCAACGATTCTTAAGTAAGATTAGCCTAGTAATCGAAAGAAGTGACAGCGCAATTAACTCTTCTTTTTTTGAAGTAGATACTTCTCTCAGGAAGTTCGGCTACATAGGGATGTAAAATGAAAATCTAAAACCGAAAAAAGTTAAAAATATGTCCAATTTCAATGCTAATAAATCGGTTAGTATTCGATGGATTTCCTTCGTTCTTGCAGCAGTAGATTGAAAAATCTTCTAAGATTCATCCCAAATGAAGATGATTGTAATTTTATTATTCAAACAATTGTACTATTGAAAATAGTCAAGCCTTGTCAAAACGCAAAATTCGACCTCTGATTGGTCGTTACATGATTGCTTCCCAAGCACGGTCGACAGAATCACATACCTTGCAACTGAAAATATGCTGTTTGGCCTATATAAGAGCCTGTTTCAGCCGAAGCCGCTTATAATAGTTCTAGACAGCGACAACAGCAGTCATCCCTTAGCAGTAGCAGTGCAGTGGATACCAGCGATAGCGGATAGCGGCGGAGCAATGGATGGCGCACTAGTTGATGCAGGGACAGCGGATAACAATGGCAGCGTATAGCGGCCACAACTGTGGCATGGCTACGATTAGCGTAGCAGTTGCAGCGGGTATATCTGACCATGAAGCATTTATGCAATAATTAAATGAAAATTGCAATTGCAGCAATCGACCTTTTTCAAGGCTACTAAATGTTTTTGGAAGAGCATAATGAATGGTTATTGATAAACCGCAACTGAGGTTTTATGCTGCTGCAAATAAACAGCAGTGTGATATTTATTACGATTTGTTGATACTGTGCTTAACAAGCGGTATATACGAAACCAATCCGATTTCAAAATGACTGACACGCTAACAGCCGGGTTATCTTCCTTATAAAAGTATTCTACTTCAACCTTGCGGTCGTGGCTTTGCACACAACCCTCCTGTGTTTTTTTTTCTCTATTACAGGTGAGCTCCCAGTTCAGTTCAGGATATCGTCGAAGAATTAGAGTAAACTCTTGCGCTGGGAAAATAAAACATTCGATAAACGTTTTTCAGCACGAAACTGATTCTTCCGGTCTAGTGTTGGCTTGTCGGCAGCTTAAATTGCGTTCGCCAGTAGAAAATGAAAGGAGTTATTTTCGGCTGGGTGATTTACAATAAATAACTACGAAATTCCAACCCAATTTTCGCGGTCCCGCTTTTACCCCATAGTTATAGTATACGAACCACTATACTTTTTTTGTGGCGGTGAATGGTGCGAATGAAAAGCAAAAAACGTGTTCGCTTTTTGCGTCTCTCCCAGTTATACTATACAATATAATGTCCGGAATCCAGCGGAGTGTTCCTTTGATAAAGTGGTCGGACTTTTTTATTGACGCTTAGATTTAGTCGGAGAATTTTACTGTCAGTTTTACTTCTGTCGTCCTATTATTTTTCTGTTTTATGTGCGCTCTCTAATAAATAACAAAAAGTGGTATCTATTCCAAAAATTTACAGTTGGTCCAAAACAAACCAATAATATTTCCAAATCGGCGCTAAGGAAAAACCCTTCCGAAGGATTGTTTGCGATAAATTTTTGTTTGATGTGTTTTCTCTCGGAAGTGGACATTTATTCGGTCGTCTCCGGGTTGCAGCCAGGCAGGCGGACTAAGTGGATTATAAAAATCCCAAACGATTTTTCCGGGTAGTGTGATAGCAAACAATCAATAGCTGAAGGGCCATGAACGTCAGTTTTATTGCCATCTGTCGCAAGAGAGACAACAGCTCCAGCGAGCAGGCATTAGTAAGCCATTTAACGACGAATAACGGTTTTGTAAGGACATCATCCTTCGAACTACTTAAGTTTGCCCTATATTGCGACTCGATAAAACTAAAAGAAAAACAACTTGAATGTAATTTAAAATTTACAAAAAAATATTTCATAATTTGAATGCCTTCCTTCTACAATATGACAAAACAACTTTGAAAGACCTTTGAACATTTTCTACATAGATTAAGCGCAGAACCTCACCAAAAACATCCGGCGAATAATTCCAGTCGTTTCTGAAAGTGGCAAGTGGCTGCATTATCTAACATTTTTATCCAGCTGTCGCTCGTTTTCCACTGACGGAAAAAGTGGCGTTTTACCGCGTGAGCCGGTAAGCAACATCGGCCGTACGACCTAACGTAGGTACGTAGCAAGCGCCTCATCGTTATCCGACCGAGTAATTATAGAGCAGCCTGAGTAAAATTTTAATTTTAATTTTCATTTCAATTCCGCTGCACGGTCTTTTAAATTCTCCGAGTTTCACCGAGTGCTATTATTATACATAATGTGCAATAATTGCGTATCAGAGCATCCTCTCATCTCATCCTGATGGGTATCCCTTGTGACATGTTAGCCTTGGATAATGTGAAGCATTAAATCTACTCCCAGTCTCGCTCTGGTCGCCAACAGTTCATGAACCAAGTGTCAGATTAAATCGCGTGCACTCTGCTGCTTGTCTGCCTCTGATCGGACGATAAGAAAAGCACAATTTTCCCTCACGGTAAAACTTCCTACAAATACGTTATTGCTATTTGTTATGTGTCGCAACCCAATTAGAAGCACCAGTCTGTTGCCGTATCTCGAATTATAGTTAATTTGATTTATTGTACTAGTTACGATTATTTTTAGCTTATGAAATTGAAATATAAAACGCCTTATTGACCGGCTATCAATCACGGGATAGGTGCTAAGTTTATTGGCTACGTCCGAAGCCCTTTGTGTGATTGATGAGACCTTGCTTTGGCAAAAAGAGAGCCTGTTGTTTAGATCGATATCTGTATGGCTCTGTACCGATAGTCATCTATTATTCGCTCAAAACACATTGCTCTGGTCGAGATCAGAGTAATCAATCGAACGTACATTATTGAAGACCCCTTTCACTGGAATAAAATATTTCTGCTGACTGTGAAAATCCTCACTGAACTGAACTGAATGGAAATGTATTTTATTAACTTTCCCAATCTCCTTCGTGGGATTCTAAAAGTGCCAATCGCAATCGTCCGTGAGAAAATGTATTGCCGCAACTTTTCAGAAATATCTTTTCCAAACCCACGAACCACTTTTCACCAAGCTCGTGGGCTTAGGCAAATGCTTCTTGATTGTTCGCTTCATTACACACCAGGCTGAATGACCGAAGTTTACAAATTATTCGACAGGCCCTGAGTTTTTTTTTTGTGTTTCCTTTTCACCGATTTTTTTTTTGCGCTGAAACTTGATTGATCTTTCATGAGTTGGTTTTCCTGCGCAGGTTTGACGCCCTGTAACCGGACAGGTATGCAGGAAACAGAGGAAAACCGTGAATAAATCATGTTCACGGGATTGCGGCAAATTTAATTTGAACATCAGTTTATCCCCTTTTTTGTTTTTGTGATGACGTGTTTTTACGTAATACTTTTGCTGGAGCCAGACTAGCTACCGAATGGACGACCCTTAACACCATTATGGGGCGCGATGGAAATGATTTACACTGATTGCTTTTTGCGCGAGCCTCAAAATATGCTCAATGCAGTACTTGTTTGCGTTCACCTACCGGAATGATGCGAAAATGTTTATACCGAAGTATTTGAATTCAAACGTTTGGCCACGCAAAACAATTATTAATGAGTTTAAAAACTAGACAGTTTCCGATGAGTAACAGTTATTGTCGCAATAGCTGTCAATGCACCGCTAACAATCGATTCGACACCAGATTATACGCCACGTTATCCGGGATCATATATCAAGGCAAATGATATTAAATATTTTTATTTTTGATTTATGATTTGGTCTCAGTTGAAAGCATTCCGGCGGTAACGCCTAACTTGCGAAAAACAGTACCCGGCGGAGTTTTTCCTGGAACTCTCTAGTGAATGTTTCCCACGAGGGTAGAGCTTTGAAAAATAAATGTTCCGTGTCGGTAGATTATGACTGAAGCACGGGATATCGTACCCATTGGCTGACAGTCAAGGCTGGTTTTAGGTTGAACACATTGGAAATACATTCTTAAATGGTGTCTTAATTTTATTGCAGCTTACATAAACCATTCACGAACCCGTCGGTTTGAGTAATATTATATCACTGAGATCGAAGCTGTCTGCTTTGTGATTTTAATACCCTAACTCCATTCGCTTCATAAAAGTTAGTGATCTGTGAGGATCTTTGCAATTAAAATAATTCATTATTTTACTACTAAACAAAGGAGCTACCCCACACGTTATACGAATGGCAATCTGCAATGAAAACAAATTATTTTCTTAGCCCTCAAAATTGAGCTCTGATTGCTACTGGTAGATACAGTACCCGCTGCTACTTAGTTTGGACTGTGCTAGTGGCCATCCACCAGTAAACTGATTGGTTTGAGCAAAAGCAGGCTCTTGAGTAGTCCAGGTGGTGCATTTCCGGTTAACTAGGTATAATATTCTTTCGACCATGTTAGGAAAAGCGAGCATTAACATTTATCACGCTGGTGTTTGGTGTTGCATATTGCAGAAAATACTACAAGGTATACAGCCCTAGGGTTGTATGAAATGGTGACGTGGGACTAAACACTGTAATTAGGGGATTTTTTGTTACAATATACAGAGTCTGCTGACAGAATCAATGTGTTTGCTCAACGACTGTACGTATTTTTATTCTCAGCCTCCCCTGGAAATCAATTTTTGAATTATATATTCAACAACACTCGAAAAAATATCGTTTATATCTGACGATATTATGCCTGTAGTATTTTTTTGTGCAAACAACATGTATTTGACAAGGACAAGCATATCGTGCTTGTTGAAGAAGCACCAACAAATTCTCGTAATGCGTCAAAGTTAATTCTGACTTTCTGACTCTATATCCTCAAAAACCAAATCCAACAATACTTATCATAATGAATGGTTTTGTCTTATTCAACTCTGATTAAATCAAATCTATAATATGGATCTTACTATCGAAATAATATGGAAGCCCCTACAAAGGTTCATTAATTGGCAAACATATAAAGATTTTTCAAACAAAATTTTTTACAAGTTTCAGCAAAAAAATCGTAGCAATCAACAATTCCATTTTTGTTTTTTTGCTTGGCAATTTTTTTCATTTGCCTACAACTACTGTATGTAACATTCGCTGTATTACGAAGACAGCTAATATACGTTTATTTTGGTAAAGCTTAATATAATAATATATCATCTAACAATTTTGAAATGTAAAAAGGGATTCTGAATAAATCTTAGTAAATGAACAAAAAATTCACAAGCATTCGCAGGCTCTTACTCTTCTACGAATGTATATATTTAGGAATTTACTCTTTCGATACTATTCGGTCACGATTATTTAGTGAATATCGAAGATAAAATTAAATAAATATCCGTTGCAAAAATTTTCAATTCTTGTTGAGTAATTTATGGTAATCATATTTATAAGTTAAACTTTCAATCACCATCAACAGCAGCATTGCAGTTCTTCCTCGATTGCACACGTATAGAAATGTTACAAAAGTGTACCACTGCAATACGAATAAAAGTGAACCGCTGAAATGTACGAATCGAAGAGAACCGCTGCAATCATAGACGACGAGAGACCTGCGGTTCTTTACTTCACTGGTACTGTTGCTTTTACCGGAATGTTTTCTTTCAAGGCATCAGTTTTTATTAGGTTCTGGAAGCAGTTATAGAAATTGTTCAAGAATGAGGATTGTTTCGAACATTTTTGAAAACTTTTACCTTCGAGACATCATATTAGTCTAAGCTCATGGAAGCAAAAACAATTTGACCTATTGGGACGGGAAGACTCTGTCAAGTTTTATTTCAATATTGATACAGAGAATATCCCAGGGAACGGATGGTGTCCATTCACGTCGTCTGTGCTAGGAATGCTCGCGTGTAATTGGTTCATCATTCGCGTGAATTTGTTATTGAAACTTTTTATCAATTTTACCGCTTAGCAATGAACCCTAATGGGTGATAACTAGCATATTGAAAAATTGTTATACATTTTATCTATCCAAAAACATGTTGGTTTTGTTATCCATCATGTGGTTATACTTTTATTAACGTTTGAAATCTGACGCAACATTTGCCAGTTTCATTACCAATTTTACAGAATGCATCTCAGTATAGTAAACAAAGACGTAGTCCCACGTCAAAAAAAAATTCAGTTCGTATGAGACATGGAGTAGACGTCGAATTTTCAACCGTCTTTGTCAATGCGTTTTAACGTTTTGAATGAAGTGTTATGATTGAACGAGAAAATATAACAATTGAATATTTAATTTGTCCTCTAGAGGACAATTTATTGTTCAGTTTAGTATCGGATATGATGGTAATCGTATCTCTCTGTAGTTTCTGACAGTGGGAATAAGTCACTCTTTTGATAACACTGTATAAAACTGTTTTAATACTGACAATTTGACGGCCGACAGATTTTGATTGCCAACACTCTGTCAATGTGCATTTCGCTGAAGGAAATATCGGCCAATGTAGCCACCGTTGATTCTGTCGCTACTGCACAAAGGAAGCTTTTTAGTAGAGGAAGTAGTGTTACTGCACTTACCACTGATGCTGCTATTACTACCGCCGCTGGTATTCCTGCTGCTGATATCCGCTGCCGCTGTCGCGGGACCATCTACTAGTAAATTGATTCGTTAGCGCAGAAGCAGACTCTTATGTAGCCCAAACAGTGCATTCTCCGTTAACTAAGTATAATATTATGTAGACCATTCTAGGGAAACCAAGCATTAAGCGACCAATCAGAGGATGAAACCGGCATTTCAACAAGATTTGACAGTCTTCAATAGTCAAACTGCAATTTTCTGCATTTGGGCAGGGGTATTGATAATTTTTCAATCCATTGCTAAAAGTTTGAAGGAAGTCGGTTAGAAATTGACTGAGTTTTGAAGATTTGAAAGTGGACAATTTTCGTGACGCTCTCGATGTTTTCGGTTTTTCAATTTGTACCCCTATGTTGCCGTAAGATGTAACTCGACGTCAAAAAAAATATACTGGCCTACATTTAATCGGCTAATTGTTGTGTTTTAGGGCGCCATATCTGTGTCAAAACAATGACTTTCCAGCTCATGCAGTATGATGAACAATTTTTTTAAGATTTTTATATTATGTTCATTCATTTTTTTCGTCGATATATTGACATTTTTACCGTATATTGATGAAATTTGTCTTGGGTGATTGCTCTTGTATTCATCTCAACACCTGTATTCATCTCATCACCGTCATTTGTTCATTTTAACGTCAAATTCCTCCAAATGTATCATTTCATTCAAAGAACACGGCAGCTGAAGCGCATCGAGAGTTTAAAATAGTTGAATAGGTTGTGTATAAGACTCGACTGTGAGATTAGCGTATAATCACGACAGCCTGTCTTTAGTCAATGTATTTTGCTACAGATTGGGGAATAAACTCTATTGAGGTTGATCAATTTGATTTGGGTGAGAATATTTTTGTTTATAAAGGGCCAGCTAAGGATGGTGGAGAATAACAATGGTCGATAAAAGCTGCCCTAAAGGTAGAAATATCTACCCTAGAAAGATTATAGCTTTTTAACCATTCCTGTAAAATTTGGTGCCTCTAGCCAGTGTAGAAATGCGCTAACTTACGTGAGAGTCGGAGAGTAATTACTCGCCGGATTCGTTGCTTCAACGTTATGATTATGAGAAAACTCATTAAGCTCTCTGAACAAGTGTTGGTGGATGGGGCACCAAAATTAACGGGAATGGCTAATAACCTATAATTTTTCATTTTTTCTAGTATGAGCTCTAGGGCCACACTTATGTTGACCAGTGTAATTCAGGTCTATGGCAACAAAGTATTCCATCACAGCTGCCAGATAGATAATTTTATTGGCGACAAGAAAACAGCAGACACGAATATACTTGGAGCTGGAGGCCAGTACGATTCAAGCGGGAATTGACACACTCTGAAATTATTTCTCATTAAGTAAATTTAAATTAAAAAGCGAGATTGTTACAAAACTCTCTCTTTTCACCACTATCAGCAATGTTTTGGCAAGTGTCAAAAGCTAACTTCTTCAATCGAATGATTTTCGGGCGCTAAGCAGTGCCATTGGTATGTCATAAAAGTACCATTTCCCGATGACACGGGGTTATTCTAGTTTTATCTCTGACAAAAATGCCACCAGATAGGCCACCAACGCGCCCAGCACGACCTACCAGCAAATGGAACTCGGTATAAGATGAATTGGACTTTGCTTTTCATTTCTGGACCACGATCAGACATTGGAACGACAACACTGATGTGATGTTTCAACAATACGTTTTTGCGTAATTTTTATCAATAATAACTACACTTTTGGCGAACGGCAGAAAAGTAATAATCATCTCAATCAAATAATTTTTTAGCAAAAAAAAATTATAGCTCCATTAGTCGAACTCTAACCGTGATGGTGAAAACAGTGATCAGACGGATACGCCCGTTCCGGTTTCTAAAACATCTTGGCCCTATTGGACAACCCTCAGAACATCGAGAGGAAGCCCGGTTCTGGACCGCCGTCGACCCAAAGCTCCATGCTGAGGAGGAAGAGCTGAAGAGGAAGAGCGAGGGAAACGTGGCTACTTCGCTGCGTGCGCTTAGTCAGTGCTACAGTGAAAACATACCCGGCGAACATGGACAGCAACGTCAGGAAGCGATAGTCCCGTCATTCTCCCGGCGAATAGCAACTTGGCGGTGGTGATGGATGACGGAATCTATCTCACTCTGGATGGCAACGACTGGCAGGGCGATTCGTTTTTACTTCCCCAACAAAGGAGGTTTGCTCCGAGGTGAAGGTCGTTTTACACAACAAGTTTTTGAAAAATATACTGCTGTGGCAGATAATCAGCAAGAAGGGAATGTAGCTCCGGACTGGCCACGAAACGGGGAAACTTAAAGTACTAAGTGCCTGCCGGAGGTTGCGTCGTTCATCAAAAAATACCATAAGGGTGAATACGCGGTGTTCTGGTCGGATCTGGCGTCGGCCCATTACTCGAAGCGTTGGAGGAGATGGAGCGGCTGAATATCGATGTGCTACCCAAGTCGGCGAACCCACCCAACGTCCCCCAGCTGCGTCCCATCGAAAAGTTCTGGGCAAACCTGAAGCGTGAAATATACTCCAGCAATTTTGTCGCAGAAAGTGGGGCGGACTTGATAAATAAAACGAAGAAAGAATTTAAAAACATGCCTACACGTAAGTTTTCGTCTGCTTAATTACCAGAAAGCGGTTCGCGAGAGCGTAAAATTTTTTTGTAAATAAGCTAGTATAATTATCTTCCAGCGAAAAATTTACCAATCTTAGATTTTTTTACGACTTTCCGAAAAAGTCCATACTCTTAACACAAACGTTATTCAAAATCGCCTCCTGCTCTGCTACGACTTTCCGCAGCTCTGCTTGCTGCTCGATACAGTTTTCTGCATGTTTCTGTATGTGACTACTGAGACTTCTAGCGGACATGTCGTTGTGCACTTACGCGAGCAAAACAACAAACAGAAACAACAAAATGTTTGTGCTGGGGAAGGAAGGTTGGTTGGGGAAGAAAAAATGGTTGAAATATGGTTCGAAAAGCTCTACATGTTTTAATCACAATTTTCCGCATTGTGGTTAGCGAATAGCTGATTTTCCAATCAACTGCTATAAAGCAAAGCCTTGGTGCTACATTCCGTATCGGAACTCGACCTTCTGTTTCTTATACACAGACTTCGCAGCCAACTGTTTAGTGTACAGGACAATCGCGGGGCTAGCGCTACGATCCTACTGACACTAACAGTACCTCCCGGGCCGAGACTCGAACCCACGACAACTTGCTTGTTAGACCAGCATCGTACCGCGAGACCAACTGGGAGGTGGAATCAACTGCTATAAGAACGAAGGAAATGCGTTGGATAATGAAAGAGTTGCAAGCATTAGAAATTGGACAATTTTCGTGACGCTCTCGATGCTTCGGATTTTTCAATTTGTACCCCTATGTTGCCGTAAGACGTAACTGTACGTTAAAAGTTCACGAAAATGCTGCTCTAAGCGAAACAACGTGTCATGATTGGTTGTGTCACATTCAAGACGAAAATTTAGCTGCTGATGACTGTCCACATGCAGAAAAGCCTCATTCTGTCCACATGCAGAAAAAGTGATTCTACTGCATTACAACGCTCGGCCTCATACCACCAAAATCGATTAAAACTTACATAGAAACGCTTAAATGACAATACTTAGAAAATTGAATTAGGTAGGTACTATTTTAAATTTCGAGGGAAATTTTATGAACCAACGAACCGAGTGCCTATGGGAAATCCACTTTTTTATATTAGTATTTTATGAAAAACTTGAAAAATCAACCAAAACGAAATTATTTCTTATATTAAATACAGAAAAAAATCACAGGAGGGTTGTGTGCAAAGCCACGACCGAAAGTATGAAGTAGAATACTTTTACAAGAAAGATAACCCGGCTGCTTGCGTGTCAGTCATTTTTCCTAGTAAATAAATGTTGACCGTTCATTGGCAGTATTGAACATTTTGTGAAAATGAAGTTGAAGTACTACCCAATTTCAGTTTGCACATATAAATACGACCTCAAAAGAACAAACTCTTTGCGGCGCAAACAAGTTTTGGTTACAGCTCAGAACGAGAAAATATCAAATCTTCAATTCATTCAAAGCACTCATTAAGGCAACAAAATAACATGTATTGTGTCGCGGCTTGGAAGAAGAAAATGTTCCCGTCCCCGTGTCGCATGAAAGCAAATTGTTGCGTGTTTGATATTGCCGACGGTAGACATTAGTATGAAGGTGGAATTTCTGCTGTGATGTCAAACTATAACTGTCTTCTTCGAGACGTTACAGCCTTGTAAATGAAGTGTTATGAATTTTCTAAAAACAGACTCAGCACCGTGAGCAGAACTTACCGAACTTTTCTATTTGAAATCGGATTTGTTTCGCTTATACCGCTTGTGATGCACAGTATCAACGAATCGTAATAAACATCACACTGCTGCGCAAGTGCAGCATCATCAAACCACAGTTGCAGTTTATTAATAACCATTTATTATGCTCTTCCAAATACATTTAGTAGCCTTGAAAAAGGCCGATTGCTGCAATTGCAATTTTCATTCAATTATCACATGAATGCTTCATGGTCAGATAGCGCGCGATATCTGCTCTGACATAACAAATTTTTCGAATGTTGTGGAATGGGATACCTTTGTTATTATTTTTACTTATACCATTCTACAACGTTCGAAAATTTTTATTTCGTATGTCGTAATACTAATGTACGAAAAATACACCTCATTCATTATGGCTCAGAGCGATCTTCCGATAAGCCCCACATTTATTTTTAGTTCCTACAGATTTTCTCAGTTTCGTTACACGGATGTACAAAAATGATTTCTTGTGAACATTCTGTCAAGCCGGACCGATTAAGCTCTCATAAAGGCAACGAAATAACATGTCGTGTCGTGTCGTGTTGCGCGGCTTGGAAGAAAAAATGTTCCCGTCCCCGTGTCGGATGGAAGCAGATTGTTGCGTGTTTGATACTGCCGACGGTAGACATGAGTATGAAGGTTGAAATTCTGCTGTGATGTCTAACCTTAACCGTCTTCAAGGCGTTACTCCATGTTAATGAAGTGTTGTGAATTTTCTAAAACAGACTCAGCATCGTGAGCAGAACGTGCCGAACTTTTCTGTTGAAATCAGATTTGTTTCGTATACCTATACCGCTTGTTATGTACAGTATCAACAAATCGTAATAAACATCACACTGTTGTGCATTTGCAGCAGCATCAAACCTCAGTTGCAGTTTATTAATAACCATTCATTATGCTCTTACAAGAACATTTAGTAGCCTTGAAAAAGGCCGATTGCTGCGATTGCAATTTTTATTCAATTATTGCAAAAATGCTTCATGGTCAGATATACCCGCTGCAACTGCTACGCTATTCGTATCTGTAGATGACTGCTGTTGTCGCTGTCTAGAACTATTATGAGCAGCTTCGGCTGAAACAGGCTCTTATTTAGGCCAAATAGCATATTTTCATTTGCAAGTTATATGATTCTGTCGACCGTGCTTTGGAAGCAATCATATAACGTCCAATCAGAGGTCGAATTTTTCGTTTTTACAAGGCTTGACTATTCTCCATAGTACAAAAGTTTGAATAATAAAATTACAATTATCTTCATTTAGAAAGAATCTTAGAAGATTTTCCAATCTATTGCTACAAGAACGAAGGAAATCCATCGAATACTAACCAATTTATAAGCATTTGAAATTGGACATATTTTTCACTTTTTTCGGTTTTAGATTTTCATTTCACATTCCTATGTAGCCGAACTTCCTGAGAGAAGTATTCTACTTCAAAGAAATGTCTCTTGCATCTCCTTGGAATTCTGATATATATTAATTCTTTTCTAACATTTCTTCACAAGAGATTGATTACATTTTGAACATTTTTGACATCTTTGACAAATACGACATTTTTGAAATTTATGACACAATTTCAATGAAGTTGACATTTTTATGTTATTTTTTTGTTACGTTAGACTTTTGAAAAATTTAAAATTATACTTGATTAAAATATGTGTTTATATCATTTAATGCGTTCTGTTTTTATGAGTGCAATCAGCATTCAGATACAGATAAAAATTCTCTTTTATATATAATTAACTTATTTACAGTAATTTTAATGGAATGTTGAGTTATTACAATTCGCTAACCAGACCATGCATTTTCTAGTTGTTTCGGAGTTAGTTTTCCTTCCAGAAATGTCACATTAGCTCAACTAGTTCCATTATGAAACCTCACAGATCCTCTTGGCAGACTTGTGTTTTTTGCGTGGAAAATCAGAAAACAACACACCATATTCAACGGGTGCAAAACTCGCACTAATTATTTTTTTCGTGTTCTCCACCGTACGTCACCGGAGGAAGATCGCCGCGGAATTTATTAACTGTTGACAGCCTTTCAAACATTAGCATCGCGACCTCATCTAACGTCTTCTTCCTTCTGCTGAAATTGGAGGTAGCTTGGTGTGACCGCTATAACATATGTTTTTAATGTCTGATTATTCAACTCTTTGGGAGCCGTTTTGACACTGCCGTAGAAAAATAAACCAAATTTCAGCGATTAATTGCTTAAGTAGTGTTAAAACTGTCAGAAGCATAGATTAGATGTCAACTTTGAATAATAGCACTTTCCATGAGTCTCAGTTTAAACTGAACGGCAGGCGATACGCGTATGTGACCTGACGTTGTCAGCGCTCTAGCATAATGGCGGTTTATAAATAATTCTTTTTTACAGTTTTCCTCGTGTGCGCAATTACCATAAACGCACAATGATCGTGCTATTTTTGTCGTTCCTCCGGATCTCAACGCTTTATTCCCGCTAACGCGCAATTATTCCCGCTTGATGGAGACGAACAGTGTTTCAACTTGTGCAAAAGTGAAGAGTAACGCAGGTGTATCTTCACAAGAAAATCTCTCTTCAATGTCAGTCAGTGGCTCCCGGCTCCCATGTTTCGATCCATCATTATGAATTTTTCCTTATGTTAGCCAGAAAATTCAACGACCGTCCTTTTTTCGCAGTGTACGACGATTTTCCACTGACCAGCTGTACGATGACGTCGTGCTCAGCCGCTCAAGCAGCATTACGGTACGTTATTTACTCCCAACAAGACGTATTTCGGCGTAAACTAATGAGTAAACAGAGAATAAATTTCACGCCGTAAGACTGGAACAACGAATTCGATGTGAAAGCTGGCACCGAGTTTCCGAGTCCGGTCGGATCGGATTAACTCCTTAGAATTTGTTATATTTTTGGAACCCGTGCTTTTGCTGGTTGCGGAATTTGGGACAGCCGATTTCCTCCACCCCCTCTGTCCAGCATTGGCCAGCATATTGGGAGTTAGCTTCTACGGAACTGGGCCGTTTATAACCTTAACACGTGCCTTTCCATTATGTTTTCTGTCTCTCTCTGCTTCACTGTGACCTCATGATTTGCTGCGGTGGAGTAAATGGAAGAAGAAACAGTAGCAACAAAAAAATCGAATGGATATAGTATAAATAAGTTATGACTTGAACGTGTTTGGATGAGGTTTATTATTCTTTATTACCTCGTGAAACCGCCGGCGATCGGGCGGGAGTAAGTCTGCAGGGACCTATTCCGTAGAACGGGTAAAACCTCGCGGTATCGTTTTATGATTAGCGTTTTTCTCATTTTTTTACGAGTGCGCAAGTTTGGAGGGGAATTATAGGCGGCTTGCTTATGCAATATTGACTACCAGCACAACCACCACCACCTGAGATATTACTGCCTGCAGCCGGGAACTTCCTAATCGGATTGGATGCTTTTAAAAAACCTGATTACCATCCTCTGTCTACGGCCTAAAGTAATGAACGGATCAAAATTTCTTTATGCATGAGAAACGTCTTGCAGGGAAATGCCTCTGGGGAAGCTTAATTGCTTAATTAAGAAGTCAATCTTTTTTTATATGAATAAACTAACAATGTTGTATGTAATATAGTTTTCGTTGAATAAAATCAAGAGCCATCATTATACTTCAAAATTACAAGAGCTAGTGACTACTCACTAGACTAAGTTCTGTTTATCAAGAAGAATGCATCTTTATAATGGGGGTCACCAATTGCTGTCGATTGATTGGTGTCAAATACCTATAGTTTTTTTTTGGTTCACCAAAATGGGGGCGATGATTGCTAAATAATATATAAGTTATTGTTATAAAATTATAAAATAATATGATTGACACGTTTTCCTCACAAATTTTTATATATTTAACATCATTATAAGAGGAGTTATGTATGAACAGACATTTGCTCAAAAAAAAGGAATAAATTTATATAAATGTTGGAATATTATCTATGAAATAGAAATTTTGAAAAATAGGTGTCTTTGTTTTTATTTTATTTTGTAAAATAATTTAGTAAAGAAAAAAATTATAAAAAGTAGAAGGGCCTGGGCCTGAATGCACAAATGCTTCGCTATACTAGCTTCGATAGTAGAAAAAATTGTTTTAACTATGAATAATAAAATTCAGAATTTTAACTCTTTCTAACATTTGCCCTATGAAATTCTGTTAAGCAAATATGATTGCTACGGAGGCCACACACAACTGTACGTGGCGTCAAATATACGCGAACCAGCAAAAAGTTGTACAATACCAAAGCGTTTTATATCATCGACTCTACACGGGATGGCAATGCCGATGTGATTTCAAGGGGTATCGCAAATTACCTTTTCAATACAGAGGTTATCAAATAAAATTGCTTAAAAAAAACATTAACAGCGTGTGTGGCAGCAAAATGTATGGAGTTATTCCTTGATATAGATTTTAAATTTTTTTTAATTTTTTTGTATATTTTAGCTATCCAAAGAAATATGGTTGTTACATTCCGTTCAGTTTAAGCAACACTGTTAGCGTTTGAAATCTTTCTCCTTGAACGTTGCATGCTCATTTCAAGTTTTAAAACATGTATCTCTGTTTAGTCTTACGTAAAAAAAAATCGTGAAAAAAATTAAACTAAGTTTTGAAAACAGAATGGACATGTTAAATATAGAGCTGTTTATTACATTACTTGCATTGTTGCATTCGAGAGTAATCGCAAATGATAAATTTAAGCTTACTTCTTCTTTGATGTAGGACAAGGTCTTACTTCAGGAGGGTGGCATGCTGTGGAAAGTGTAACAAAAATGTGGTCTCCTAAAATGTATATTATATTACTACCACTGAACGAATCTCAAACGCCAAAATTTTTAGTATAAGGGTTAGGTTGCCCGAAGCTTGTGATACAAGAGTTGACACATTTTTTGAATGGTGAATCAATGAATGGTATAGTGTAAAATCGTACGTTCCATGTGACATTTTGAATAGGTGAAGTTTTCCTCTTACCGTCTTTTTTCAAGTTATGTCGTTCTCGTAGTTTCGCAAGACACAAACAAATTTCATTTCATATGTAATACGATTTGATGAAACAAGAATCTCATTTCCTATTGGCAACCAGTGGAACTGGACTGACTAAGCTCTTAACCACGCAGCAAAAAATACCTTGTATTGTGTTGCAGCTTGGAAGGAAAACAATCATTTTTATCTCGTGTCGGTTGTCGGCAGATTGTTTTATTTTTGTCCACTCACTCCTATTTCTGTTGAAAAATATCCCATTATCACTGCTAAATATAAATGATATAAATGATAAACCATTATCATTGCTAAAAATCATTGCTAAATATCATTACTCATTGGTATGAGTAATTTCCAAAATCTCCGCACACAACGTACGTTATGCTGATTTCTAGAAACTGTCAAAATACATTTTGCGGAAAAACGTCTTGGTGCAGAAACTCGTTATATATGTTTATTTAAGAATGCATTTAGACAGCGGGACTTGCAAAAGTAAAAGAAGACGTGTATTTTGTTCCACCGTGACCATTTACAAGCTTGCCACGCAACAGTTTATTACGCTGTTGCGTATTGCATATTACAGTTATGCGGCTGGGAGACTCAAAATTTTTGTTTGTGCCGACGATGACTGGTAGTAGGCTGGGAAGTCGAATCAATCATCTTCTTTAACACGTTCCAACATTTTGAATGAAGTGTTATACATGGTCTAAAATGAACGTTTGAAATCGAATAAGTTTTGTATATACTGTACATAGTATTATCGAACTGTGGTGAACATCAAGTTACTGCGTATCTGTAACAGATTTTAACTACAGGTCTAGTAGAAATCATTCACTAATATCTTTCAAATATGTGTCGGCCTTTTTTCAAGTTATTTTATTTCTCCAATTTCGCAAAACGCAAAAAGTAAAGCCTTGGTGCTGCTGTTTTATTATACACAGACTTCGCAGCCAATTATTAAGTATACCGGGGCTAGCGCTACGATCGTACTGAAAATATAAAAGTCAGTTTGAACAAAAATGAACAGCTTCGAAAAACGATACCATAAAATTTTAAAGTTGGTGGGAAACTTCGCTTAACCATAAAATCAAAAGTTGGTCGGAAGCTTCGCATTCTGGTCGTCCAAAGGATTTTCTAATTGCAGTAATCGAAGTAAGTGACGCAAATCTCAAATGGTAAAAGAAAATGTACCATTGGATGAGTTGAGTTACGCAGTACACATGACTTAAAGACTGCGGTTTCCAGCATTATCAAGAGCATATCTGACGATGCTTTTAAGGCGAATTATTTAAAGTACGTTTTAAAAGCAGCAGAATCTATTAATAATGACAAAAGAGTATTCACTAGAACAAGATCTTGCTATATTTGTTGAAGCTTTGCTTTAACAAATGGCAGAGGAAAGTTCTTATATCACTGCTAGGTAATCTAAATTGAAAACTAAATTGCGTAATGGAGATAAAACCCCTTTAAGACACATTTGCTATCGGGAAACTCATCAGAATAATGTTGACCAGGTTTTTGTTCTACGTACTCCTATGTAACACACTCTTTCGGGTTGCGGTTCGGAAAGAAGATAATGAAATTTTTCTCGTGTCAGATGGGAGCAGATAGAACGAGATGCAGCACTCTCAACAACGCAATAGTTTATTACGCTGTTGCGTGTTGCATATTGCATAAGTGCGACTGGGGGACAAAATTCTGTTCGTTTAGGATGGAAGCAGGTAGTAACAGGTGCTGCACTCTCAGCCACGCAACGCTATTGAATGCTGCATATTAATATTTAATACGATATTTGTTTGTATCGAAAGCAGTCAATTATACAGCCCCTGTTTGGTCGAAATCTGTGTTTCAACGTTTGCATAATCAAATTACAATTCCCTGCATTTGGATGGATGCGTTGATAATTTACCAATAGATTACTGCCAGAATGAAGCAAACCCGTGACTGAGTGATATACGGAGTGATAGTATTTACATTTGAAATTGCACATGATTTCATCCTCTGTTCCAATTTTCGTCTTACACCTCTATAGACCTTCCTTGAGACATAGTTCTACATCGAAACTCAGAATCTCGATATTCGCTATCCGGTAGACGCTAATTTGTGTTGGAAACTTTTTAATGAACCTAACCAAAATAATAACCTTAGTCGACAAAGCGAAAAAAAGGTATAATAGAATATATTTACTTTTAGGATTTATTGGGGTAATTTGAGTTTATTTATCATAAACTTTGCTGTAACTCTTTGCGGCTCTTTTAACTAAGCTGTGAGCTAAATTTGGAATCAATTTCATCCGTCTATGGAACAACTTTTAATCAAATTTGGAATAAATTGTTGCTTTGTCCCTCTATGCTGAATTCGAATAGTTTTATTTTTGGTTTATTATTCTCGTTAGAATTACTTAATCAATTCAAACCAAATTTAAAATCATTTTCTTTATTTTTTCTGGATTGCAGAGGCATTAATTCGGAATACTTATGTTTCTTCATTCGTTTTTTCAAAGATATTTTTCATAAATTTCAGAATGAATTTTTGTTTTCTTCTGTTTTTTACGTACTGTAAATTGAGGTGATCACTCTACCTTTTTTGAAATTGTGACAAAAAAAATTTCGTAGTGCTTAAGATTTATCGTATATTTTACTGATTGTGTTTTTATGTGTCTACCTTGCTACTCTTCATGCATTTTCTGCTATTTAAGAAGGTTTTTCATATTAAAATGTTAATTGAAAATGAAGTATATTTTTAGAGATTTATGTTGCATACAAACAATCGGTTCAAGCAGATTTAAAACAACAATTACAACACGTAAAGTTTTTTTTATGTTGTTCCCATATTAGTTCTTAAGATAAACAAATATAGTAGCAACAAGGCAATGGTGAGTTCCAATAATCTCCACAGCTTATTACATATTATCTTCTTAACAAAAACCCAAGACGTAACGTAACATGCAAATTCGGACAATAGCATAAACCATATTCCACGTAGGCTAGATTTTGATGGTTTTGGGTTACCTTTCCTCTCCGTAGATAATTCTTCATATATTTTTTAAAAAATTTGTATGAATCTTGCACTTTTGCCAACATAAACTGTTCAAGTGGAATGTGAAAAACGCCAAATTGCTTCTCACATTTATAAACTCATTCAAGTCGTTTTGAACTGTTTAAATTTGTTGAAGCAGTAAAGTCTCACTCCAAATTAATCATAACAATGAAGTGATCAAAGTTACCCCGGAATATTAACTGATGAAAAACTTTAAGAGCATATTTGAAAACAGCAGAATTATTGCTAAACTTTTAAAGTAGCCAGTATTCATTTCAAAAATATCAAATAGTTTTGTATTTAGTATATTTTTAAAATATTTAAGATATATTAAACAGTGATCAAACTCACACCGGTACGGTACCTGAGAAGCAGCTCTTTTTTCAAGTTTCGATGATATTTTATTTCGACTTTTTCTACCTAATTAAAATGTTTTAGACCATTTTTTATTGTTGGCTTTTTTTTGCTTTCAGAGACGTTTCGCAACTATTTTGAGCTAAATTCGGAATTCTTTCTCTTTTATTCTTATTCGAAGTATCTTTAAATATCTCAAGCAACTTCTACGAGAGCTCCTGTGCATTCGACATTAAATTTAATATAGTTTTTTTTTAGTTTGGTATTTTTTCTGGTTTATTGTTGCTTTTTCAAATTATTAGACACTAATTTGAGATCAAATTTTAAGATGTTTTTTTTCTGTCAATTTGGAACTATTTCCTATTGTGACCTTTCCGTTGTTTCGTTTTGTTTTCAAGGTCAAGGTTGTTTTGCGTTGAATTTTGAATTATACAAAAAAAAGTAACGAACGTTTTACTGACATAGTTTATACCTAATCACTACATGAAGCACAGACCCAAACTTTATTAAATTTTCTTCATAAAAAATGTCCACGTGGACAAAAGATGGGGGGGGGGGGGGTGGCGGTTTTGTCAATGTCTGCGGTTGTTCATGGAGTGGGAAGAGATTCTAAAATGACAATTTTTTGTCCACGTGGAATGTAGACGACCCCCAGGGCGCGACCTGTGTTTAATTGTGTAATACTTTGAAGGTTTGTTTTTCGAATTTTTGATATTTTGACATTTCGAGTTTTAAATTTCTGACTCCAAAAATATTCAACCTATTGTCATTTCGACTTTTGACATTTTGACTTTTGAGTTTAAAATTTTTAATTTTTAGTTTAGACTCCTTATTTTTTTGATTTTCTGAACTTATGACTTTTTATCTCTGACTGTTTCGGCTTTTAGAGTTTTCGATATGTAGGTTTTTATTAATTTTGACTTCTTGATTTTTCGGCTCCATAATATTTTGTTTGTTTGACTTTTTAACTGTATTGCCTTTGGACTTCACGACTTTTCGACCTTTTTACTTACTAGATTTTGGTTTTCTTTGATTTTTCGACTTTCATTCTGTCTTTGCAACTTCGAAAGTCGAACACAACTTTTTTATTTAATTTATTAATAAAGTTGGTGCTGTGTTGTTGCTTTTGAATTTTGTCTAACGATTTTCGAACATGCAAATTTCAGTTTTCTTTGCTTGAGGTTTTTAGTTTAAAACATTGACCCACATTATTTTCATTGAAGTTTTCTTGTTCTTAATTTGTAAAGTAACTCAGAGAAAGAATATTCCGTTACAAGAAAGAACACCTACACGCAGCAGACGGACCAACTGACGAACAGCAGCACTGCGCAGCATTGCTAAACCTTTTCGGCCATGTTAGTAATTTTGTCCAGAACTGTTGCGTCGCGTTTGCTTTCAGCTGTCACTAGCTGTGAGTGAGCACAATACATTGACATAAGACAGGCTGTCGTAATTCTACTTTATTCTTGCGGCCGTGTCTTATAAAAAAAAAATTCTACTATTTTACCTTCACACAACATATATCTTATTTTGATACATCATGGAAGAAACAAATATCTTAGCTTGCATAAAAAACGTTCTGTGCGTGACGCATTACTGGAATTTGATATATCACACCATACTTAGTTTTTGATGATTAAAAGAACGAAAAGAGCAAATCAATTAACTTCGAAATACAAGAACCGAATGGTATTGACAAATAACCCGGAGTGAAGAACGACAAAATAATTAGATGCGTGCGATGGCAGCTCAATCGCTTTGTCGGTCTATTAAGCGCCAATCCCGCGCTACACGATCGGGAAACATTTTTTTCCATCACCTACCCGACATCATAGTTGAGTATAACTCCATCAGATCCCAAATTAAAAACAAACAAACCTTCCCTCAACCCCGTAACGATTTGTAATTCATTCGACCGACGTTAATGGCATGTTTTCTCAATCGCTAACCGGTTCGGAACTACCGACTGTGGCGGACGAGAAAAAAACTCTATCAAAATTTTTCACACATTTCATAAAAGTAAAACCACTGCCTTAGGAGTCCAGCAGGGTGGGACCGGAGGCAGTAATGACGATAAATGAAAATGTTCAACAAACATTTCAACAGCAAGCAAACAGCCAAAATTAGTGTGAATGGTGATTAAATCTCCCCGGTCGCTAGACTACAAATCGAATCGTAGGCGCATTCCGCATTGCTCGAACGGGTGGTCTAGGGTGGGTGGAAAATACTGCGCCCCCAAATTTATTTATCGACTGCACGGACGTTCCCCAGATGGAGCTTCGGAGGGAAAAAAATGTGTGTGTCTACAATCTAGAATCGGCAGCGACTTGCGTTCGGTCCAGTCCAAGTGGCGTCCCGCACTGAATGAATGAAGAGAGCAGAACTCTGATCGAACGTCGCGCGCGCGATATATGAGTCTAGACGTGCTGCGGTTTCTGCTACCGAAAGTCAAAATGGTCCGGGGGTTGCGTGTTAGGTGTGCTGCTTGTGAATGAAGCCAACTTTCGCACAGTTAGCATACGGTTGGATGATTTCGATCGGAAAAATTGATAATTTAATGCTATGCTAAGCTGCGATTTTCGCAACTTTCTGGCTGTGATTTATAATTTATTTATTCGTTTTTTCATAAAATTGAAAATAAAATCCAACGATCTTCGCCTAATTTAATCCACATTTCGGCAACTGTGCTCCACAGCTGGTACCTTTCTGCTGACCCATAATTCGGAAATCGGTAATTCGTATCAATGAATACTGGTGTCTTAAACGAAGCAACTTTGCCGGGTGTGAGGGTGCACCGTGTGGGTGGGATATAATGTACTTGTCGCCGTACTCCGTCCACACCACTCCCACAGTGCAGTACAGTGCTGCCCTGGGTAGTAACGAAATAGAACACGTGGTGTTCGTTATTGTGATGTGAGTGTGGATGTACGCTCGCGAGTGTACTCTTCTTTCCAGTGGCAACCACTAAAAGCCAGAAACGATGATTCGTGTGCCGTATTTACGAGCAACTTTTCAAACATTTTCATAGTCGCTTACCCGACATTAATGAAACAATAAAGATAAATTGAATTTTATTGCTGTTTAGTTTCGTTGTGGCGTTGATTGAAAGTTCTTCTATTTCCTGCGTTTTCCAACGCTTGGGTTCAGCATCGGCTGCTTTTAGCGTATAATGAACGATGTTTGATATTTTTAATTGCTGCATTGTCTGGACCTGGCTGGGTGGCGATAAGTGCACTAAAAATGCTTTTTCGTCTGTTTACAGAGGAGATTGAGACAAGCTACAAACTGTGGTCTGGAGTTTATGATATAATATTCATAATGTTAGGATTTACTGGTTTACAGTTAATGGTGGAAGCAAAAAAATGTGATAAAATTTCAAAACTATACTTCAAACCTACTTATCCTAACTGACGACAACAAATGAATTCCATGGAGAACAACGTATTTTCAGAAAAACAGTACTAGAACAAATCTCAATTAAATCATGATAAACTTTGAATGAATAATATCTCAGAATAAGAAGAATAATAGTTGGCACTAATGCATTCGTTTTTCCAGTCGGCTAATGATAATAATTGTATTTCACCAGTGGGTCTACCTTTTCTTTCGTATAAAGAAAAGATTATAATGTTAATGAAACGATACCAACAGCTGACACGTCACGTTTGCAAACCCAAAAATGTGCTCTCGGCTGTATGCTAGACATATTTAAAAGGTCATTAAAGTTATGTACCAACAAAAATTTGTTTATATTACGGGCACTTGAAAAACAGTTGGTTTACTAGTTTACTTTTAATTACGCTTTGTACTTTGTTTGATCGACATACACAACCGTGATCTTAGGGTATGGAAACAATAGTACATATTTTCTTGGTTTTAATTTTCTCTGCAATATTTTATGCCACAGTTTGGGAAATCGTACAGCCCTAAGGATCCGAAAAGAATGACAGCCAAGCCATCAAAGCAAAATGTCCAATTTAATTTATTCATGATTCCCAGTAACCAGCAAAACCGCCGTTACATGGAATTTCTAACTGTCGAGAGTCAAAGAGCTGAACTTGTGTGTCCTTCACCGTCGAAAGCAAAGATAAACGAACCATAATGCTTCGCTTGCTTAATTGGCACATTGTCAGAGAAAAGAGTCAAAGTTGACTTCCCAAAGGACCAACAACTGACACTCGGCAATAAACAAGACATTCATTGTCGCTGAAATGTCTCAAAAATCCGCTGTTAGACGTTGAATTTATTTATGAGCTTTTTGATGAACCTTTTGTTAAACTTTTCACTCACAAACTTTGATTGAAGAAGATTGGCACCGGGGCGGAGATGCTGACTTGGGGTTTTTTGATTTTGATCATCACACTTCACACTTAGACAAAATATTTGTCAAACACTCAAAACTAAGCACTGACATATTTTTTCCCTCGTTTCAGATCATTATGTCCGAAAAGGACAAAACCAAGCTGGTATCGACCGAGAAGCGAAAGGCCGACGAATGTGAACCGGTGAAAGATCTCAAAAAGGTAAGTAAAACGAATTCGATCAGGAACGGGAAGCCTGTGCAACAGGGCGGGTTGGCTTTTCAAAAGGAAATTGTTTGTTAATCTTCTTTCCATTCTGCTCAGTACAAATTCCATTACGCTTCAACAGCATCCGTCACCATTGTCGGTTAAATTATTGAATTGTCAGGGAAAAATCTTCTACTCACCCTTCAATCTCTTTTGAAAGTATAAACAATTACCGAGAAAATCCGCCTTTACCTTTCATAATGTACCCGAATTGAATTTGTTGACTGTGTACCTTCAATAATTTACCTTTGCTTCCCAACGTTTGAAGCTCGTCTCGTGGAAAAAGAGCTTAACGAAGAGCTGAAACGACAACGCCACTGCAGTAGTCTTGGCACTGACTGGGTAGAAATTCCAAACGGCGCCCTTATTACCGAACATTTTTCTCCGCTCCGCGTCGGTATTTAATAAACCATCAAAGTGTACAGTATGTAAGCAGAAAAATAT